>NC_136902.1:63520265-63940947 GCF_949606895.1 Notothenia rossii
TAGACTGTTCTACCTGCAAAAGTATGTTGCAGGGGGGGCAAAATCTGCCCTTGAAGGTAGCTTCTACAGAAAAGATGAGGAGGCCTATGAACAAGCATGGGATAGGCTGAATGCCAGATACGGTCATTCCTTTGTTGTGCAGCGAGCCTTCAGAGAGAAACTCAACGGATGGCCAAAGATTGGGGGAAAGGAGTATCTCAAGTTGAGAGAATTTAGTGATTTCCTTCAAACATGCAGCAACGCTATGCCTCACGTTAAGGGCCTACAAGTTCTTAACGACTGTGAAGAGAATCAGAAGATGCTAACCAAACTTCCTAATTGATTCACATCAAGGTGGAACCGTTATAGAGCCACTGCACCTAGCTACCGTTCAGACCATATCTCAGAGTCAACTAGTATTTCAGCCAAGAGAGCAGAGACAGTTGGACAGTTGGCGGCAAAAAGAGCTGAAATTGATATGGAAGCTGCTATTGAAGCTCAACGCCAACAACTGAAGAAACTTGAAAATCAAAGAGACCTTGATGTCATTCAGGCAAAGTTAAATGTGTATACCGAAGAAGAGAGAGAGCAAAGGAGTGAGAGGTGTAGTCCTGTACACAGCCAATTGAATGATGCTAGTCCATCTTCTCCTCACTCTGGAAGTCAATAAATGACTAAAAATGAGGCACATTTAGTACACGCGTTGTAAGAAGCAATGGCTCTCACCCGACTTCCAGTCCCAGAACCCACTGTATTCTTTGGTGATCCATTGGAGTTCACTGAGTGGAGCGCAAGCTTTAAAGCTCTAATAGAGAGGCGATGCTCTAACCCTGCAGATAGGCTGTTCTACCTGCAAAAGTATGTTGCAGGGGGGGCAAAATCTGCCCTTGAAGGTAGCTTCTACAGAAAAGATGAGGAGGCCTATGAACAAGCATGGGATAGGCTGAATGCCAGATACGGTCATTCCTTTGTTGTGCAGCGAGCCTTCAGAGAGAAACTCAACGGATGGCCAAAGATTGGGGGAAAGGAGTATCTCAAGTTGAGAGAATTTTGTGATTTCCTTCAAACATGCAGCAACGCTATGCCTCACGTTAAGGGCCTACAAGTTCTTAACGACTGTGAAGAGAATCAGAAGATGCTAACCAAACTTCCTGATTGGTTCACATCAAGGTGGAACTGTTATGTCACAGAACAGCTGGATTTAGGCAATGATTATCCAAGTTTTGCAGAGTTTGCCAGGTTCATATCAAAGGAGGCCCGTATAGCATGCAACCCAGTGTCATCACTATAAGCTCTGAAACCCTCAGCAGAAATGCCTGTAAGAGAAGCAAAAGGGCCAAAAGCAAACACATTTGCCACCAACGTGGGGGATTCAGAAACACCTTGCATTGTAGCTAAAACCAACGTTGAAGAAACCAAGTCAGAAGATGCAGAGAAAGTGAAGAAAGGGAGCATGCTAACACAAAACACTGAGTGTTTTTGCTGTGGAGAAAATCATTCCATATTCAAATGCCAAAAGCTACTGAAATTGACTGTGGAGGAAAAGAGAACATGCATACAAGAAAATAGGCTGTGTTTTGCATGCCTGAGAAAGGGACATGTCTCCAGAGACTGCAAGAACAGAGCCATGTGTGGCATATGCAAAAGGGTCATCCGACTCCTTTGCATGAAGAGCGTTCCTCAGCGGACAAACCCTACACACACAGCAGGTTTGAAGGAAATACATCCTCACTATCATGTTGTGTGAATGGAGGTGAAGGTGGGAGCACATCAATGATCGTGCCATTGTGGATTTCATCATCTAACACTCCTAATTCTGAAACTCTGGTGTATGCTCTATTGGACACCCAAAGCAGTCACACCTTTGTAGAACAGGAGGTTTGTGAGAAGCTGCAAACAGAGATGGAGCCGGTAAAACTAAAATTATTGACTACGATGGGAAAAGACTCAATTGTAAAGAGTCAGAGAGTTTGTGGACTCAAAGTCAGAGGGTTCACCTCAAATACCTCCATTGATCTGCCTCCAGCTTATACAAGGGGTTCCATTCCACTTGAACGTGCGCACTTTCCAACATGCAAGACAGCCATCAAATGGAAACACCTTGCAGATATAGCTCAAGAGATGCCTCCACTTATAGATGTGTTGGATTACTGATAGGCTATGACTGCTCCAGAGCACTGGCCCCAAGGAAAATCTTCACTGGTGGCGATTACGAGCCCTATGCCATTAAGACTGACCTTGGATGAAGCATCGTAGGAAGTGCATCACAGCGTGTTCATTCTCAAGATGTGACTGGACTTTGTCATCGGGTATCGGTCAGGGAGGTGCCATCTGTAACGTCATCAGCGGTTATCAAGGTGCTGGAGTTCGATTTCGCGGACACCAGGCCAGGGGAAAAAGGCATATCTCAAGGTGATATTCGCTTTCTGCAGATCTTAAAGGAAGGAATCCAGCAAAACGAGATGGGTCATCTAGAAATGCCCCTTACATTCAAAGCATGACCTCTTCTCCCAGACAACAAAAGGCTGGCTTTGATTCGACCAAAGCACCTTAAAAGGGAACTGGAAAGAGATCCTAAATTCAAGGCTGACTATGTGAAGTTTATGGATGGCGTCTTCAAAGATGGCGACATAAAGAAAGCAGAAACACAACCAGAACCAGGACCGGATCTCGCGAATGGCCTTCTAGCTCCATTCATCCTTGAAGGAAAGAGAGTTCTGCGAGAGATGTGTAAGAAAGGAATCGGATAGGATGATCCACTGCCAAGCGCGATGAAGCTAAGGTGGGAGAGTTGGATGAATGATCTGGAAAATCTTGAGAAGATTCAGATCCAAGATGCTTCACACCTACACACTTTGGTGAGCTACTGAGTGTCGTCTTCATCACTTCTCTGATGCAGCAGTCGGGGGGGGAAAGAGTGAACGCCTCAACAAGTCATCCGTTTTTAAAAGACCTATTGAGAAGTTAGTTGTTCTGATTGAGAGCAGTTAGGAAGCAAACAATTGCTCGAAACGTACATATTTCCTAGGCTAAGGGAATATTAAAGTTGATGTAGCCTCAGTTATGTAAATGGAATTAATTGTTCAAATATGTAAATTCTATTGTGAACTTGCACTGTTCTATTATGTGAGTTAAGGGAAATACAAACAAGCGAAAAGAGTTGAAAATTACCATTGATTTATTTGATGAAGATCATATTGTATATGTATTAACATCTGCATATGTGTTTGAAGGTAATTTTGGTGGGAGTGTAGCTGACACTCAAAGGTCCCTTATTATTCTTTTGTCCTTTTTTGAAGAATATTTAATGTATGTTTGAACTTTGTTTTATTTTGTAAAAATGATAAGAGTTGTCTTTCCGAAAGTCATGTGACCTCTTGCCCCGGATGTTTATATTGTGTCTGTGAGAGAGTAAAAGGGCGGTAAAAGTGTCAACGATGTGATAACGTAATTATATTGCTGGTCTACTAGGCGAACACGTTTTCACGGTGTTTCATGATTGTGCAAAGAAGAGAATAAACGTGATTGTGGACATCAGTTCGATGCGTAAAGTTCTTTCAAGACCAGAGTACTTACACTCCCCTTGATAATATTATGCAAGCATTCATCCACTGAGACTTCTATAGGCGTGTGGCGCAGTGGATAGAGCCTTAGTGTTGGGATCAGGGGAGCACAGGTTCAAACCCCACTACAGTCAGCATGTCGTTGTGTCCCTGGGCAAGATACTTAACCCCAAATTGCTCCTGTTGAGATTATCCACAGTATTGAGTATCGAAGTCGCTTTGGATAAAAGCATCTAACAAGTAACATGTAATGTAATGTATAGACGTAGCCGGCCCCGGGGCGGGCCTACCTGAATGCGCGCGCCTCCTGACTGTTATCCCTTTCTCTTCAGCAAGGAAGAGAGACCCACTGAGTGAAGAGAGATAGATAAAACAAAGACAAATGGACTCACCATTACTGGAGCAACGTCCCTGCCCTTCGTGCCCGGGCGTTATTGCAGGCACCGACAACACCGCCAGTGTATCGAGTGCCTGGGGTCCGACCACGCGGCGGCCAACCTGCCGTTTGATCCCTCGGCTCAGCCGCCGCCAGCGGCTGGTGCAGTTCGGGGATTGCTATGTCTCACCGGCGGACGCCCCAGAACTCGAAGTGGTGGAGATGGAGGACCACGAGGAGGGAGTGCACTTTGTGTTCGCCATGCCAGCGCAGAGGCGCGGGAAGGTATTTTGAGTGGGGGTGCTGAGATGCTGGACTCCAGTGAACACTATTACGGGGACTATAGAGCGCACACAAAAGCGCGAGCACCAGGGGCGCTACAGTAGAATGTTTTACTGCAACACTCCCCACACGCAAACACACAGTACACCCGCGACTGTCACAATGAAGGCTCGATAATCAGATCACGGCATATAGGCAGGGGTAAAGTGCTATTTTTTTACAAGTGGGGAGCGGACCTCCCCTCCTCTAGGGGGGTCCGGGACGAAGTTAAAAGGATCAATCTGGTGCACTTTGAGAGCAACATTAAGGGCGCGTTTCCACTACAGCGCGGAGCTTGCTTTAAGCGTGCCGAGCCGTGCGGGGCCCGTTTTTGGTTGCGTTTCCACTTGGCCTAGTACCGGCTAGCGGGTCCTAATTAACAGTTTTTCTGGCCCCATAAAATCATGGTTCTAGGGCCAGGAACAACCAGGCTGAGTCGGGCTGAGTATGCTAAACTAGAGAGAGAATCGCTGGTGAGGGGGCTACAACTACAACAAAAGGAACATATTTGACCGTGATTTAATTGTAATACACGTTTCAAAATGATGCCGAAGTAACAACATACTGATACCGGTTAGTAAAAACCATGAATTAATGCTTTGACAAGTCTGCAGACAGACGGCAGGCGAAAAACCTTTTAAAATGCGTGTTGTCTAAATGGAGATTTGCTAAGCTAACGCAGTATATACCCCGACCGTCCACACTCACAACAACGGCCTATACAGACATAAATAAACCAGCGACTGTATTCACCATGACACAGACAGTCTGTGGTTTGTACTTGTTTAACTTTTGTCAAGTTTCTGAACAGATATGAGGAGCTGTGAGCTCTGAGGGCTAACAGCTAACGGCTGTGTTGTTTTTCTGGGGCTCTCATTGAAGATGACGTCACGGCTCCGCCTACACTGCGTTAGGCCTACTATAGATACTGCCCCAGTTCCTAAACTGTAATGGGTATGCGCCATAAAGTGAGCCAGTCCTAACGAGGCCTAGCCATACCGAGCGAGGCAGAGCGAAGCCGCTGCTTAGTGTTTCTATAGTGTTTCTACACGGACCACTATTGCGGTAAGCATGTTGTAACTTCCGGTTGTTGTTGTCATCTCCGGGTATCCCATGTGCCTGTTCTGTTGCTGATAGCTTATTATCTTAACTTAATCGATCGTTTTAAAACTCTTGATCACGGCAACTGCCTGACGTTGTAATCACACGTTACTACAGCTTAAGCACTCACAACTCTCCTTCTCTTAGCGACTGTAACTCCACAGTTGCCTACACTCTTTTCGGGTTTGCTAACGGTAGCTACTTTAGCTTGATAGCTAGCCATGGCTCTTTCCCCACCCTCGGGTGCTATTTCCTGCTCTAACTGTCTCATGTTTGGTTACTTCCCTACCTCCTTTACTGGTACCGATACATTTGTTAAATGTAGTATAGTTGTTAGGTTGGAGGCGGGAATCATAGCCATAGAAGCCCGGCTCCGCATCTTCGAAAGTAACTCAGCTACAGTAAAGTCCATGTTAGCCGGTGCGGACATGCAAAAGGTAGCTCCTCTTAGCCGTCCCCCGGCAACTCCCGAGCAGCAGGGAGATTGGGTGACTGTTCAGAAGGGGCATAACGCGAAACCCGCAGGTCCCCACCAACCCGTTCACGTATCTAACAGATATTCCCCACTCAGCGAGACACCCGCTGAGAAGCCAACTCTGGTTATTGGTAGCTCTATTATGAGACACGTGAATTTAGAGACCGAAGCCTCCACAGTCACATGCATTCCGGGGGCCAGAGCGGGCGACGTTGAGGCGCATCTTAAACTACTGGCTAAAAATAAACGTAAATACAGTAGGATTGTTATTCACGTCGGTGGTAATGATTTTCGTTTACGCCAATCAGAATGCACCAAACTTAATGTGGCGTCGGTGTGTAGTTATGCTAAAACAATGTCGGACACCGTAATCTTCTCTGATCCCCTCCCCAATCTGATCAATGATGACATGTATAGCCGCATGTCATCATTTCAGCGCTGGTTGTCTTGGTGGTGCCCAGCAAACAATGTGGGCTTCGTAAAATAATTGGACAGCCTTCTGGGGAAAACCTGGTCTGATTAAGAGAGACGGCATTCATCCTACTTTGGAAGGTGCAAATATCATTTCGGCAAACATTTCAGGGCTTTGTGGACTTAATCCATGACAAACTGGAGTTGAGACCAGGAGGCAGAGTCGCAGTCTTACACGCTTCTCTGCGCTCTCTCCTAGGCAGTCATCCATAGGAATCCCGAACCCAATAAAATACCCAATATTAACGGTGTGTGTGTCTGCCCAAGGACAATTTAAGGTAAAACCTAATAGAGGTGTCATACATAATAACCTAATAAAAGTAAATGTAACAACTACTACAGTGCAACAAAACAGGAAGATTAAATGTGGTCTCTTAAACATAAGATCTCTAGCATCTAAAGCGATATTGGTAAATGATTTAATATCAGATTATAATATTGATATATGCTGTCTCACTGAAACTTGGTTGAGACATGAAGAATATGTCAGCATAAATGAGGCCACTCCACCCAGCCATATCAATACTCATCCTGCCCGAGGCACGGGCCGAGGAGGTGGAGTTGCAGCAATCTTTGACTCAAGTTTACTTATCAATACTGAACAAAAATGTAATTATACCTCCTTTGAAAGCCTCGTTTTTAGTCTTACGCACCCGACCTGGAAAACTTTGCAGCCAATCTTATTTGTTACAGTGTACCGTGCACCAGGTCCTTATTCAGAATTCTTATCAGAATTCTCTGAGTTTTTATCAGCTTTGGTACTTAAAACAGATAAAGTAATTATCGTAGGTGACTTTAATATTCATGTTGACGATGATAAAAATAGCCTTACTGTTGCATTTAACTCTATATTAGATTCTGTTGGTTTCTGTCAGAGTGTAAATAAACCAACCCACTGCTATAATCACACTCTCGACCTTGTTCTGACTTATGGTATTGAAATTGAGCAACTATTAGTCGAACCGCATAATCCTGCTTTATCCGACCATTTCTTAGTAACTTTTGAAGTACTGTTACTAGACTACAAAGCATTAGTCAAAAGCTCCTGCAGCAGAAACCTATCTGTTAGTTCTATAGCCAAATTTAAGGAAGAGATTCCACCAATACTTAACTCGATAGCATGTCTGCATGTAAGGGAGGAAACTTATACAAAATGTACACCACCCCAAATTGATCATGTTGTTGATAGTGCTACAGATGTGCTGCGAATAAAATTAGACTCTGTTGCTCCTTTGAAAAAGAATAAAATAAAACAACATAGATTAGCTCCATGGCATAATGCCGAAACCCGCAAAATAAAGCAAAAGTCGAGACAACTTGAAAGGATATGGCGTTCCACTAAACTTGAAGAATGTCGTTTAATTTGGCATATTACTCTCAATGAATATAAGAAAGCACTGCGTAAAGCGAGAGCAGCCTACTACTCTTCATTAATAGATGAGAATAAGAATAATGCAAGATTTCTTTTCATCACTGTAGCCAGGCTGACAGAGAGCCACAGCTCAATTGAGCCTTCTATTCCCATAGCACTCAGTAGTAATGATTTTATGTGCTTTTTTAACGATAAAATTGTTACTCTTAGAAACAAAATTAATGACCTCTTGCCTTTGACCAGTATACAGATGTAGCACTGAATTTCAGACTCCAGCTTACAGCTTCCTGCCTACGACCTGCCTAAGACCAGTAATAATAATAATAATAATAATGGCTTTAATTTATAAAGCACTTCATATTTGCATTCAAATCCCGAAGTGCTAACATCGTAAAAAGAATAAAAAGCAATAAATAAAAATAAATAAGTAAAAAGAATAAAATAAGATAAAAGGGTGATAATAAATAAATAAAAGGTCTAGGGAAAGGCTCTATTGAAGAGGTGGGTTTTGAGGCCTTTTTTAAAAACCTCCACGGTCTGTGATACTCTCATGTGGTCGGGGAGAGCGTTCCACAGACTGGGGGCAGCCGAGCAGAAGGCCCGGTCTCCCATGGTACGGAGCTTAGTCCTCGGGGGTTTGAGGAGGTTTGAGTTGCTGGAGCGGGTGGTCCGCACGGAGGTAAGGGGGGTGAGGAGTTCCTTGAGGTATGGAGGGGCTGTTCCATAGATACACTGGTGTGTGAGGATGGAGACCATGAATTCGATCCTCAATTCCACGGGGAGCCAGTGTAGTGATTTCAGGATGGGGGTGATATGATCATATTTGCGCACCCTCATCAGGATCCTAGCAGCGCTGTTCTGGATGTACTGGAGCCTCTGGATGCTTTTCTTAGGGATCCCGATGAGGAGTGCATTGCAGTAGTCCAGCCTTGAGGAGACAAAGGCGTGGACTAGCTTTTCCGCGTCAAACAGAGTGAGTGAGGGGCGGAGTTTGGCGATGTTCCTGAGGTGATAGAAGGAGTTTTTGCACAGCTGTTTAATGTGGGCCTCAAAGGTCAGATGGGCGTCCATTTTCACACCCAAGTTGGTGACTGTTGAGGAGAGGGTAATGTCCTGGCCGGAGAAGGTGATGGTCGTGATGGTGGATGACCGAACCTGATGTGGGGTGCCAACTATAATGGCTTCGGTCTTGGAGCTGTTGAGTTTCAGGAAGTTTAGCTTCATCCACGCCTGTATCTCCTCCAGGCAGGTAGTGAGTGTGGGTGAAGGCAGGGCTGCAGAGGAGGTAGGGTTGATCCTGAGGTACAATTGGGTGTCATCAGCGTAACAATGGAATGGTACACCATGTCGGCTGATGATAGAGCCAAGGGGGGAGCATATAGAGTGTGAAAAGGGTGGGGCCGAGAACTGATCCTTGAGGGACACCACAGGTGACGTTGTGGGTACCCGACTCTGCCTCACCCAAGGAGACGTACTCTGTTCTCCCGGTGAGGTATGATGTGAACCAGTCAAGGGGAGAGTCAGAGACTCCGATGGTGGAGTGCAGACGATGGAGGAGGATGCCGTGATCGACGGTGTCGAAAGCTGCAGTGAGATCAAGGAGGATGAGGAGAGAGGGAGAGCCAGCATCAGCCGTCATCAGCAGGTCGTTGGTGACCCTGACCAGGGCAGTTTCTGTGCTGTGGCCTGAGCGGAAACCAGACTGGAACTTCTCAAATAGGTTGTTGGAGTTTAGGTGGTCCTGGAGCTGAGCAGCAACTATTTTTTCCAGCACCTTTGACAGAAATGGAAGGTTGGAAATGGGTCTATAGTTGGCCAGGACTCCCGGGTCAAGGGAGGGTTTTTTAAGACTAGGTTTGATGACAGCGGTTTTTAGGGCAGAGGGGACATGGCCAGACTGGAGAAAGAGGTTTGCGATCTTAGTGATCATGGGGCTCAGGGTGCAGATGTACAATTTCACCAGAGCTGACGGAAGGGGGTCCAGGACACAGGTGGAGGGCTTCATCCTCCTAACGATGCCCTCAACCTCTTGCTGAGAGATGACCGTGAAACAGCGAAGAGGCTGGGTTGTCCCAGGCTGTGGGTCAGCAGTTGGAACTGGAGGTGCAGAGGGGCTAGAGAGGATGGAGCGGATGGTGTCAACTTTATTTTTGAAGAAGGCGGCAAAGTTTCTACACTGCTTCTCAGTGGAGTCGGAGTGTAGAGGACTTTGGGGTTTGAGGAGGTGGTTTATTGTGGAGAAGAGTTGCTTGGAGTTTCCAGTACTGTTGTTGATGATGATGGAGTAGTACTGGGATCGTGCATCTCTGAGGGACTGTGCGTAGGCCTTCTGGTGTTCACGATAGGCTAACAGGTGAACAGTGAGTCCTGAGGCCTTGAGCCGCCGCTCAAGGACACGCCCAGCTGTCTTCATTCTCCGCAGCTCGCCGGTGTACCATGGGGCTGAGCGCGAGAAGGTGACCATCCTGGTTTTGAGGGGGGCGTGTAGATCAAGGAGACTTTTAAGGGACTGGTTGTAATATGCCACTGACTCATTTACTGATGAGAAGTTGGCGGAGGAAATATGCTGGAGGTCCAGGGTCATGATGTCCGGGTTGATGATCCTCAGGTTCCTGAAGCGGATTTGGCGTTTGGGCTTGCTGAGTGGAGACTGGAAAAACAGCTCCAAAGAGATGGTCTTGTGGTCAGACACCCCCAGGTCATACACTAGCAGATTGCTGATGGGGGCGGAGTTTGTGATGACCAGGTCCAGCGTATGGCCCTTGGCGTGTGTGGGGACATCAACATGCTGTGTGAGATTGAGACAGTCCAGGAGCAGCAGAAACTCCGTGGCAAAATGGCAGGAGGGGGAGTCGACGTGAATATTCAAATCTCCAAGTATGATAATATTGGCAGAGGATGGAAGGGGGGTTTACATTTAAATGCAAGGCATTCAAAAGAGGACAATACAGGCAGGGGCAGGAGTGACAGTTCCAATTCCTTTCGGTAGATAACAGCTAGGCCTCCACCACGACCAGTGTTGCGGGCTTTCTCCAAGTAGCTGTAGCCAGGAGGGCAGGCTTCATTGAGTGTGGAGTAAACCTCTGGCTGATGCCAGGTTTCCGTGAGGCACATGAAGTCCAATTTCTCATCAGTGATGTGGTCTTGAATGAAGGATGCTTTATTGCTGAGAGATTGTGTATTCAAAAGTTCTATTTTGGCTTTAGAAGATGTGGTGAATCTCTGTAGGGGCCGGAGTAGGCTGTAATCCACTCCACGTTTTCCAGACTCCTTCGTGTGTGGTGGTCTCGCGATGCTCTCCGTGTATTCATGCAGTGGTCTCGCGATGTTTCTGGCGCGATTTGACCCCGCTGTAACCGGGCTCTGATGACGCGTCAGATGTGCGACACGACGGCAGACAGAGTGGATGGATGGAATTTCTGCATCTCCGAGCTGGGAATATACAATTTGTCTTCTTCTTTGGCTTCGGTGGATATAGTGGTGCCGACGAAGAAGTCCAAGTTGTTTAATGACTGAGGTGCAGGTTGGAGCGTTGGAGTGGTTGAGACTCAGGAGTTGGGGAATGGAAAACTTCAACATAGCAACAGGTCGGGCGCCGAAGAAGTTTGGTAGCGGTGTTTAGCAGCGAGGGCTAACAGCAACGAGACAGCTAGAAGGCTATCCCGTTGGTATACCTCATGTCCGGGAAAGAAACAGAGGCTTGGGAGTCCGCCTGCTATCACACTAGTAGCGGGAGAGAGGCAAGAAGTCAGCCGGAGATAGTCAGCGAGTTTGGGCGATACAGCAGGTGAGTTTGGGCGGTACAACAGGTGCGTCCCAACAGCCGTCGGGTCCAAAACCGTCAATGATCACGAGGTTTAAGATATAAAAGCACTTGTAAAACAGACTAAAAGTTTAGCCATGTAACTATAGCTTAAAAACAGATAAAATAGCTTAAAAGCAGATAAAATAGCTTAAAAGCAGATAAAAACTCTGAGGCGTAGGAGAAGCGGCGAACATACAAGCGCCAGCGTCCTCTCCCTGCCAGCAAGTATAGAGGAATGTTAAGCCCTCCCACTATTTTCCAAGAGGGCGTTGCCAGATTTTCAATTTCAGGTTTTAACCAGGAGATGGCGCTTCATTCACAAATACAGAAAGACAAGTTTCATGGACTTTCAGTTGTGTTTTGAAGAGCATTTGAACACATCAATATTTTAGATCAACTAAAGTATATCTAATCTTTTAATTCAATAATATATAATCTTTATATATTAAATAATCATAATTATAATGTAAATGTTTAGATTACACTTCTTTATGTGTTATGCTCATACTTTAGCCTTTACAATCGTTTGCTTTAATATGCAGTATATTTTTTGTATATTTTTGTGTTTGCTTCCTCCTTCTCCCTTTCGGACACATACTGTATGATTTATTATTATTATTAATATGAAGATATTATTAAGATAAGATAAGATGTTACTTTATTGATTGAACATTTTAGTTTAGAATGTGCTGTCCCACGGTAATTCAGAAGGCTCACAGGTCACATTCCGACCATTATTTAAAACAATAGGTGCTTTCACACCGTCTACAGTTTGATTTGTATAGAGGGACCTCTGTGGCTGAATGGCCAGATTAGGTGTGGCGCATTTATCATAGGTGATCAGAGCTAACTGCCTTCCAACAGATTTCATTTAAAAAACAGATCTGATTTTAAGACTACTTCAGCGCTCATAAAGAATGATAAGAATAAGAATAATGCGTATTGAACTGGTTTCATTCATTAGTGAGTTTATTTAACACTAGAACCGCCAATCGGGTCAATTTGTGTGATGTGTGTTGTGTGTGTGCAATGTAACTTTCTTTCAATAAAATATTAAAGTCTCCCAGTCCGTGACTTTTCCTGAAAGTGTGTTATGTAGCACCCTATGTTGTTAAAAATTGCATTCTAATAGCGGGATTTGACAGGTTTAGGTAGGCCTATACAAAAACCTCTGGCGGTTCTAGTGTTAAGGTAATTAGGTACAGTAGAAGCCCTTTTTTATCAGTAACGAATTTAGCAGTTGAACATAAAAGTCAACTAACTGAGGGTCACTTGCAATGACAGTGTTGTGTCTAACTGTAAGCTTGTCACTCAGAGTAACCCACAGTTAATTTAGCTGCTGGAGAAGAAAGATCAGGGGGGGAGGGGGGGAGAGAGCTGTGGTTGATGGGCCATTAGTTGTGTAAATACACAGCTGAGAGCTGCCGTTTCATTCAGACTGTTTAAAAAACGGTAACAACGGACTATTTTTCTTAGCGGATGCATGTCAATTTAAATCAATACATACAACTATTTTTTAAATCAATACAACTATTTTTTAAATCAATAAAAACATTTTCTAAATCCATAAAAGCATTTAAATTAATATTTGGAGTCATGTCGTTACTTTGTTGAGAATGTGGCCGTGTAATAAGCGGGATAATTTGCAGCGACTTGTTCCTTATGGGGAAAATAACACCCGTCATGTGTGTGTAGAGGTGTGTGTGGTTAAAGCACTTTCATTAAGTGAAGGAGGTTTTCCTTCTATAAAACAGCTGTGGGCAGCAGTGAGTGTCACGGACATGAATTCATAGATCAAGGCAGACTGGTGCACACACTCTCCTGTCCTGCCAGGCGACACGCCCGTTCTAAGCCGTGTCCCTCACTCCTCACATCCCAAGCTGCATCCCCACAAGTGTATTATGTTGTTACATCGTTTTAGATGTTATGTTTCAGTTGTGCTCTGTCTATGTTCAGTGATGCAAACTTGTCACCTTTCGGCGAAATTCGCCGTTTTGAATCCAAAATAGGTCGTTTGTGTGATTCATGTAGATCTGCAATAAAAATATTTTTGGGGTATGGGGGGGTCTGGGACCCGGAGTAATCTGCGGCCGTGAGCTGTTATGTGCAATCATGACACGCATGGTGTTCTTTTTTATATATATTATAATGAAGTGTGAGCTGTGTGCTCGAGTCTTCCTGCCTGTCGGCTCTGCTCATGGTGGATGTATAATAAGGCTCTGCTGCTCCGACATGATGGTCTTGCTTCAGCAGCTACATTACCTACGGGTGCGTTCGTTAATATTAACTGTGCGTCCGGAGTCACTGTGCCACTGACTGGACCGCTGGTGAACAGCTGTTAGAAGGGGCCGTTCAGGTGTTCAGAGCAGAGCTCCCTGTTGGAGCGGCAGAATGTGATGTGAACTGAAAAGTTTTTCTGTGGCAATATTATTTAAGGAATCATTGAGCTAGCTAGCTAGCATACATTGTCACTATCTGCTAACGTTAGCTTTAGCCTTCTATTTCTAATAGTGTTTTTCATACGCTATAAACAGAGGTGGTATAAGTATATATATATATATATATATATATATATTGTACTTGAGTAAAAGTAGAAGTACTCAGATCTTGTACTTGAGTAAAAGTAGAAGCACATAGATCTTGTACTTGAGTAAAAGTAGAAGCACTCAGGTCTTGTACTTGAGTAAAAGTAGAAGCACACAGATCTTGTACTTGAGTAAAAGTAGAAGTACTCAGATCTTGTACTTGAGTAAAAGTAGAAGTACTCAGATCTTGTACTAGAGTAAAAGTAAAAGTACTCAGATCTTGTACTAGAGTAAAAGTAAAAGTACTCAGATCTTGTACTTGAGTAAAAGTAGAAGCACCAGAGTGTAGGAATACTCTGTTACAGTAAAAGTCCTGCACTCAAAATGTTCCTCAAGTAAAAGTAAAAAAGTATTCTCATCAAAATATAGTGAAAGTAGCGACAGTAAAAGTAGTCATTGTGCAGATTGGTCCATTTCAGAATAATATATATGATATGTTTTATAATGATTGATCATGAAAGTGTTCTCAAAGCTGGTAAAGGTGCAGCTAGTTTGAATGACTTTGTATACTGCAGGGTAGCTTGTGGATTTGCTCCAGGTGGAACTAAAGTCTGATTTAACACTTGATTATATTTCACATCATTCATCCACATCTGTAAAGTAACTAAAGGTATTAAATACATGTAGTGGAGTAGAAGTACACCATGTACCTCTGAACTGTAGTGGGGTAGAAGAACAAAGTAGCAAAACATTGAAATACTTAAATAAAGTACAAGTATCTCAAAATTGTGCCCAAGTATAGTACTTGTTGAGTTTATGAACTTAGTTACTTTACACCATGTGGCTATAAAGATAGAAAGACTAAGCCTTGCACAGAGGCATGAAAATACATTTTCAAAATGCTCAACAGTGCTGTCAAAATTATAAACTGACTGCTACACAATTTAAAATAAATGCTTTTATATATTTCTATTAGATGTGACTCTTTGGCGTTTCTGTTATTATTAACACTGCTGCTTTAGTTGTTCTGCTAATATCCTCTGTTATTCCTCATTTTAAAGCCGATATTCTGTGGGGTGGGGGAGCCGGGGGCTCGGATCCTTGTCACCTTTTTCATACCTGATGAGTTTGCATCCCTGTATGTTAAAGAGCCTCAGTCACCTTAATTCATGTAATAAAAACATCTCAGGTCAGTAACACTCAAAGCTAAATTGTGCAATACCATGTTCAGCTATGTTACTATTTATAATGTTATTGTTGTTACATCAGAAGATGTACATATTGGAATTATTTCTTAACTTACAGTAGGCTATTCTTTACAATGTGTGTTGGAAGGATTTATTAAATTACTATGAATATTGTCATTGTTGAAGGCTTTTAGAGAAGGGTGAACTATAAGCCTGAATTACATAACATTTTATACCTAAAAACATAAAAGCCACAATAAATGAATCACAATTATTCTAGTTTTTTTTACCTCCCGTATTGCTTTCAACCCACCAGCTTTTATGGTGTTGTTACGTCACAAACTGTAAGCTTGTCACATACAGTCTATGGTCACTCAGAGTAACCTACAGTTAATTTAGCTGCTGGAGAAGAAAGATCAGGGGGGGAGGGGGGGAGAGAGCTGTGGTTGATGGGCCATTAGTTGTGTAAATACACAGCTGAGAGCTGCCGTTTCATTCAGACTGTTTAAAAAACGGTAACAACGGACTATTTTTCTTAGCGGATGCATGTCAATTTAAATCAATACATACAACTATTTTTTAAATCAATAAAAACATTTTCTAAATCCATAAAAGCATTTCAATTAATACTGGGAGTCATGTCGTTACTTTGTTGAGAATGTGGCCGTGTAATAAGCGGAATAATTTCCAGCGACTTGTTCCTTATGGGGAAAATAGCACCCGTCATGCAGATCAGGATCCCTCCGCCACGCTTTGGGATCCTGATCTGCCGACGAGGCTCCATTAAAATATAAATATTTTTAGTAAATTACTGAGTTTAGGCACGTTAATAACATTATAATGAAGTTGAATACAGTATATTCATATGTGTCAGTGATTTCATGTCAATTCGGCAAACATAAACATAAATGATAGTGGGGAAGATGATGATTAAATTAGGATTAAAAGTCGAGAGCCGGGCTGCATTTCCTCCTGTTCGTTCTTTTCGACTAAACAACATCATTTTGTTAAATAACAACATGGTGATGTTTTGTAAATGATTACATGTCTCTTATTTAGCACAGTAGTATGATATCCGTGACATATGGATCTTAGCAAAGTTCCGCTGTACATCCAGCGTACTGTATCTGACTTTATTTCATATGAGCTCCAGTGTTGAACCCCACTGCACCCCCTGGTGGATCAATGATCCATTGCAGCTGGCTTCATTATCATTACATTTATCTATCACGGGGGCGGTCTCAAGTCAAGCTGGAGGTTTTCCCTTGAGCGAGGGCAGATCACGAAACCAATCACGGCACTCGCGTTTCAAACTGTCTGAAATGAATCGCTACATCTGTAGTGTTATCAACAGCTCCCGGAAACGTAAGTTCTAATATTACACTAGATAGTAAACTATAATGCTTTTCAGCCATAAACCTTGAACAATTAAATTCAATGATTCTCTCTTCGAAACCATCAACGTGTATCTTAGACCCGATTCAAACTAAGCTGTTAAAATAAGTTTTTCCATTAATTAGCACTTCTTTATTAAATATTATGAATATGTCTTTATTATCAGGCTATGTTCCACAATCATTCAAAGTAGCAGTGATAAAACCGCTTCTTAAAAAGCACAACCTCGATCCAGAGGTTTTAGCCAACTATAGACCTATTTCTAATCTTCCGTTCCTCTCAAAAATTCTTGAGAAAGCAGTCGCAAAACAGCTGTGTGATTACTTAAAAAACTATGATTTATTTGAAGATATTCAGTCTGGCTTTAGAACACATCATAGCACAGAGACAGCTCTGGTTAAAGTCACAAATGACATTCTAATAGCCTCTGACAAGGGACTTGTTTTGCTCGATCTCAGTGCTGCATTTGATACTATCGACCATGATATCCTATTACAAAGACTAGAACACTTAGTTGGCATACAGGGAACTGCTTTAGGCTGGTTTATGTCCTATCTATCTGAACGCTCTCAGTTTGTACGTGTCAACGATGAAGCTTCCACGCAAACCAAAGTTAGCCATGGAGTGCCACAGGTGCTCGGACCTATTTTGTTCACATTATATATGCTTCCGTTAGGCAATATTATAAGGAATCATTCTGTAAACTTTCATTGTTATGCGGATGATACTCAACTATATTTATCAATCAAGCCTGATGAAATTAATCATCGAAATAAAATTCAAGACTGCCTCAAAGACTTAAAAACGTGGATGACCTTACTTTTTTTGATGTTAAACACGACCAAAACTGAAGTTATTGTACTTGGCCCGAAGGATCTACGAAACAAATTATCTAAAGATATATTAACTATGGATGGCATTAATTTGGTCTCCAGTGAGACTATAAGGAATCTTGGTGTTATATTTGATCAGGATTTATCCTTTAACACCCACATAAAATCAATTTCAAAGACCGCCTACTTCCATCTATGTAACATTGCAAAAATCAGGCATATCTTCCCTCAAAACGATGCAGAGAAACTAGTCCAGGCCTATTCAACTGGCGGCCCGCGGGCCAGATGCGGCCCAGAACCAACTCCCGAGTGGCCCAGCCTCCCGTAGCCAAATTCCTACACTAGTACAGACCTTGAACGCAACACTCCGCGTTTCATAGAAACCACCAAACCACAACGTAGCACGTTTTTTGAAAGTGCATCTAGTGGTGCTAGTAACGGTGGTCCTATGATAGCAACTCTAAAACATGTCTCTCTCAACTCTGAAGCGTAAACAGAGACAAAACGGTCATTGATCTTGTGGAGCAGATCCAAGTCAAGCTGGACCTTTTCGCGACCGACTTGAGCACGGGTCGGATGCTGCATTTTCCGACGCTCCCCAAACACATCACATCTCCGGCACAAATCACGGATGTGATGACAGATTTCATTGTGAGGTTGAAAGAGAACTTTGCCGGTCGATTGGATGGACTTGTTCTGCCCACAGAGGTGATGATGGGCTTTGCCAGAGACCCCTTCACTGTTGCAATAGAAGGGGACGTATCAACCCGAGCAAAGGAAGTGGTCCCCTGCATCGACAAGGGGAAATATACACTGGAACTTATTGACATGCAGCGCACTAACGGGCCAGCGAAGTTTTGTAGTGATGTCAAAAAACAGCAGTTCCCTAACGTTCAGAAAGTAGCGATCTGTGTGCTCAGTATGTTTGGATCAACATACACATGTGAATCAAGCTTTTCACACATGAACTCAATCAAAAGTAGCACTCGCTGCTCCCTGACTGACAGCACTCTTCACCAATGTCTTAGGATTGCATTGACATCCTATGAGCCAAAAATCACTGCTCTTGTTCAAAACTAAAAATGTCCCTTCCTCCCATTGAGAAAGTCAGCGATGACAAATCACAAATGAGGTGATAGTAAGCACCTAGTTTACTATAGTAGGCGTGTAGTGTAGTATTCATTCATATAGTTACCCGTATCCCTTGTTATGGGTTTGTGCACTGAAGGGTTTGACAGTTCTTTCTGTAATCATTTAAATGCACTTTGTAATGTGTCTGGGTCAAATGTGACCAAAACGTATGATTTTTTTGCTTTTACTTGAAAAGTGAAAAAATAGTATTGCTACAGTACTACCTCTTTGTGTTGCATTGGAGCTCTTTAACTGTGTTTTTTGTATGTGAGGACATTTATTAAGACTGCTATTATTGTATTCAGTAAATGCACTTTGTGATGTGCCTGGTTCAAAAAACATAACCTGAATATTTGACTTCTAAAGCAAACAAATGTAATGCTACAACTGTGCACTTTTTTTCTTCAGATTCTGTTAAATTAGTGCTAATTTGTTGTGTTTTTATGAACTTTTTGATCTACCTTTTGTTAGATGAACGATGAATAAACATTGCATGTTTTTCATCGCAGTAATATGTGTTGGTTTAAAATGTGTCACTACCCGCTTTTTACAGGCCGCTGAATGTCTGGCCCAGCTGAATTTTGTAGTTATAAAATCTGGCCCAACTGAATGTTTAGTTGAATAGCCCTGAACTAGTCCATGCATTTGTTACTTCAAGCCTGGATTATTGTAACTCCTTATAATCAGGGAGTCCCAAGAAGTCAGTCAAGTCACTTCAGCTGATTCAAAATGCTGCAGCTCGTGTACTAACCAGAGTTAGGAAAAGGGGCCACATTACTCCTGTTCTGGCTGCCTTACACTGGCTCCCTATAGAACACAGGATAGAATTTAAAATTCTTCTTCTCGCCTACAAAGCCCTTAATGGGCAGGCGCCATCTTACCTTAAAGAACTCATTATATCCTACTGTCCTACTAGGGCATTGCGTTCCAAGAATACAGGGTTGTTGGTTGTTCCTAGAGTCTCTAAAAGCACAATGGGAGCCAGAGCCTTTTCTTATCAAGCTCCACTTTTGTGGAATCAGCTTCCAGTTTGTGACGGCAGACACCCTATCCGTTTTTAAGAGTGCGCTTAAGACCTTCCTTTTTGATAAAGCTTATAGTTAGGGCTGATTAGATTCAGCCCCTAGTTTTGCTGATATAGGCGTAGTTTGTCGGGGGACATCTTACTTCTTCCTTCTCTCTGTCTATACCTGTGTACTATCATGTTCCGATTAACCCAGCTTCCCCAAATGTCTTTCTTTTTGGTGTCTATATACGCCGGGATCCGGAGTCATGGATGATCCTGCGGTCCTGTGTCATGAATTGCGAGTCCTGGATCTTGAGTCGTGGCTGTGGTCCTGGATCATAAGTCCTGGATGGATATCCTCGTGGATTCATCTTCCTATTATACACACATGCATTTCCAAACATTTGGACTACCTATGTTGCAAATGTACTATCTTTTCAATTTACACACGGCATCTATAGCACGTCTGTCCGTCCTGGGAGAGGGATCCCTCCTCTGTTGCTCTCCCTGAGGTTTCTCCCATTTTTCCCTTTAAACTGTGGGTTTTCTCCGGAAGTTTTTCCTTGTACGATGTGAGGGTCTAAGGACAGAGGGTGTCGTATTGTCATACTGATACTCTCTCACTAAATGTGCTATTTCCACACATACTGAAGGATTATTTGAATTATTTGAAGTATTAAAGTAACGTGTTATGGCAGGAAAGTTAAATCTGGTATATTCATTTTAATGTCACCTTATATATATTCATGTGTGTTAAATTTGAAGGGACAAAGTATATTTTCCCGCCCCCAAAATATTGAGGTGAAGTCTTTGTGTTCAGAGAGGGATGTGAGCGGGGGACATCCTAATTTGGGGATAGCTCCAAAACTCTGGAATGTTTCCCTCATAAAAGAAGAGGGTGCGTTACACATGCTTAGGGCAAATGTGTGTGTTTTCATTGCAGTAAATATATGTGCTGCGTGATTACTGTTCAACTATACCTCTGTTTTTATTCTTTCATGTGTGGGTACTAAATGGCTACAAACATTGTGGAGAAATTAGCTTAAACATGTTTTATTACTCTATATGAAATGGAAGCAGCTTTTATGACAGGGAAGAGAGAGCTGGGGGAGGGGACATTCTTCTTAAGATTTTCAGCATGTCAATTATCAGGGAAATCTACTTGTTTTAAATAGATGTGTGTGGTTGATTACTTTGTATTAATAATAACAGTATGTGTAAAGGAAGCTGGAAATATGCAATGTGAAACCTTTTATTTGAAGTAAGGATGTGAACAATAGCTCAAATGGGTGGAAAGGCTGCAGGACAAATGAGTGTGTTCTTTATATTGGGCCTGTGTGAAGTTTGACTATTTGAAAAGCATCTCTAATACTACTTAAGAGCATAGGTAATGTGTTTCTCGTTATTATTGATATGAAAGTAATTTACATGTATTACGTATATTTAGCCAACTATAACAACTATATCTTAAAACATACTTTTAACTTGTGTGTGGTAACCTGAGGGGGGGAAGATGGACACAGGGACAAAGGGCCATAAAGGGGATGTGTGTGTGCTGGCTGCAAGATGTGAAATAAGATAAGGAAACTTGTTGTTTAGAGCAGACACCAAAAGGTATCTGGTTTTCGTCAAACTGAAAGAGACTTTTTGTTTCCGGGTTTCTTCTGCTGTGTCGCACTGATTGGGTGCGACAGGCCATTTGTTGGTCTCTCCCAATAAGATGACCTCTGGGGGAAAGCACGCACACACCTCCTCCTGTGTTTTAGTATGAAAGCCTGTGTTTTCCTTTGGTTCGATCTCTTTTTCTTCAGGCTGACCAGAGAGTAAGACAGGAGAAAGAGCAGGAAGTACTTCCTTTGTATTTGTGTTACTTTGTATCATTAAAACAAGATTATTGTTTAACTTGCATTCTGGTGTTTCTTAATCCCTTCCTTTTTACGAATTTACCCAGCTTACCAAACGATACGCGGAGACGAGGTTGGTTTTAAACATCCTCCTAATCTCCAACAATACACAGAGGCGAGCTTGAATGACACAGGCACACTTTTATTTCCATGCAACTCTCTGATTGGTCTGGTGTCTTGCCTCTGTTGCATTCACTGAACACGGGAAATTACAGTCCTGCCGTCCTCTCTACTGTTATGATGAGGTTCACGTAAAGCACGGTTAATGTATTATATTATTGAGGTAGAATTGTACGGGGCCACAGAAAAAACATTCGGGGCAGGCCAAAATATTATTTTACCAACAATGTGGAATGTATTGGCTACATATTACACAGATTATGCACAGCGGGAGCAGCAATAACCGTCAAATAATAATTCAGACAGGGGAGCTCCGCACCGCCTGCCTGCCGCTAAGGGGTGCTGCAGCGCCCTCAGCACCCCCCTTCCCGCGCCCATTTGCCAGCGGACCGGACAGGCTCGAGAGGGACGACGACAACACCTCGTTATCTGATGCTTACGGTGACCACAAGGAAGGCCAGCAGCACAGGACTGCGCGGCAGGGCTTCCCGGCGGTGATGACTATGGCCGCGGAGCATGTGTAGGCTTACCGCTCCCCCCACCGCTGCCACCGAGGGCGGTGAGCCGCCTACGTCAGGGCTTCTACGTCCCGTCCGGCGCAGCTGGCCTTCGTTTCGCCCCCCCCCCCTGCCAGACATCTGGCGGTGTGTGGAGGCGACGTGGCGACAGCCACTGAGGACGAAGGCTCCGGTGGCAATGTGGGCTGGAATCCTCAGGGTGCAGGGCCAATCGGACACGGAGTGTCCCGGTGTGCCCCCCCTGGATGAAAGCCTGGCGGCCCATCTGCTTTCGCAGGCAGCCGAGTGGGCAGAGGGGAGAAGGCCCCTGCCCCCGCTGCCGCGTGACCGTGAAATGCTTGAGCATCTGGATAAGATGTTCAGGCTCGGAGCGCAGATGGCGACTGCGGCGGACAGTAATCTTGGCGTGTTGGGAGTGTCCAGTGGTGTTTTTATATGTACAAAAGTGGTGGGGCACAAAACAGTTAGATGTCTATATAAGCTTCTGCAGTGACGTGCAGTGAGGTTCATGGCTGGTGAGGCACTGGCACTGACTCTTCAGGTTTACAAATATTATATTTTGACCTAAATCAAAGAATAATATTATTTTCAAAAGCTTTTTTAGTCTGATGCTTCGATTAATTTTAAACAGACAGTTCAACAATACGATACCCAAAACATATTTCATAGCTTGATAACTTATAAAGTTGTATTTATTGTTATATCAGACATTGCATTTATTAGGCTATTTATTACATTATATAAAACTGTTAACCTCTAATAAGAAACAAAGAACTCCTATAAGGAGAATTAAAAATAATACACAGGCCTACTTTAAAATAAATTAAACACAGCACTTGGAGAGTCCTCTGCACATTTGAAGGAAAAAATATATATAATTAAAATGGTCCCACTTTGAAATAAATAAAACATATACAGTAGCTGCACCCTAAAAAGAGTTAAAGGTAGGGTAGGTAAGAATTGAGAAACCAGCTCGAGTGCGCTAGAATTTGAAAATACACAACCGGAAAAAATCTGCCTCTTCCTTCAGACTTCCTTACAGAGCCCCTCCTCCAACACACACGAACGCGCACATGACCAATGAGGGCACGAGATAAGTTTGTGCACAGATGGAAAGCTGACAGGCAGGTAGGCCATCCAGTTATTTTAGCCGGGCCGGCTAAAATGATTGGTCGTGCTTTTTACAGTACTACGGCTTCCAGAGATAAAAATGTTTATGTATTTATTGTCAAAGCACTTAATATATTCATTGCTATTCGGACGTTAAGAGCATTCCATGGAATATAACAAAAAGTGTTTTCTGAAATAAATTACATACCCCATTGAATTATGCAGCGCCTTTGAAAACTTCTCTCTACATATCAAACATACCGGTAAACCAGCATCGTTTGCTTTGAAAACATATAACTCTGTCCATGCAGAATTAAATCCTGTGTTCCTCCGATACTTTTCTTTGATTTATCCATAGTTCGCTCATCGAGCCGGGGGTCAGGTTATTCACCTGCAAGAAAAGGTGCTAGTGTGGGACCGTAGCAGGATGTGAAGCATCTTTTAGTTGACTTAATGAAAACCGTTTTGTTTTTTATTTATGTGTCACAGTATCACCTCAAAATGCAAGATACGAAACATTTTCAACCATGCAAGAAAATATAAATAGTCCTACAAACACTTTTATTTTATTTCCTTCTTATTTTTGTCTAAGCTCAAGGGAGCCAAAGCAGAGGGCTTAAAGGGCAGCATGCGGCTGGAGAGCCGCGGGTTGCCGACCCCTGACTTAGACAGTGAGAGAGAGGGGCATTATCGGGTTTTGTCCCACATGGTTCTAAACAGCTCAATAGGCACACACTGTAGACACTAATTAGAAGAACACAAACTAAAACAGCAATATACAGACGAATCAGATGATTAAACATGATCTTAAAATATTTTTTTATTTATTTTTTTGTGATCATTATTTGTAATACTTTCTGCTGACACTAGGTGGGCCTGCCCCTAATGACCAGTCGCCACTGGGAGTGTCGCTGATTACCCTTGCTGCTTCGGGCAGTTTGCAGACTGCGACAGGGGGCAACAGTGACAGCTTTGACTATCATGCAGACTCTGGGTCTCATCGTGGCTGCTCACGTTGTGGTCCCACTCGGGTTACTACATATGCGCCGTCTGCAGAGGTGGTTCTCCAGCCTGCGTTTAGATCCCAAGAGGCACAAACGGCGTCTGCTGACCATCCCCCCCTCAGTGGAGGGAAACCTCCGGTTCTGGGGTCCCCGGATCACCTCCGGAGGGGGTCCCCACTGGGACGGGTGACCTCCTACATCACGGATGCATCCGGAACAGGATGGGGAGGGACCTGCCTGGGGAGAGCTATAGGTGGGCGCTGGTCTCTAACAGAAACACGGTACAGCAACCAACAAGAGCTACGGGCAGTAGTGTTGGTCCTCCAGCATTTCAAACCCTTAATTCGGGGGAGACATGTAATGGTCAGGAGCGACAACAGCACCACAGTAGCATATCGACAGGCAGGGCGGAGTCTGCTCCACCGCTAAGGACAGAGGGTGTCGTTTTCTCATACTGATATTCTGTACAAAATGTGCTGTTGTATTTGTTGTAAAGTGTATTTATTGTAAACTATTTTTATTGTATGTACAGCACTTTGGCTCAACCAATTTTTTTTTTTAAATGTGCTATATAAATAAAACTTGATTTGATTTGATTTGATTTGGGCCAGCCCTGGGTGCTTCCCCAGTTCTGGGGGGCGATGTCTCAAGAGGCAGGTGCAATCGGAGCTTACCCACTCTCGGCCAACCTCTCCAGGCTTGGCTCCTGAGAGGGACAGGCTAAGACAGGGTGGATTGTCTGATAGTGTTATTCAGTCTATCCAGGCAGCTAGAGCGGGATCCACCACAGCCTGTTAAAGTCCGAAGTGGCTGGTATTCCAGCGATGGTGTGAAGAGCGGAAAATAGAGTCCCTATCTTGTGAGTTGGGATCTATTTTGTCGTACTTACAGTTATTGGTGGACAGAGGGCTTGCTCATTCCACAGTGAAAGTGTATGTAGCAGGTCAGCCTTTTCTCAGCCACTGGTGTTGTGGTTTTTACGGGGGGTCAGGAGGCTGCGCCCAGTAGTGCAGGCCTCTGCCCCGCAGTGGGACCTGCCGCTGGTGCTCGAGGCTCTGGTCTCAGAACTATTTGAGCCTCTGGAGCTCTCCTTCCTGAAAGCACTCTCATGGAAGACAGCATTGCTACTTGCCTTAACATCAGCCAAGAGAGTGTCCGAGTTAAGCGCTCTATCGGTGCACCCGAGTTGCTTGGTGATCCGGGTTGACCAGAGCGGAGCGACACTCCTTTGTGCCCAAGAGCCTAAGGAGTAGATTCAGGTCGAGGGCTATTCCGTTGGGGGGCTTTCATCTTCTACCCCATAGTGGGGCAAGGGAGGCTAAATTGCACCTCCTCTGCCCGGTGCATGCGCTAGCATGTTATGTGGAGCGCACGGCTGCCCTTAGACGCACTGAACAGCTGTTTGTGTGCTTCGGGGGCGGGGTGACCGGGAAAGCCCTGTCCAAGAAACGCCTGGCAGGCTGGCTCTGCGAGTGCATTGCACATGCCTATACACAAGTTATTGAGCCGTTTCCGCTCTACATCCTGAACTCCTCCCTTCGATGCAATGCACTTCCGTTTTGGCGGACTGGGTTTGTTTTGCTAGCTAGCTCCGTTGTGCCGACAAAGCACTGATATCGCAGAGACAAAGAGGATATAACAATTACAACATGAAGAAAAGTGGTTCGGGAACTACGTGTGCGGTAGTTGGTTGCAATCACTCGAGAAAGCACCTGAACGAGTGGTTAGATAGAGAGTGCTACGACCACAAACCAGCACCCAGCACCCAGCCATGTTGTTCATTAAATACAGATAAACACAACAAATACTGCATGCATTGTATTTTTTAATATTATATATGAATATTTTCATAGTGATGTAATTGTGTGGGCTGCTTTTATATTTTAATTTGTAATACCTGTTAGGATTAAACATGTGATCTTTCTTGTTGAAGCCATTTCTTTAGTTTCCTCTCAACAATTAATTAATTCAGTGTTATTTATGTACAGTATGAGCTTAATATGAATGATGAACTGTGTTAAAAGAAATTGTAGCACTCTAAGGAACATATGAAATGCAATAATGCAATAACAGTGCAATAATGAAATTAAATTACATCAAACTTTATTTTCACTCAAACAGTACAGGCACATATGATATATTGCACAGCATAAAGAGATCATGTAAATTGTGCATTATGTAAACAACAGACAACTGTTGGCTCCTGTGGGCATGACCTAAATAAGGCAGTTTATTTTGGTTTTAAAATGCTGAGATATTTACTGCAGAACTGTAACCTTCCCTCAACAAAATCGTCAACAATTTTCGGGAGCATGTGGGCAAAGTAGAATGTGCGCAGCCTTATGATATGCCTTCAGACTGTCCATTGCTTTTCCATCTATTGCCATGGATTGAACGAAGTAGGAGCAAATTTTGCTGTACGTTATGCTGGGCCACGTCGTCACGTTATCCTCCCAGTTTTGCACTGAATTCGGGTGGGGGAGAGTAACGCCATCTCCAGTCAAAGAAGTAGAATCGTGTTCCCAAGCTAGCATCACTGTTAGCATCGAAATCGCTGTGTTTACACCAGTGCCCGTCTGACTGTTTACACCGTTTACACCGACAGACGCTGTGCAAAAGACTTCCGGCGGAAATGAAGTGCATTTGTGTAGGGTTATGGCGCTACCCGTGTTTTGGCGCGTAAACTTGTCTATACGGACTGGCGGGTAGAGCCTTCCCCGCGGGGGTCTGTGCACACTCTACACAAGCTATGGCTGTGTCAAAAGCCTTATTTAACGGCGTGAGTTCTCTGGTCAATGCCAGGCCCCTTCATAAAGTGTTATCTCTTGGACATGTCTGGCTCCTTTTCATCTTCTGTGCTTGCTGGGGCAAAAATATTCTACATAAAGCACAATTATTTTAACTGACACTCAAAGAGCAAAACATCGGCTCAAATCTCCAAAACTCTAAACACGTTTTCAGCTTTTCACACAATTTGCAAATCAACATGGCACTTTTTGCAAACCACTGCACACGTTTCTCCACGTAAGACACATGAATCTGACATAAAGTCACGTGTTAGCAGGTTTAAAACACTGATATTCAAAATGCCTCACACATGGACCAATGATCAAGAAACACATTGCACCTGACCAAACACCTGTTAGCATAATTGTTGGCTCATCAATCAGGATGTTAGCACTATGAAAAGACCACAGGTGAGTGCTTTCTTACAGCAACAATGGAAGACAACCTGGAAGAAAGAGGAAGAGGAAGAGGTGGGGTGAGAGTGAGAGGAGGAAGAATGAGAGATAGAGGTAGAGGTAGAGCTGGAGGGAGAGGACGTGGACAAAGAAGAATACTCTCTAATGAAATGAAATGTTATCAACCATGGTTTGACGATGAGAGAGGCTGGACAGAGGGTTCAGCCTAATCTAAGCTGATTTACTGTTGCCTCTGTAATCCGGACACTTAGACTTGAAAACAGCATAATCATGATATATCAGTGCTTATCTGTTATGTGAAACGTGTTTACTTCATTACTGTAACTGAATTGTTAGCATGTTGCATACTATAACTGTACACAAATCCTGCACAATTTACTGTGGTAACACACACTGACCAACCACTATATCTTTGTTGTTTATCTGAAGGACTGAGAAACAAAGAGGTGCAGGTGAAAGGCTAAGGATTTCCAATGAGGCACAGGAAGCAGCAGTTACAAACTTAGTTTTGGCAAACAATGCATCACACTTAGAGAGATCAGAAGCATAGTAACTATGTGCTGAGATGCATGTTGCACAATGTTATATTTGAATAAAATGTGAACAACATTTTTCAACAACTCATTTGTATTTCTTCATTTACTGTATTTCTGTAAACTCAAGCAATCTTTCTCTGCAGAAACCTCTATGTACAGAGCATAGCCCATAAAAGATGAAAGTGCTTTAGATTATGCTCCGCAGTATGTAGTTGGGTGGTCAAACCATCTAGTATTATGAATGAAGTGTGTTATATTTGGTGTTTATGTAGTTTTGAGGGCAGTTATTCATTTAGTAGGAGAAATTAGGTGTTTTGCACTTTGGGTGTGTGGTTTTGTGAATTGTGTTTAGTGTTCTGAGAAACTGAGCAATTTAAAAAAACATGTGTGTTAGCAATCGAGAAAAACTGTAAATTCCCCTCCAGCTGTGTCTTGTCAGTGTGATTAGATTATCTGTTAATATGCCTGTCTTTCCCATTTTCTCCGTTTGTGCTTTGTCAATGTTTCCTGTGGTGTTGTTCTGCTTGTCTAGGTTTTCAGTAGTGATGGCGAGATGAAGCCTTATGAAGCTTTTCAGCCAATTGGTTCGTAAAAGGGTTCATCTCATGAGGCTTAATTTGAACCATTTGAACACAAACCCCCTGTTGGTCAAAGTGTGTAAAACAGGCAAATCTCAACAGTGTGTTTTCATACCGAATTCCCAATGAGTAAAGCCTTAGAAAAACTCTAAACAACGAACATAAAATCATATTTTCATGTTAACAATATTGTTTTTATAACATTTTAATGATTGTGATTGAAAAGCCTAAGGAGGCTGGTAAACATTGCAAAGAGGGATTTGTATTCCTTAATAATATTCGTAAACTTAACCATGTTGTAGTCTGAGAAAGGCTAAACCATATCAAAGAATACATTTATTAACTACATTTTCTCATTTAGCTGTAGCTTTTATAAACAAAAAATAATACTTTATTCATGTTTTTATTCCTACATTTATTCATGCTTTTATTTATTTATACTTTTGACATGTTCTGACCTCTATATACTGTAAGTGAGGGTCTGAGCTCTCTTAATTCCATTGTGTCATCGGGCCCGGGTACAGGAGGGGTAATATCGTTCTTATTATACATCCATGGGTAATATGAGCGTTGTGGTTCAACCGATCTAAAGCACTTTCTGAAGCAGTCACGTGGTATTGAGGGGCAGCGAGGCTTCGTTTGTCATCGGTGACGTGACTGGCCCAAAACGATACAAGCCTCGATACAAGCTTCACAAAAAGCTTCGGGGATTAATCGACACATGCTCCGAAGCCTCGGCGCAATACGTAACATCACTAGTTTTCAGTCCATGTAGTCCTGTACATGTATTCTTCCTGTTGATTTCTGGTTGTTTCCTCGTGCTATCATGTTTTGTTCCTCGTTTTTATTTTTTATTTATCTGCCTGCTCTCCTATTTCCGTGTTAAACTCTCTTGCCTTTCTTTACCTATACCTGCCTCCCTTTTCTTTTTGCGTTTGGGTTGTAGGCCTACTGCCTTCCTCACCCTTGGCATACATTACTTATAACCGGTCAACACATCTGGCCTTTCTGATTTCACATCCACCTTCCATTAGGGGTGTAACGGTATCCGTATTCGTCCCGTACCGTCACGGTTCGGCACATGCAGTCACACGACCAGCGCACACGACGAATCCGCCTTTTTTTTACGAGTGGGAAAAAGGTCTGTCATTCAGAGCAGTACCCACTACACTATATATAATCCAGGGGGTGGTAGTATGAAAAGTTAGTATGGCGATTTCAGATAACACAGGAGCTAGGATCGGACGAGGACGGTGTGTCGGCGTTGTTAGACAGCGGTGCGGTATGCTAATGGTAACACACACCAAACATGCTAAATCATATCAGAAGGCATCACCCAGATTTGCCAATCACTGGAGCCCGGCAAAAGACAACAGCAGTTCAACAGCTTATCCCTGCTGTTTTTAAGAAGCCAATAGACATGCAAACTGTGAGACCAAAATAAATAACGGAAGCTATTGGCATACAGTATATATTTCAACGGCTATGCGCTCTTGAAACAATTTCTTATTATTTATGATGTAATATTTTCAAGACATTCTTTTTAGTTTTACAGCTTATTGAACCTTTTTGTTTGAGATCAGCCATGATAGATAATCTGGGCATCTGAGTGTGTGGGGTACTGTTTGTGGTTTGTTTTTAACACTGTCCATCCATCTTCTCCCGCTTATCCGTGGTCGGGTCGCGGAGGTAGCAGTTCCAGCAGAGAGCCCCAAACTTTATTTTCCCTGGCCACATCAACCAGCAGTTAATTATTCAAAATGTTAGAGTTCCTTATTTTTAAACTGAAACTTGCACTACTGTTCAAAAATAAATAACAAACCTGGAATTATGCATTTGGGACTTTTTTTGTGCTTTTTCTTGTTGTACCGAACCCGTACCGAACCGTGACCCCCAAACCGAGGTACGTACCGAACCGAGAATTCTGTGAACCGTTACACCCCTACCTTCCATTCATCCATTCCCCTTCCTACCTCATCTTCATCCCTACATCTCTACATCCCTTCATTGCTCTCTCCATCCATTCAATCTTTCATCCCTCACTCCACAACCCTGTCTCCTAAAAATTACGTTCCCACAGAACTAAACTGCATTCTCAATTACGAAATTACAGCCTCGCCTACTGATTTCAAATGCGTGCTCTAAAATGATATTTATAAATTACTACTATCATTATTATAAGCAAGACAATAAATGGCAAAGATATGTAGAAAATAAACGTATTTAAGAGACGTTCATAAGAAACGTAACGTGGGAGAAAATATGTTTCTAGAAGATATGTAGAAAATAAACGTATTTGAGATACGTTCATAACGAACGTCACGTGGGAGAAAATACGTTTCTAGCTAAACGTAATTGAGAATGCAGTTTAGTTCTGTGGGAACGTAATTTTTAGGAGACAGGGTTGCACTCCATACCTTCGTTCATACATTCATCCCTCCCTACATGCCTCCATTCCTCCCTCTCCTTCCCTCCATTCATCTTCTCTTCTGTCTCCTCCTATCTCTTTCTCTTTGATCTGTTGTAGACTCTTTGTTTCATTCTAGATCCCGTCTGGGGGCTCATATTCAGATCGCCAGAATCACGCTTGAGTCTCCTTCTGCCTTGACTTAATTTCTTCCTCCAGATAACATGCATTACCCTCCTTTATTCCTTCCCCTTACATTCAATATCACCTGTAATTAAATCTGACATCTTTGCTACTGAATATGTACTTATACTTATTAAGCATTTTGAGCCGTTTTGACCCGTCAACATAACAAACTTGTCTTTATTAGTTTTGATGTAATCTCTGGGAGTTATGGCAGGGAGTCATCTCTCTGGTTCTATTTGCATTGCTTCTTTAAAATCAATGTCTACAGAAAGATCAATTATTGTAATATTGATTCACTTTTTTGGAGGATGACACTCAATGGCAACATCTTCCTTTCACCGTGATATCACTGTCACTTCCTGCTGTTACTCTCACCCCTGACTTGTCCTCCACTTCGTCTCTCCTGCTGAGATATTTCCCTTCTATTTAAAGGCAACTAAAGATCAAGCTCTAGAAAGACATTTCAATTTACTTACTGGCCTTTGGAAAGCACCAGCAGTTCGATTTGGATGCCATAGTACAGTTAATGGTGTATATCTGTTAAATGGCAGTGTGAGGCACAGCATCGATCCCCTCTGAGAGAGAAAATGTCAGCAGCTCTAACTACAGGTACGGAGCATTATCCCTCTGTCAAGGAGAATGGAGACTTCTAGTGGATGTGGATTATCTGTTTTACTGCAAACAAATGCACCCCCCTCCACACGCACAGACTAAAACAAGCATGGGGACCCAAGTACAGAACAGCCAACAGGGACTTTTCGTCTTGATTATTCATCAGAGACAGCCTAAATGAGACTCAACATTTTAAATCGAAGGATTAACAGAAAGGATGATGAACATTAGAATACCTTTACATCAGAAGTCAGGATCTACCTCTTTTTGCTGGAATGCTATACCCTCAGATGTTCTCACCCTGGGACAGCAACATCTGTAGGCTATGTGTACTCAGCAGAAAAAAAAGCAGCTCATGAACCTTTGGTGCTCACACATATCTCAATTCCTTTTCATGATTTCATTATTTGAAACCTAGAAGTGAAAGCCCCAGAAAATAAGGAGAAAGATAGAATATCATATTTGTACAAAAGAAACACCAACCCAGTCTCATAAAAAAACGTGTAATAACTACGTTGGTCCACTACTTGGGACGTAGTATTTCTACAAAAACGCCTCTGAAATTGTAAGATCCCTACGTTCTTTTTCACCATTCATTCCAATGGCTGGCGTCTATGTGACGTGATCTTCGAATTTCTGACTGCAGAAAAAAAAAACATGGCCGAACTTCGTTTTATTCTCGGTGGAAAATGCCTATTTTAAGGTTAGTTTGGCTATTAAATTGCGTTTTGATGTCATTTGATGAAATATGAGTTGTTATTTCAGATTATGTGTGCAGTGGATGTACATGATCTTTAGTTTGCTAGTTATTACGAAGATTACTTCAGGAAATTGTGTCCATACAACGTTTTCATTGTTACCAAGGTGGTTGCTAGGGACGCTGCTATCAATATTATTTCTGTTATGGTGTGTAACAGTTTAATGGTGTTATCATTATTGCTACCCCCTTCCCCGTCAATTTATAGTGTTGGTCCACAGCGCAAACGTATTAGTTTAACAAAATCCTCATCTAAAATTGTGGCATAGATACGTTATTTTCCCCTGTGCAATTCTCCATTTACTCAACAATAACACAAAATTATTCTTGTGTTTATTTATTTGTTTGATTAATAAACACAAGTTGGAGTCCGTCAGGACCGAGGGTCGGAGCAGCTCATTTGCTTTAGAGAATACTACACCCGGAACTAAGTATTCTCTCCGCTTCGCTTGACAAATCCCGTGATAGTCCTCAAGCTCTGTGATTGGAGAGTGTGCTCCGAGGGTTACGCCGAGCGTCGAACAGCACTCAAAATGGGATGGAACCGAGGCAAACTGTCCAAAACTGGATTTGAACGGGTCAACCCCCCACCCCACCCCGTCCCCAGAACTAGACATGCTGGCTATTGTGGGTTTTGCAACATGCTCTATGGCACGTCTCTACTGGGAATTGTAGTTTTAAAAGACGTTTTCGTATTTCCCATAATAAGAAGTTGCCAGTATTAAACTGTATACATCCCTGGAGGTTTAGGGGATAGGAACACTCACATTTAAAACATATAATTAATACATGGGTGAAAATCGCTTTTGCCCATAATGGGCAGCATTAATATATACCCACATGCCAGCTAAGGTCAGAAGAGCTTTATTTAACAGCTGGTCTTATGTCTGTGACCCCTCCTGTTGTTAATTGATAAGCCTGAAACATGCACTTGTCAAGGTTCAGAGGCAAATTTTGGAAATATGGCAGTAGCCATCGATCATCTTAAAGGTCCCATGTCATGGCCATTTCCACTGATCATAATTCCATTGTTGAGGTCTACTAGAATAGATTTATATTGTGCAATTTTCCAAAATCACTTTGGTTTCTCATACAGCATCTCTGTAAACTACGTGTATTCACTGAATTTCACTCTCTGCCTTTAACGGATCGTTGTAGCTCCAATAGCTCCAGCCCCCACCCTCCCAGTGAGCACAGTGTGCTCTGATTGGTCGGGACGTTGTGAATCGCGCTGAGCTCCGTGGAGGTGTGGTTTCCTTGTTTAGCGACAGCGAAACACAGCCAAACTCACCCTGAGCACGCACAAAGTCACAGCCGAAGTAAAAACAATAAGTGTGGCTTGATATTGATTAAGAAAAAGGTTGATAAACGCTGTGAGAATGGGTCTGCATAGAGAATTTTGCCGCAATCCCAACTGTCTGTTATCAGCCTGCAGCCAGGGAGGAGAGATCAGCAGAGCTGCCTGCACTGAGTGTTTGTGTGAGGAAGTCCGTGGATTGGTCAATTTGGACCAATCAGCGGGGGCTTAACGTAACGGCTCCGCGGACGTAACGTAACGGCTCCAAGGATTGGTCCATTTGGTTCCGGGTAACGCATGACATCATGCGGTACCCGGAAGAATCAATGGACAGTGACGTATCTCCAACGAGGCGTTTTGGGGAGGTATTTTCTGTGTTAGAGTTGTACTCGCTACAGGGTGTACTTTGAGGGTTTTGACTCTGCAGACCGTTTACATGCATAAAAACCTTCATAACACACAAGGGGACGGGTAATAACCGGAAAAGCATGACATGGGACCTTTAAGATAAGATATACTTTATTGATCCCAAGTTGGAAACATTTGCGTTACATCAGCATGTGTAACAGTTGTAAATATGCAATTGTGTTTATTTGTAAATCATTTAGTATAATCACACAAATTCTGTGTTTTATATTGAATAATTCTGTGTTCTTTATTTATTGATTGTTCAATACCTGACAAGGCCGGAGATGAAATATCTACATACATCTTATAAGAGTATAATACATATGTATAATATCAGTTAAAATAAGTGCTTCAACATAGTTAACATTGCTGGAGGTATGCACAAATATTGATAGATGTCTTGTAATGCACTATTGAGGAACATGCTACCCAAGTTTTTCATTCATTGCATAACTAAACCATTTGTGTATATGATATGTCAATAAACCTTAGAAAATCTTGAAATCTTGAAAGGGATGTGCAAAATAGTCATTATATACAGTCTTTAATTAACTATTAGTAGAGAGTAATGAATATACTTTATAGGGATCCTATTAATATCTAATAATAAAAATAGTGAAATTCAATAACATGCTTTAACCACTAGGTGTCCCTTTATATCAGCTGTGCACCTTTAAGCCAGTTGAGGTGGTTCGGGCACCTAGTTAGGATGCCACCTGGGCGCCTCCCGAGGGAGGTCTTCCAGGCACGTCCAGCTGGGAAGAGACAAAGGGGTAGACCTAGAACCAGATGGAGGGATTATATCTCTTCGCTGGCCTGGGAGCGCCTTGGGATCCCCCAGTCAGAGCTGGTTGATGTGGCCAGGGAAAATAAAGTTTGGGGCTCTCTGCTGGAACTGCTACCTCCGCGACCCGACCACGGATAAGCGGGAGAAGATGGATGGATGGATGGACCTTTATGGTTTAAATACAGCCTTTCTAACAATTGGATCAAATATAAAAGTCAGCCGAATTAGTGTTGATACTGCAAGGAGACGTATTGTGTGAAAAGAAATTTAAGATGTTGTTTAATTGCTGATATATTTATGATCCACTTTTTTTTTTTTCAGTGTTGGCGGCAGTTCCTCATGTTTGTCTAGAAGTCTTCTCATCAGGGCTCTATAAATAGATAGGCAGATATGTGCCTATATGTAATATTTAATGCAGCCGAACTGTGTATTACAATGCTGTTATGTGATGACTTTCAAAGAGTCCACACGAGGTCGACCGTCTGATCGAACCACCTCTCAGGCACCGGAAAAAGCTCAAAATCAGGGAAGGTGCCGCTGCGTGTAGTGGCCAGGTGCCGCTGCGTGTAGTGGCCAGCACCTCAGGGGTAAATCGCCGGGCGGCCGGGAAGAACCGGTCAGCTTCTTCGGCTAAAGCGCGGGACTCCACACTAGCCGTGTTAGCGAGCACAGCCTGGACATGCAGCCGCATGTCCCAAAGAAACAGCTCCTTGAAAAGGAGGTCGGGCTCTTCCGTACCTAACAGGTCGTGTATCGTCTCCATGTGGTCAGAAGGCTTGCTGTCTCCCAGTGCCGAAACAATGTGGGAATGGCGAGCGACGTCCACGGACATTCCGCGGAGGGCGCACCGAGCCTCAATCAGTGTGCACGAGGCAGCCACAAACGTCTCCAAAAATCTCCTGCAGTTTGCGAAAAACTGCGTTTCTAGCCATGTTCGGTCCAGTCTCGGAAACTTCTGCAAGAATTATGTCAGAGTCACCAGTGTAGTGCCGAGAGAGGAAGTCAGAGGGGGTGCATCGAAGGTGCAAAATTGGCTTTATTAAACAGGAGAAAACCACATGTTGTCGGGTCGCAGCCCGGGAAGGCAAGAGAAAGAAGAAAGGGGGGCACACACTAAGTAGTCAACATCATATGTGTCTGTGTGGAAACTGTCAAGCCCTTGGCTATATTTGCAGTTTCCCCGCTTGAAAGGGATGGTACAGTCCATAGGAGGTTTTAACTGGGTTTCACTCATACAATGACCACAACTTTGTTTCTTTTGAGTTCTTCTTTCCTTTCGTTTTTGTCGTTGCAGTACAGCTTATGTAGTAAGGTTGTAAGGTAAAAAACCTTAAATGAAAAATAATTACTGTAAATACAATGCACATGAAATAATAAATGCAAAAATACATTTACCTTTACATATACTTTTTAAAATGTGTGAATATTGTTTTTACTTTCTTCGTGTCTTTTTTATGAATTAAGTTTTTAAACAGTTTTTAACTTATGCATTCTTATTAAAAATGCAAATATAATAGACTGAATTTTTTGCAGCATTCAAACCGTTCGTCTCTCACCGACCACTTCTCCAGCTCTTTATGGCTGCACCAGTGCTGCTTCTTTGACGTTTCTTCTGCTGGTTCGTTTCTGCTGCTGGACGAACGCTTTTTAGTTTGTCCCTCTCCAGCTTTGATTACTGCCCTTCTTTCAGGTGCGGTGCTTTTAAAGGTGCAGCAACGCCGATTAGCAATTAGGGAATGATTTTAGACAGCTGCCACTCTGTCAATCAGCCCGACTTTTTAACCCTTTGATCTCCTGTGAGGATTTTACAAGTTGACTTCACAGAAACAATACCCTCAACCTGTAGTTCCATGAGTGAATTATGTAACATGAGTAAATTAGTGATCACTACTAGCATTTGACTGGCGAGAAAAAATCCTAGCGGAAACCCTGCTATACAAGTGATTGGAATATGATATATTAGATACATCATTTGTAAATTGCAGCCAGATTAATGTTGTGGATGTTATTTAAAAAGTTCAGGTGTTTAATAGTCTTCTGGCCTGTGGGATGAGACTGTCCCTGAGTCTGGTGGTTTTAGTCCGGATGTACCGCCTGCCAGACGGCAGCAGACAGAACAGTTTGTGGCTGGGGTGATGGGGGTCTTTTGTAATCCTGAGGGCTTTCTTTAAGGTTAACATGGTCGGGTGGCGCAGTGGTCTGTGCGTTTGATCATCAGATCAAGGGGGCGTTGGGGAACTCCAGTCAGGTCGTTGTGTCCTTGGGCAAGACACTTCACCCGAATTTGCTCCTGTGGGTATTGTCCACAGTACATGTATAATATCAATGTGTACTTTTAAAAGCGCCTTGATGACTTCGAGGTGTGAAGATGGTCGGTGTGGCGCAGTGCGCTGTGCATTGATTATCAGAACAAGGGGGTGAAACCCGCCGCCGCTGCGTCTGTAAAGCCGTTGTGTCTTTGGGAAAGACACTTCACCTGAACTTGCTCCTGTGGGTATTGTCCACAGTAGATGACCATTACATGTATGTATGATGTGTATTTGTAAAGTGCTTTGAGAGTCATTGATAAAGCGCTATAACAAATATAAGGATTATTATTATGGTGTGTTTACTCCACTACATTTATTTTAGTTACTTTACAGATTTAGATTAATGATGTGAAATATAAACAACCCTTAAATCAGACTAAACCACATGTGTAATATTTAATGCAGCTGAACCATTTATTACAATGCATTTATGTGATGACTTTCAAAGAGTAAAGTAAGCACTAGCTGAATAAAGTATGATTTCATCTTTTACGAAACGTTTTTTTTATATGGAATATAGTCGGAGGTCAACCAATCACAGACCTTGAGGACTAATCACGGGGTTTGTCGAGAAAAACGCATGGTGTAGACTCAAACGATAGCTGACGATTATGAGTAGTGTAGTTTCTTCGGCCATCCTAAACTCCGATACAATTTGTTGAAGGGGAAAAACACAAAACCATTGTACACAATTTAAACCAATCAATGTTGCGTAGTTAAAAGGATAATCTGGTGTTCTTGAGTTGATGAGTAGTGCAGATATCACTGTAAAATCAATCGACAGCAAGGAGAATACTTATTTCTGGGTGTAAAATTCTCCGTTACCCAATGGGAATGGACGCTCACATTGCCTTTAACTGCCGCCGACATGGACCGATGCGATGCTTCCCTGAGCGCCAAATACCGCCGCCAATGGGAATACATTGCAATCAGTTGAAAGCTCTTTGCATCCGTTTATGAAGCTGAAGGAGACTCGGCGCATCACAACTGCACGCCAAAGGACCCTGACCAAGCGTCGCTATTGGACTATCGGGGACTGAGACTGTTGATTTATAGGCTATCTGGGATCAAGCGTTTTATGAAACTGAATAAAATAAATCAGTATATCAATATACTTTTGAGCCCTGTGACTTCCCAAAATATCGAAAAATGCAATGAATGATTTCATTCATTATAAAATCAAATAAGACGCATGTCCAGCACTTTGTGCAAGGGATATGCAGTTGTATTGCTTTTTACATTGTAAAATGACTTGTATAAAAGAGTAGAAGTACAAATGATACTAAGTGTCTGCAGGAGAAGCTTCCCTGGATTGATTCCATATGTTTTAGTATAAAATGTGTTAATGGGCTTTTTTAGGAAATGCTTGACATTCACTTTAAAGACTATCCGAACACAATTCTTTCAGCAGCTTCAGTCAAAACGACTCATTTCACATTTAAAACGACACCATGTATTCCCTCTCTGCAAAATACTGGCTGATCATCTTTCGTTTCACTAATGAGTCCAGCGCTACTGAACACACCACAGCCCCCACACATATCAACTCTGCACCCATGGGTGTCATCTCCCCTCTGAGATCAGCCAGTGTTGGACAGTGAATATCTCGAAATAGACAGGAACAGAAAAAGCAGGTGTGTGTGTGTGTGTGTGTGTGTGTGTGTGTGTGTGTGTGTGTGTGTGTGTGTGTGTGTGTGTGTGTGTGTGTGTGTGTGTGTGTGTGTGTGTGTGTGTGTGTAAGTGTGTGTCTCTTGTGTTTGATCTCTGTATCTTCCTCTCACTTTCTATTTCACACACACACACACACACACACACACACACACACACACACCAACTCACATGTGAGTGAGAGGATCCAATCAAGGGTGCTCCAGCTAAAGAGGGGTGGTGGAGGGGCGAGCAAGGGGTGTGAGGGGTGTAATTTCTGTTTCATATGCCCCCCACACGCCCCCCCACCCCCGACTTGACAATACTTGAAAAACAATGAGAGTGACCCAGTTGCAGGATTCCAATTAGCATTAGATATGCAACAGTTGAGATTAGAATGCGCTTCTCCCGCAGTGGAAGAGGGGGGGGGTGCTCTGATTACCAGCCCGAGCCCAAGTGTCGGGTCGTGATAAAGACTCACGCGTATGTTTATGTTGCAAGAAGTGACTGAGGGGGGAGGGGGACGGTTGGGGGAGAGAGGAGACATCAGGAGGACACTGCTGAGGATTTGCTCACTAGGTTACCTACAAACACACATATATACACACACACACACACAGATCTCAGTCCATCCCGCATGAGGGAATATGTATTTCTAAAATAGCTTGACTCCTCTCGGGAGTGGTTATTTTAATCAGTGGAGAGGAATGGAAGAAGATAGGGTGGTGCTCTGTGTGTGTGTGTGTGTATGAGAGAGCATTTTCATGCTTCTGTGTTATTCTGCGTCTCTGTGTCATTGTATCTATCGCTGTGTGTGTGTGTGTGTGTGTGTGTGTGTGTGTGTGTGTGTGTGTGTGTGTGTGTGTGCGTGTGCGTGTGTGTGTGTGTTGTTTTGGGTCGTATTTTTTTGTGTAGTTGTGTGTGGCGACTTACTGAAATTCGGTATCTTCTTTTAGCAAATACGTTGGAATGTGGCGTTTAAAATGGAATCGTATCTCTAACATATAAAGCCCATGCCGAGACTTTTTCTTCCTTTCAATACAGGCAGAATACTTTTCTGTTTGCTATGTTTGTGTGTCCCACTAGCTAGCTAATAACGGCTGCTCTTCACTGCACTCATACCGCGTTTCCTGCTGATTACTCCATCTTGCCCAAAGGTGGCGGAACAGCAATGTAGTGGAAGCATGTCACTCCCCACCCCCACTCATTCCCCCAAAGAGTAAACGAGGAATAGGTCTCAGAACTGTCACTCTAAGCCCTACTTGCACTTTTCTCCCTGTTAGCATGTTAGCCGTTGATCGCTAGCTTAGTCATCTCCAGGCAATCCTGGCCAAGACTCGTATACTCTCTGAATGTTGTGTATTGTCGCTTTTAGTGTAGTACTTTTCATAAACTTCCTTCCAAATATTTTACAGTTCCTGTCTTCATCAAACTGTTCCACTCATAAGGCTCAGTGTAGTGATCTCAGTGAGCTGCAGCTCAGACCCTGGATCATGTAACTCACTGAGTCTTATGACAGCACATCAAGTCCAACAATGACAGTTTAGGGTCATAGTGTTTGTCTATGTTTTTCTTGTACAAATCCATAACTTGGCCTGAACCCCTCCAGCCCCAAAGCAATCAGATTAGGCTATCATGCCATCCTTAGACTCTCACACTCTGCAACAAATCTATACGTTCAATTGAAAATGTCAGCGGCCGGTCTTAGACTGGCTAAGCTCTCCACACGCAAGCCGAGTGACGTCTCAAAAGGGAGCCAGCCCTTCAGATAGCTCCAGCTGTTAATATACGGCTGCTTCCCCCGATGAGATTCTGAGAGGATAAATGGAGATGGCGAGGATTAGTTAGCAGGGCTACGAGGACAGGATCCAAATTAGCGCCAGCCTTAATCACCCGGCCCACAACCCCCCTGTCTGTTCAAGCCGTTGCTCGTCCGCAGTCGTTTTCTTGCACTGCCGTTTATGTTCAAGGCTGATTGGCAACAAAACTCTGATGCGGCGACATGGTCAATCTAGCCCCTAATTCTAGCCTGGAAAACCCAATGACAAGCACCCCCCCCCCCTCCCCGTAACTATTGCACTCCTGTACGCCTCTGTCAGATTACAGCTCCGGTCCTCATCTGAACTCCTTTTTTGCATCTAAAGTAGTAGTTTTATCTTGTTGTGCCTATAGAGCTCTGCAAGTCATCTAAGGCTGGCATGCATGCCCTTCACAGAAACGTTCAAATGCAGATTTGTGCTTTAGTGCCGCTCCCCTACTGTATTATATAATGATGCCGTAGTATGTCATGTTAGTGTATTGATTTATAGTTCAACTGTTTAAATGGGTAGTTTGTAAGATTTTAAGGGCTCTAAATGACCACAATAAGTAGTTTTAGTTAGGGCTGTGCAATTAATCGTATTTTAATCGCGATTACGATTATGGCTTGCGACGATTATGAAAACAGCATAATTGACAAAATAAGATTATTTCGCCCCTCCCTAAAAGCCCACTCGGCCACGTGGGAGTGACATGTGTTGTGAGTGTTCAGCGCGAGCGAAGATGTCAGATCAAGAGCAGCAACTCGTTAAAAAGAAGGGTAAAACTATTTCCACTATTTGGAAGTACTTTGGCTTTCAGGAGTCCGACGTGGAGCAAAAGAAAGTACAGTGCAGGATTTGTTACCAGGTTGTGTTGGCACCACACGCTAACACAACCAATCTCTTTAATCATCTGAAATACAACCACAAAGTGCAATAAGACCAGGCAATAATACAACAAAAAACATACCAAAAAGCAGATGCCCGCTCATGGGCGCGGGAAGGGGGGTGCGGAGCTCCCCTGTCTGAATTATTATTTGACGGTTATTGCTGCTCCCGCTGTGCATAATCTGTGTAATATGTAGCCAATAAATTCCACATTGTTGGTAAAATAATATTTTGGCCTGCCCCGAATGTTTTTTCTGTAGCTCCGGACAATTCTACCTCAATAATATAATACATTAACCGTGCTTTACGTGAACCTCATCATGACACTAGAGAGGACGGCAGGACTGTAATTTCCCGTGTTCAGTGAATGCAACAGAGGCAAGACACCAGACCAATCAGAAAGTTGCATGAAATAAAAGTGTGCTTGTGTCATTCAAGCTCGGCTCTGTGTGTGTGTGTGTGTGTGTGTGTGTGTGTGTGTGTGTGTGTGTGTGTGTGTGTGTGTGTGTGTGTGTGTGTGTGTGTGTGTGTGTGTGTGTGTGTGTGTGTGTGTGTGTGTGTGTGTGTGTGTGTGTGTGTGTGTGTGTGTGTGTGTGTGGAAATAGCGCATTTAGTGTGTGAGAGAGAGAGAGAGAGAGAGAGAGAGAGAGAGAGAGAGAGAGAGAGAGAGAGAGAGAGAGAGAGAGACCGGTGCCAGCAGCAGGGACTGTGTTGTTAGCATCTGGTTAGCTAGCTGCACTAACGGACATAAGGAGCTGTTTGTTCCACAACAAGCTGGAGGAGAGCTCTCCTCTCAGACTGAGCTAAAGGACTCTCTGAGTGTTTAGATAGTTAACTTTAGTCTAAGTTATCTCAGTGGGTCTCAAACGGTTTGGTCACAAATTATCCAAAAGATTATTTCCGCGGCACACCTTCATATGATCATTATAGTTATAAAAAAAATAAGAAAATAAAGGAAAAAGAGTTATGAAATACTATATGGCAGTAAAACAAGAATACACTTTGAAAGGGGAGTGATTTGTAAAATATCCATAAAGAAAAAGAACATCTGCTTACAGTTGTGTTTCATCTGGGTGTTGAGAGATGTATCCATAGATCTCTTAATGTTGCTCTCAAAGTGCAAGTCTTTCTTTTGATATGCTCTTTAATAAAATAGGCTACCAGCCTACCACAACAAGCTAACAGTCTGTGAAACGTAAAGACACTAATTAATTAAACCAGTTCAAGACGCATTATTGTTATTCTTATCATTCTTTATGAGCGCAGTAACGGTAAGGTATCTAATTACTTATTTATCTAGTTTTCCATAACTTAGTAACAGAGATGGTCAAACTAAAGTGCTAGAGACATGGCAGAATTCCTACAATGAAGCGGGACATTGAACTGTTCACCCGTGAGAGGGCAATCAAGAAAAGAGAGCGAGCGCCCCGTTGAGGAAGTTTACAGATGAAAAGACTCAGCCATGTTTATGCAGCACTGCACGTGGAGATGTGGACGAGCAAATCGCGCAGATTACGTAGGCCTACATGTATACAAACCTGCGGCGGAAACCCCTCTTGTCTGTCAATTATTTTATAAAAGTAACGCGTTACACTACTCCGTCACCGACAAAAGTAATATTATTACAGTAACTTTGTAACGCGTTACACCCAACTCTGCCCATGGCGTTCCCGGTCAAAAAGGACCGCCATAAAGAAAAGGAATTAGTAACCATCCGGATCAGATCAAACAAAAACAGACACACACACACACACACACACACACACACACACACACACACACACACACACACACACACACACACACACTCTCTAGATGTGTGTCCCCCCCCCCTTATGTGCCCAATCCCCCCATGTGAATCACACACACAAACACACACACACACAGAACAATTTGACACATTTCCCGCTTTTATATGCCCATCCCCCCACACTGATCACACCTGGCACACGCAATACATGTTCAGTGTCTGTTCTTTGTATATTTACTGCAGTTTTTCATTTATACCAATAGTCTGATACAATATGTACAGTTTGAAAGGGTGTTAAATGATATTTGGTGATGATGAATGGTTTTTGTGTTAATGTACAGTAATAGCAGTTAAAACAGGACCGGTCAAATTTGACCGTGAGCACCAAAGTAAGGGGGGGGAACGAAGGCAATAGGAGGGTTAAGATGGCTGCATTGTTTTTTGGCTCCTCTCCAACTTTGGCTTTTTTCATATTTTTTCAGTGTTTATTTAGTTTTTGCCGTGTGCTTTTAACATGGAAGCGGACCGCACCAACTGTGCTATACCAACCCAGTCTCATGGCATTTCGTGTTCACCAACACGATTTTTAATCTATTGATTCGTGTTCACTAACACGATTTACTCCTTTTATTCGTGTTGCACAGCACGATTTTAAAAGCACTGTATTTCTACTGGTAATGTGTTTCGTGCCTGCAGCACGTCTTTTTCTCCGGTCGGGTCGCGGAAGACCGGAAGCTGTGTGGTTCATAAAAACATGTTCTTACTCAATATCAAGCCACAATTATTGCTTTTATTTTAAATCGTATAATTTCGGACTTTTGTTGCCGTCTGTGAGGAAAATAAATGGGGCTCAGAGCCTCAGAATATACTGAATTCTGTATTTTTAAATCTTTCCTTCTAATTTGTTATTCTTTTCAAAATAACACACTGTTATTTACTCACCAATAACACACAATTATCCTTGCTTTTATTTATTGGTTTAATTCCATAATCTCTGGCTTTTTTGGCGTCCGTCAGGAACTGAATTTCAAAATAAAAATAACCGGAAACAGAAGTAGGCCTCGAGGAGTTTAGGATGGCCGAAGACACTACACTACCCATAATCCCCAGCTATCGTTTAGGACTACAGTCCCCGTGATTAATCTTCAAGCGCTGGGATTGGATGTTGGAGTGGCAGTGCGCCAAGGTTACGCCGAGCGTTAAACAGCTGTTTGAAATGGAACAAAACCACGCCAGACTATCCAAAACTGGAATCGAACACCCCCCCCCCCCCAGAACTACACATGCTGGCTATTGTGTTTCGCAAAATGTTCCATGGGACGTCTGAACGTTTTCGTCTTTCCCACAATTAGAACTTGCCAGTATTAAACAAATTGGTGTTATCAAATGTAAAACATATAATTAATAAATGGGTGAAAATCGCTTGTGTCCATAATGCGCAGCATTAATATATACCCACGTGACAGATCATTGTTACTTTGTAATTCTACTCCACAATACAGAGGTTAACCTGATTGCCAAGTGCCAACAATCAGGAGAGATATTTGATAGTTGGTGCTTGAGAAGACTAAACATTTATCTGCAATTGACATGAATGGAAACGAGTAATAAAGTATATTCATTACTCGTTACTCTCTACTAATAGTTAATTAAAGACTGTATAATGGCTATTTTGCACATCCCTTTCAAGATTTCAAAATGTTCAAAGGTTATTGACTTATCATATACACAACTACGGTGTATGCAATGAATGAAAATCTTGAGTCACAGGTTCCTCAACAGCACATTACAAGACATCTATCAATATGTGTTTGTACCTCCACCATTAAACTGTCATATTCTGCACATTTCTTATACTATTTACATACATAAGAGTATAATTCATATGTATAATATCAGATAAAATAAGTGCTTCAACATAGTTAACATTGCAGGAAAGCAATATATTAGACGTTAAGTACTTTGTCAGGCTTAATATTTATCTGTAGATACCCCCAAAGTTTTTTTCTTATTTAAAAGAGGACGTTAATCTAAAGTATTATTTAATGTTTAAATAAAGGTTAATTCGTTTTTCTGTTTTGCACCTCCTCCTATTAATATCTTTGTACATCCTGCTCTAAACTGTTTTATTGTAGAGATCACTTACAGTATCTTCTTGATTTTTTATATTCTATATTTCTATCACAGACCTTCTACTTTCCCCCTATGAAAGTATGTACTCTTAATATTTTTGTAATCAAATATAACACATAAAAACAATAATTAAATAACGTGCTTTAACCACTAGGCGGTGCACACAAGGTACACACAGCTATAATAACTTTGTATTATTAGTGTAGGACACTTATGTATGTACAACATCTGAAGATGTGTAGTTTTATTCATGTTTTCACATAATTTTATAGCATATTGCTATTGTTACGTCCCAACTAGGGGAAGAGGAATGCAACACACACCAGTATGGAATTGGTATTAATAAGTGTTTATTTAAACACAGCTGTGAACAAAATGGCAGGCAAGCAGCCTGAAACAAACAAAAGAGCCAAAAGGGCACAGGTTGACAAATAACCAACTAAAGGAGGACTCTAAAAAAGGAGTCTAAAGACATACAGGGAAAATACATACTAATATACTAAATAAAGAACGAAACAAAACCTCACTCTAAAAGTGGTACAACTAACACAAAGAATCTATACAAAAACACAGCTAAACTAAAGGCAACCGTCACAGAATCCTAACCTACTCTAAACACTAACTAAGCTACTCTACACTCTAACTAATCACACACGTTTAATCCCAGAACACCGAGCAAGTAGCGAGAGGCATCTGTCCACATACAGAGCCTCCAGAATGAGGATTGTCCCCAAGCTTTGTAGTCATCTCCAGCAGGTGTGCGCCGGCTGTGAGCTGCGATTGGAGTGCGTCGGGCCCGGCGTGCTCCAATCGCAATCTTCAGGAGGCGGAGCAGGAGATGGGAGCCAATGCCGGGAGGGCAACCGCACAGCTCATTTACATAGAACACACAGCTGAAAACACTCAGACGATCAGGAAGGCAGCAGCCGTAACAGCTATACTATTTCAGACTCAGTATTTACATTCTTATATTCAAAGAAAATCAAAGTCCTTTTATATCAGATTTGCACCGTTATGGTGTAAATATAACCTATCTACGAATTAGATCAAATATAAAAGTCAGACGAATTAAGGTTGATACTGCAAGGAGACGTTTTGTGTGAAGAGAAATTGAAGATGTTGTTTAATTGTTGATATATTTATGATCCACGTTAAGTATTCAGTTTCGGCGGCATTTCTTCCAGTTTTTCCAAAGGTCTTCTCATCAGGGCTCTATAAATAAAGAACTACGGCAGATCTGTAATATGTAATGCAGCCGAACCGTGTATTACAATGCCGTTATGTGATGACTTTCAAAGAGAAAAGCAAGAACACTCGGAATTAAGTATTATTTTATTATTTTAAAATGTTTTCCGGATTTCATATCATATAAACACCAAATCCCAGCATGCATTGCGGCTAACTTAAACCATAGCTGAGGATCTTGGGTAATCGCTCGAAATGCCTACGTCTGTTTCCGGTTATTTTTATTTTGAAATTCAGTTCCTGAAGGACGCCAAAAAAGCCAGAGATTATGGAATTAAACCAATAAATAAAAGCAAGGATAATTGTGTGTTATTGGTGAGTAAATAACAGTGTGTTATTTTGAAAATAACAAATTAGAAGAAAAAAAGATTTTAAAAATACAGATTTCAGTGTTCTGAGGCTCTTTGCCCCATTTATTTTCCTCACAGACGGAAACAAAAGTCAGAAATTATACGATTTAAAATAAAAGCAATAATTGTGGCTTGATATTGGGTAAGAACATGTTTTTATGAACCACACAGCTTCCGGTCTTCCACGACCCGACCGGAGAAAAAGACGTGCTGCAGGCATGAAACACATTACCAGGAGAAATACATTGCTTTTGAAATCGTGCTGTGCAACACGAAAAAAAGGGGAAAATCGGGTTGGTGAACACGAATCAATAGATTAAAAATCGTGTTGGTGAACACGAAATGCCATGAGACTGAGTTGGCTATACAATATAGCAGAGAGGAACTTCTAACAACATCATAACATTCATCTGGCTGCTACTTAGGAATTATTTATCTAATATATCATTCCAATCACTTGCACTATTTCACTATTTCACTTTTTTACTATTTTTCCTTATGTATTTATTATTTACTTGCACAATTATTTTTCTGTTTATCTGTTTTTATTGTGTTGCACTGTTGGAGGAGCCTGTAACCTAAGATTTTTATCGTGATAACTACACTGTATCTATGCACGTATGACCAATAAAAGTCTTAAACCTTGAACATGAAACATATAGTTATCTAAACCTTTTTCTAAAAGCTTGAGTCCTGCCTATACTTTCTCAACACCACTGCTCAATCGGGTTGCATCAATGCCATCACAAAGGCTTATTGCCCAACAAGATCTTTGTCTCTGGCATATTAATATCAATACCTAAGACATACTGTAGTTTGGCTGCATTGCCACTGATCGCATTTGGCTGGATCTATGGACGATGGACAGAAAGCATTGATGTGGGCTGATGCCTATACATTGATATCACAGTCTGGGTATGTGTTATATTCTGTGCAGTGTAGATCTGCCCTGAAGGGAGCCTTCCATCCGAGGTGGACTGTAGTGGTTATGTGATTCAAAAAGCTTCAAGTCCAGGTTACCCAAAGAACAAAAAGAACACCTCTCCTTCATCCAGACAGATATGCAGGGTCTTTTTTTGATTACATTTATTTGAGATATCCAGCTCTGACAGATAACCTTAAACATCAGGGTTTCTTGTGATAATAGTATTTCTCAGTAATTAACAATAAATATTTGTATGTCATACACACATTTTAATTTCAATTGGATCAACTAGTATTTTTCAAGATCAAGAATTAAACGTAACATCAATTAGCATCCAGGTCAGATCCATGTGGGTGAACTGTTCTCTGAGGACACATATGAGTAGGTTAACCTTTTCCAGAAAAAAAGACAGGAAGTGACATTCCTTTAAGCCTGTACTATAATGGAGTGTAGTATAGAAAATGTGCCAGAAAAATCAAAAATAAAGGCCAGTGTTGGGATGTAACAAAGTACATTTGTTCAAGTGCTGCACTTGAGTACAATTTTACAACTTTGTACTGTACATGAGCATTTTCATCTCATGCCTCTTTAAAATGAAACTCCGCTGTAATTTGGAAGCCAAAATTGTTTGTATTTTTTACTCCACTACATTTATCTAACAGCTGTAGATACTTGTTACTTTACACATTTAGATTATTAGCTAATACAACATTCAAATTGACAAATAACATGTATTTATCGACACAGTAATGCATCGATAATGATAATCCAGAAATGTAAAGGGATTCTGAGAAGGACCCCAACACGTGACGAGTCCTTTTACTTTTAGTATTCAGGTAGATTTTATAGTTAATTATTTTTTACTTTGACTGAATTAAGGTACTGTACCAGAGTGTTTTTACAATGTAGTATTGCTGAATACTGAAGTAAAGAATATTTCATCCACCATCGCAAAATGCTTTGTTTGATTAAAATACAGTACACCACGCTGCATGTCCCCATATTGCAAGCCTTACAAACGATATGCAGACAGAACAGCCAACTTTGACTTTTCTTTATGTCATACTTAATCATCTCTTAAATACCGGTACTGAATTCAGCCTTACCTGAATTACAATCTCCCTTCATCAGCCCTTTTTACACGAACACACCCTGATGTTCTCTTCGGGAAATAAAGTGAAACCTGTACACACAGCAAATAAACAACAAATGAACGAGAACAAAAAAGGGAAGCATGACCACACTCTTGTGCCGCACTTCTTTGTTGTTTTTGTCTTTCTCAGCACGGTCCCGTGTTCCTCGCTATGAACTGAAAATTGTATAATTGTACAACTTCATTCCGCCGTGCATCAGTTATTAGCTGTGGAATTAGCAGGCTTGACGTGCCTCCACAGATCAGCCGGCCCTCCAGGGAGGCCTGCGGGTCCAGGCAAGCCGCATTTCCAATTATTGTGTTGAATTGCTAATTTAGTTATTGTGCCTGCCGTAATTGTGATGGGTATTGGGTGTGCGATTCAATTTGTTTTAAATATTTGTGGGCCGGTGGGTTGGTAATGGAGCTGACCTATCTGCAGGCCCTGTGTGAGAGTGAGGAGGGGAAAAAAACAAGACAGGACTACAAAGATGATATAGTCCCCCGTCACACATACACACACAATGACACACACTCTCAATCGCTCCCTCTCTCATCATCTTAGTATGATCTGCCTCATCCCTTCTAAGACTGTTGAAGTTAAAAAGGCTGAATTTAGAAAAATAGCACTTTGATCATCTTTAGGGTGCGCGGTGCAGAGCATTAGACAGGGAGAACACTGAAGGCTTTGGTTTGATGAGGAGTGTCGTGGGAGGCGTCGCGTAGCATTTCTTTGCTGAAGTTTTAGGGCAGGAGAGTTCCTGCTGGTGAAGGTTTCAATACTCCTGGTCGCATCAGTTAATTTAGTTGGATTATGAATAAAATTGAGTCGTAGAAATCTCACGAGAAACTATGTCGTTGCAGGGTCAACCTGTACGAATGAAAAATAGCCCAATGGATGAGTGTGAAGTTTCTGTGCTAATATGTTAAAGTTTTTGCATCAAAAAGTGAACAGCTGCAAGAAAAAAAAGGTAATAGTCATCAAGTATTTGGGAATGAGATACCCTAAACTTATTTTTTTTCAACTAATGTAGACATTTATGGCGCAGATCTAAATGGTTGACTTTAATTTGAGGTGTTGAAGCTGTAGAATATGTTAACCATTTGGTAGATTTTGTCGCAATGGTACGATTGCTTTTTTGCAAACATTGGATATCAGGCATAGGACAGATGTTAATATTCATACAGATTTATCAGTGTTTTAGCAGATTACTATAGATAAGGCTGGAAGAAGTCAACTTCTAGAAACTATAGATTAGAAGGGTGTTGTTGTAATAATTTGCCAGCTTGAGGCCTGAGGCGATGTCAAATGTCAAATCAGGAGCTTTGGAAGAACTGAAAATTAAGTAACTACAAAGAGTAAGTGAAAAAAGCCTTGTGATCATTGTCCATCTAGATCCATGGGTGTCAAACTCAATTTCTTCGCAGGCCACATTAGCATTATGGTTACACTCAAAGGGCCGGTTGTAACTATATAAATATACAGTACCATGTCAAAAGTTTGGACACACCTTCTCATTCAAAGGTTTTTATTTATTTTGTTAATTTTCTACATTGTAGATTAATACTAAAGACATCAAAATTATAAAAAAAAAAACATATTGGACCAACCCGCAAAGCACCTCACACACCAGGATCCCTTGGCTAACGTACAGGGAGTCCCCATTGACTTGCATAGAGCTCCCTGAACGCTGGTAATAGACGAGTTGGGATCGTGGAGAAATGCTCTCCGCAGACCCATTCTCACAGCATTATAAACCTTTTTCTTACTCAATATCAAGCCACACTTATTGTTTTTACTTCGGCTGTGAGTGTTTGTGTGTGCTCAGGATGAGTTTTGCTTTTGTTCTTGCTGTATCGCCAACCCGGAAACCTGTCCGCTCCTCGCAACAGTTCGCAACAGCGGCGAGCAGCAACGAGCCTCGCAACGAGCCTCGCAACGAGCCTCGCAACGAGCCTCGCAACGTCCCGACCAACCAGAGCACACTGGGAAGGGCGGGGACAGGAGCTCCAACAAGCCATTTAGGACAGAGAGTGAATACACATACAATACAGAGATGCTGTATGAGAAACCAATGTGATTTTGGAAAATTGCACAATTTAAATCTATTCTAGTAGACCTCAACAATGGAATTATGATCAGTAGAAATGGCCATGAAGTGGGACCTTTAATGGACAAGCCCACAGTAGCAGGTTGCACGGACCATCCTTTGTTTTACTTCAACCAGGATCTTTCCCTAAAATGTAACACAGTTGACTTACTTTGAAAAAGAAAAAATGCATAAAACACATATCGGTGTACGCAAAAAAATATAAAGAATAGCTTTCTTTAACATATCATACAACCCATCATAAATAAACATCAGCAGGACTCTTTGTGGTGTCTATACAAGGCTGCTACCACATTGTGAGTGGAATTTACATTTCTATTTCATATGCTCTTCTAGTAATTTTTTATTATTAGTAGCCAACTTTGGAAGAATTTTCTGTAGTCTTTACAGCCGAGTTTCCGTTAGCCGGTAATTACCGGACTTTGACCGGTAAAATATGCTGAAGACCGGCAAATCTAAATCTCTCCGGTCAAAATGTCCGATCAAAATGAAGTCCCCTTAGCGCAATACCGCATCAGTTGCGCCACTTATGTGACAGACAAGAAGAGTATGTGACAGACAAGAATAGTCAATTATAATGTCTAACCTATGTGTCTAACACGTAATGTGGAGAAAGAGATGTATCCTCTTGTATGGGTTGATTGTGCATTGATCTGTTGGTAATGCCTCGGGGTTCCGGTGGGCATGTAAACAAATGCATAATGCTGCGCTATACTTTGCGGCCTCACCCGGTTGCATAGCTACGCTTACTGTTTAGGTGTCTTTTAATAAGCAGGTAGTCCTATCATTAGCTAGAACTGGCTGGATCGGATCGAAATGGATATAAACACGAGTGAAGTCTAATCTGACGGGAGAGAGAGAGATCAGCTGCTGCTGACGAGTCGACACGCAGCTCTGCATGATCACCTGCATGTGAGCGGAGCAAAACACACACGTAGCTATTTTAATTATCTCTCAAACTACCTAATCTAGTTATAGATATGTTTATTTTTACTGTCGGGTCACTCATTACTGATCTGCGAGCTGCATGATACTGACGGGCTGTCAGGAGAGGGAGAGAGCGCTTCGTTTATTATTCCCGTGTTATTGTAAATTACTGTACACTTTTGAATAGTTCATCTACTATAATTAGTTTATTTAATATCAAATCATATCAATTTATTTTAAAGCTCAATAAATAACAAAGACGACCTTTGACCGGCACTTTTCTAATTTTGTCCGGACATCAACTTTAACGGACATGTTGACCGGCAAAGAAAAATTCTAACGGAAACTCTTTTTTCGTAGAAGAGTTTGCTGAGGTTGGATTTGAATTTCACAACAGTTTGGAGAGCCCATTGTGTCAGATGATAGCTCATGTTGTGTGTCAATGTGTGTGTATGCTGCCCTGCTTTCATCTTGATGGTATAGACTCAGAGCTTGCGTTTTTCTGTCTTCCTGTCACCCTGAGGTCAATATGAAAGACAGAGGGCTGAATGGACCCTCTGGGCTTTGAAAGCTCTTGTTTAGCCTTTATGATAATACTGCAAGTACACACATACACAGACTGACACCTACTTATACTGAGTGTGCAAGGTACAAAAAGATACATGTGGAGAAACTCTCACACCCACACACACACACACACACACACACACACACACACACACCCCCCCACCCCCCCCCCCACACACACACACACACACACACACACACACACACACACACACACACACACACACACACACACACACACACACACACACACACACACACACACACACACACACACACACACACACACACACACACACACACACACACACACACACACACACACACACACACACACACACACACCACGAATGAAAATGGCCATTTACACCTGTTGGGTGTTTGATCATCAATTAATCTCCATCTCTCTTTCGGCCTGTTTAGTCTCCAAGGTGTTCAGATCAGCCTTTCAATCAATCGGCACATTTTCACCTAGTGCAGCGGTTTTCAAAGTGTGAGGCGCGCCTCGCCTGGGGGGCGCCAGAGAGCTTCAGGGGAGGCGCAGCGTGAGACACAAAAGAACGAGAAAAAGACGAGTAAAGTGACACTTGCCCACTTGTGGCTGTCTGTGGAGACCGAGTTCCCCCACCTCGCCAAAAAGGCTGTAAAAGTGCTCATTCCCTTCACCTCCACCTACCTGTGTGAGTGCAGGTTTTCCGCATTGACTTTGATCAAAAGCAAGTACCGTTCAAGGCTGCAGCCAGAGGATGATCTATGTTTATTCCTCTGTGCATCAAAGACGCAGACTCATGGTTCCCTCTAAAGTAGGGGTGAGTGTAAAAAGGAGGCAAAGTTAACGTTCAGTGTGTTACCGGGAGCATATAAGGATTTATCCACCATGTTGAAAATGTAAAAAAAAAAGATGTCTTGAGAACACGGCGTGCGGAAATATACGGGTTGTGCTGCAGCTAGATGTGCCTTTCCTCTGTAAGAAGGGGTCGGCGACTGACATGCAAGGAAGAACGGCTGTCCACAGGCTGTTCCAACTTTAACAACTGTATTAACTTCCAGGGTAGTGGATTGAACATGCAATTGTAATTGGGTGTGTGGTATATTTTCATGCACGGACACGCATGTTCCACAACACACAAACTGAACAACACTCAATTTTCCGATCAGCGTCCTTGCGATCTTGTTATAATAACAAGTGGACTTTACTGATGCAATATGGTTGAGACCATTCGGGCTTATTCTAGAGGGGTGCAATGAATAGTCCAAGTAGTGGGGGAGTTTTATACAATATGTTTAAAACATAAAAATAAAAAGGTTTTAAAAAGTTATTGTTTAATGTTTTAAGGAGGTGACGCTACTCAGCCAATCAAATCGGTGCAGTCAGCACGACAGATTCAAACACACACAGAGACACGACAAGAGGAGAGAAACAGTCGGAGTAATTTCAAATGGCGGAAGGTAGACAGCGAAAACAGAGCATTTAATTACATTTTCTCTTACTGGACCTCTTTGAAATGCAATTGAATACCCCTGCATTATAGCAACAACAACAATAATAATAATAATAATAATAACAGCAATAATAATTGGGAGGGGGGGCGCGGCTGTTCTTATGTTCTCTGAGGGGAGGCTCACCTACCCACACTTTGAAAACCCCTGACCTAGTGTGTGTGTGTGTGTGTGTGTGTGTGTGTGTGTGTGTGTGTGTGTGTGTGTGTGTGTGTGTGTGTGTGTGTGCGTGCAGGGGCGCCGCCAGGGATTTTGGGCCCCATGAAAAGATATCACATTGGGCCCCACCACCAGGCCCAGGCCACGCCAACCAAGCACAATTGCTGTAACCACACCTACAGAACCCAACCCACTCATTTATGCTTTAAATAACTCTACCTGTACAGGCTTGCCTCTATCTTGTAGTCCAATACTAACTGCACAATATTTACTGACACTGAGCTGTGAACATATAACACTGTGCAGACTGCAAATTCTATTGCAACATTCTGCTGCAGTAGAATTTACTATTTGATATAAGACTAACATTCCTGACAATAGATCTTTTATGGTGTACATGCCTTTTTAATAACATTTTTCAATGGAACATTCATAAATATAAATAAATATAACTTAAATATACATGACCTCTTAAATTAAAATAAAGTGAACATTAACACCAATATTATCATTTATAAAATGCTATAACAAAAGAAATAACATAAGCAGCAGATTTTTTCAATTAAAATATACATACCAACTACAAAATAAGCGGGTATTAAAGTGTAAATGGACAACAAAACGGAAATGGAAATGGTGAGGCCTGATGGTGGTGCTAAATTAGAGCCTATTACCTGTTCTCAGTCTTTTTCTCATCATGTATCCTTCTGTGTGATCCAATATCGTTACCATAGCATTGCCCTTCAACAGTTATTACGAGCCCTTGCTCAGCCTTCACCAAGAGCCCAGCACCTAGCCTTCTTACAGGCAAAGTCACTGATAAAGTCCTTGAAGTCCAGCTTTCTAGCCAACTGGCTTTCAATGGACAGCATGGCAAGACTGCAAAGCCTTATGGGGGGACAGGGTTGCTGAGACTAGAGATGGATCTGTTGGTCCTGGCACCAGGGGGAGGGACAACTGATTTAGTATGAATAGCTGCTAAAAATGTACCTGCATTTATTAAATGTGAGCTAAAAGAGGAATGAAATGAAAAACCTCAGAATTTTCTGTGAAGATATTGACAGTACTTAATGTCAGCAAAACATTACAATTATTATTTACAATGGAATAAGCTTAGCTAACAGACTAATTTCCACCATGGACCACCCACCTTTTCTTTTGAAAAACTGGGTGACATACTGTCGCCCTTTAATCCCTCTCTCCTGTCTTTTCTTTCTTGAAAGCTTGACTTTGTGAGTGGTTGAGAGATGGCACAGACGTAAGTACTAGCATCACTCCTCACATGCTCCAACTCTCTGCCAGAAAGTGCGGTGCCGCACAGCATTTGGAGGCAGGACCAAACCATTACATGTAAATAGAGAGGGGTGTACAGAGGCTTTGGATTATTAACTTTTGGCAGAAAAAATGTTAAATGAATCGTAAGTGTAGTGAGTACATTATGAATTTAACGTTATATTAATGTTAATTGTTGATGATTGATGAAAGGTTACTTAAACATTTTTTCTTAATGTTCTAAAAAATGTTGGGGCCCTTGTCAGTCACGGGCTCTTAGAATCGTCCTAACCTTTCACCCCCTTACGGCGCCCGTGTGTGTGTGTGTGTGTGTGTGTGTGTGTGTGTGTGTGTGTGTGTGTGTGTGTGTGTGTGTCTGTGTGTGTGTGTGTGTGTGGGGGGGGGGGGGGGGTGTGTGTGTGTGTGTGTGTGTGTGTGTGTGTGTGTGTGTGTGTGTGTGTGTGTGTGTGTGTGTGTGTGTGTGTGTGTGTGTGTGTGTGTGTGTGTGTGAGAGAGAGAGTTTCTCCAGATGCACCTCATAAACGTGCTCTATTTGTTATGTACAGAATAGAAAACTAATGGGGCGAAGCCTGCGAGCTAGTTCAGGCAGTCAACTCGAGCACCAATGATACATTAACACGTGACGCACCTCGTCCCTCTTAAAACCAACCAAACACATTCTCCTAAACATGCCGCTCTATTTAAGCTGCCAGGTCTTCCTGCCTCGCTATGCTGCTGCTGCCACTGCTGTGTTCACTTGCTATTGCTGCGTTCATGTTGTTGCTGCTGCGTTTCATGTTGCTGCTCCTCGCCTGCCCCACCACCACCAGCCTCCACCCCCAGCTTCCACCTGTAGGCTCGGGGGATGGTTATCAAATCATCACTCATCGTGCTATGTATATCTGTGGAGTGATGATGCCCGAGCCTATAGACAGGGGTGCACATAACTGGTACGCAGGTACGCATGCGCGGCAACAATCTGAAATGCGTACCGTCACTTGTGTAACAAAGCGCATTTGCGTACTGATGTATATGTGAAGCTTTTCCAGAAGGCGGTTAGATCATCGGACGACGGAGTTGGTCTCCGTGTGCACAGACAGGGCGGCTGTTAACGTCGGCCTGTACAGCAGCACTGCGCTAAAACAGCTGATCACAACGTTCACACGCTCTGTGGTCACGAAGCTCTGCACTCTACTACTACCCCCCCCGTTGACATTCGCGATATAGAGGGCTTCATCATACTCCACTAGCACCCCCACCCGCTGACATTCGCGATACAGAGGGCTTCATGGGAACTTTGAGGGGAGCCGGAAGTTGGAGTACCAAACACTGACTCCAGGTACTCATCTGAGTACCTCACTGAGAAAGTTGTGTGCACCCCTGCCTATAGACGCCAAACTCAAACTATATGCTGCTTCTAATAAACATATTAAGAAACACGTGAGTTGTCTGACTGAACTAAATGTGTGGGAATACAAAAGAAAAAGCTTTGGAGCAATGTGCAAAATGTGTTGGAAAAAATATGGACATAATTAAAATAACTGGTTAGCTTAGGTAGTGGGAAGTTGGATTTGGCATAATTTTTCGTGCACACAGCATTGCTTATTTTTCATATTGATAGTAGGCCTACGATCTATACAAATTGGGGGATTTTAGAGTTAGGTTTAGTTGTTAACGGTTAATGCTACTAATAATCTGAAAACCCAAGACATTCTAAAACACAATACACGGCAGCCCAACGTTTTTTTATCTTTTAAATCAATTGCCATCACTTATAAAATTAAATAAATACATCTATAATATTGTACTCAGAATGCCCCACCTGCTTCCCACCCTCCCCCAAAAGTGGTAAAGTGAACCGGGGGCAACAAGATTTTATTTTTTTTGACCTCAGGCCGGAATAGAACCTGGGTCCTCGCGGGCGGTAGTGGACTGTTACAGCCGGAGACTCGCAACGGCGGTGGACTTTCACAGCACTGCTGTGCCGGAGCCTCGCGGCGGCGGGTGTTTGCGGCGGCGGGTGCGGTACCGGCCCACCTATGCCAGAGCCAGCGGCCCACCGAAGGCAGCAGCCCACCAACGGCAGCGGCCCACCGGGAAAAGTCCCGAATCTCCCGATGGCCAATCCGAGCCTGCTCACACACACACAACTGAAAACAAAATCATTTACAAACATACAGTAGCCTACTATGTAAACATCTGCCATACACACATGTGAAAGGCGTCTCTCTCACACACACACACACACACACACACACACACACACACACACACACACACACACACACACACACACACACACACACACACACACACACACACACACACACACACACACACACACACACACACACACACACACACACACACACACACACACACACACACCAGTGACAGCATTGCAGTCGGGAAGAAATGCAATGTGGAGCGGCACCTCACCACTTCATAAGGAGTTTAACCGTGACACTTTTCGAGATCCCGTTTGTGTCCCCCCACTTTGCAAATAGGCCAATGTTTATTTTATTTTTTTAACGCAAGCCGTCAACGCCACGGAGGAGCACACAGCCTCTGTGAGCGACCGAGACAGAGAGAGAGAGCGAGAGAGCTAGAGAGAGCACACCTTTATCGATTTAATATAGTTGTAAAAAGTAATGTAAGAAATCATTCCAATGTGTGTGTTTTTTTATGTTATTAATTACTGCATATCTATCAATCTATGTGTCCTTTGATGCCAATCTTTTAATATTTGTTATGTATTAATATATATATTTTTTTAAATCACACGATCGCCATTCAAGCCAATCAGAATCGAGCTGCCGCTACTGAGAGTGAAACTGAGTATCTGCTCAGCTTTTGGAGCAAGTGAGAGCTAGTGAATATTTTGCTCTGCAGCTGGATGAGAGCACGGATGTAGCAAATATTTATGTTTATATATATGAATATAAATATGTTTACTGTTAATATTACTGTTGAATATTATATATAATACTATTAAGGCATAAGTAGCTTTCAAAAATGCTAAAAATATATGTTAATTGTTCATATTACTGTTCAAAATTATATAATATTATAAAGACAGAAATCACTTTAAAAATATGTTTACTGTTGATATTACTGTTTAATATTGTGTTAAGAATGTTTATAACAGAATACACAATGAATGGAATGAATGACAAAAAAAAGATAAATACAAAAAATGTTTAGAAGGAAAACAAATTGCAACAGGGGGTCCCCGCCAGAGGATAATGCTATATGGGGGTCCTTGGCATGGCAAAGTTTGGGAACCCCTGTACTATAGGACAGTAAAAAAAAAGAAAAGGGGAGTGATGAGTAAAATATGCATAAATAAAAAGAAAGAATGCCAACTAGGTAACATAAGATAAGAATAAACAAGTTGAAATGATTTGTTTTTGGTGGTGATCATATTCTAAAGATGTTTGGATTATTGAAAAGTATACAGCTCTCTTCCATCTGAGTGTTGAGAGCTGTATCTATAAATTCATTTTGTGCTCAAAGTGCACCAGATTGATGCATTTCACTTCAACATTTAAAAAAAAATCTTCCCCGGACCCCCCTAGAGGATGTCAGGTCCACCCCCAAATAAAGCAGGTTAAAATTATTAAATCGAATACATTTTATTTTAGTAAACACTGAAAACTGGTCCCACAGACCCAAACAGCACATGAAGGTTAAAGGTAAGCATATAATAATGTTAGGGTTCAACCCTAACCCTAAAAGAGGATTAAAAGTAGCTCATGACTTTTTTCCTAAAGAAGGTTGGAGACCCCTGTTATGGAACGATACATTTGACAATTTTAAGCTTGGCCTACCATTTTATTGGAGCGACGAGGAACAGGTGGGGCTTGAAAAGGCCCATCTGTTCAAAGTGGGGGATGAAAGAAAAGGTTTGAGAACCACTGACATACACTAACATGAACTAAACAGCGCCATCATCTTAAGCAACCAATGCCATTATCTTTACAATCTGACGATATTTTTCTTCTGCTGCTCGCATCCTTCTAAAGACAAACATACTGTAAGGTGCTAAGCACTACGCCTGTGTTCTCAAAGTGTCTGAAAAGTGGCAGCAGAAGAAGAAAACATGAGAAAACCACTCCACAAAAAACAAGAAATTAGTAGGAAGGAGGAAAAAATAAGATGTAGAGAGATGTGAGGGTTTGAAATGTTAAAGAGACAGAGGAGGAGAAAAGGAGAGAGCCTGGCAGCAGAGGCAAATGAAATCAATTTGAGAAGTGTTGAAGTAATTGCTTTCTGAACAGAATAGTGTCCTGGATGCCGGCTACCTCTTTCTATTGGGTCTCAGCTGAAGAATAAGTTACCTTGCTAGAATGACAACATCAACACCTTGTTTCTCATTCAGAGTTGTTACAAAGGAATGTGTGAATTTGTCGGAATGTTTGTTGGGCAAATAAAAACTCCTCTAAATGCCAAAATCAAACAGAAGCCTTCACAACAATTGCAGCATTTCTGATTGAATATAATTCATAACACACCAAGGTGCCCTTTTAGCCTGTGCTCTGTTAAACTGGAGAAGAAAGGCCTTTTATACTCAATAATAAGGGCAGAAATGTATTCAAACCAATGCGATTGCCCTGCGATTCGTGCCAAAATGCATCAAATCTTGCATTAAGATACATTAATCTGCTTTTTAATTGACATTTTAAAAATAGTACTTGTGAAATTAGCAGAGAAAAGGGGAGAAAAGGCTTGTATGGTCAATTACAACTAACACTCGGGCTTGGCACAGGAGCCATTGGACACAAGCCATAAGTATTTAAATTATACAGAACCAGAGGGCCTGATTACAGCGAGGCTGAATTTAGAAGCAGTAATTGTGGTTGCAGGCTCAAACTGATGCTATTTACAGACTCTTGTTGTGGGGAAGAGGGCTTTCCTGAATTATGTAAAGGAATGCGGTTTAAATTATGAAATGATGTTCAGGTGTCATTTTGATTAGAGTGGGACAAGACATGTATCACTCCTATTCTACAGCGAGCCAATGCTAATTCCAAACCTTGCTTGGTTTGCTTTGTGTCAAATTGCTTGTTCTTTTCAACTTAAACCCTGTAATGCCCAATAAAGATATATTTTGTTTTACAAGACAATCTGAACTACCACAGTTTGTATGTTGCAGTGATGTCACCTGAATGTAGACAAATGTATATGACCATAGAGAAATACAAAGTCATAAAGTGTGAGAAATTAATGTTTTTTCCAAATTCTGTGCAGGTCTTGTCAAGTTGGTGAAGACAAATAATTGAAGACTGCTTTATTTCTACAATTTATACTAGTTTTGCAATAATGCAACCATCTGTGTAAGTGTAATTCAGACCAAAACATATACAGTATATGTATCTAAAAAAAGTTAAGATAATGCCCTAAAACCGCTATAGAGGGTGGCTTTGTTGTCTGACAAATCTGTTTTTGTCCTGAACACTTTGTCAAAACCAGGGGTGTCCAAACTTGTTTCACCGAGGGCCACATACTGAAAAATATACAAAGGGCTGGGCCCCTCACTACAGGTGATGTATATTGCCTCATAAATTAAGTTATAAGTTGGCAAAATCAATCGAATGCAAGGAAATTATGCTTAATCAGCGTACATCACAGCTCTCCATAGGGTTTCTATTATTTTGTTGGTAGCTCACTCCTTACAACAGAAGCCTCAGATTGCTTATAATAAGAGGAAATAGGAAGGGTATATTTCAAGCTTGTTATGAAAATAAGTTAAGTTAAGTTTTTCTTATCAACTTAGATTTGTTAGAAAATGTTTTCAGCTTTAATTGACTGAATTTATTTGAAAAGTGGGCTTATTAACACATGTACTACAATACTACTGTAAAATATCTGATCACATCTATATTTAAGAAGTTAAAGACAAGCACAAGTTTCATTTGAGGGCCATACTGCATTATATATTTTTTATTTGCTGATGGCTGATTCAAAATGGTGCCGTAGTTTGGACACCCCTGGTCTAAACCCAAGTAGCAAGGACTTACATTGTGTATGATGTGTGTAAGAGGGGTGGTGGCAACATTACAGGTGGCTTAAAATGAACCTCAACTGAAAATAATCTAGTAACAAATATAAAAGTTTTATTTTAAACATATTCAAGATAATATGTAAAATCATGTAATGTCTGTTCATTTCTCCAGCTTTTGTTTACTAATATCATGTTTAGTTTGTTAACAGGTTTATGTTTAGATTTAGTTATTTATGTAGAGTCATGTCTCACTGTTCAGGTATTAAATTACAGTCACTTATGTCTAATCTCGTCATTCACCGTCTTTCATTGCACTTCCTCTTTTATTTTGTGCTAACCTTTCCCTCTTGTTTCAGAGCCCTTGATTTCCTGCCGTTGTGATTGTCAGCCCCTCCCTTGATTGTTGCCACCTGTGTCCCATTAACCCTTACATAGTCCTCATCTCCCTTTAATCTCTGCCAGTTCGTCTTGATTCATGTGCAGTCAAAAGATTTGAAGCCAAGAAACCTTTTAGTTATTTCCTAGAGTCAAGTGTATTAAGTTTCATGTTTTAGCATTTTACCTTTGCCCCGTTTTGCCTCTGTAAGAGTGATTTTTGGTTGTACCATGTGTTCTTCTTTAAGGAAAAACTTTGGTCTTGAGTCCAAGTATTTGTGTCACTTTCCTAACATGATAATCCCATAAGAACACTGACGGTACAGTCCCTTTTTGATTTCTGTCAATGTCTTAACCATTGTGAGAAGTCATGTTCACTTAGTTTTAAAAAGGACAATTAAATCGAGGGATTATGGAGATTCACAGGTTTTATTGCACTGTTCTTTGCCTTTTGGAAACAGCATAAAACAAATGTCATCAAATACTGCTCACTGTTCGGAGGCTGCGATGTGGCTTCCACATCCGTCTTCTGGGTCCCAGCCTAGACAAGATCCAGGTAATAGCATGCTTTTGTTGTCTGACTCATCGCCTCATTCTGTTCCGCTGTCTGATCTCGGGTTGAGTCATTCCCATCTCTCCGTCTCTTTGTATATTTTTGGATTAGGTGTTGTCACAGCCAAGATGGCAACGACCTGAGGCGCCAACTTTAGGCTTTGCAGAGGCTCTGTAGAACCCTATTTGTGACATCACCGAGACTACATCCATACACACTCAGTCTATGGTGCCACTACAACACTATACACCCAAATGTCCTGCCTCCGTTTCAGCTGTTCATTGCCAAGCTTGGTGGGGATCAAATTCCCGTCTAGATCAACAACCGCCAGGGGAGTGTGTGCTTCCTGAGATCTGACATGGCTGGGGATGAGGCTCTCCTAGGACACCCATTATTGACCCTGGTGCTGGAGGCCAGACAGGAGTATGTGGTGAAAGGTAACACCTGCTTCAGGGAACAAGGTGTACTGTAGGCGATGTAATTCTGAGCCCCACTAAGGGCTCAGCTGAGGAAACTCTCTGAAGTTCAGCAGGGTAGGAAATGAGTGCTGACATACGGGTGTAGCAATGACAAAACTGGAGAAAATTACTGAACCACAACCCAAGATGCAAGTGATGGAGTTGGATCACATTCCAGCATTATCTTCTGGCATTGACAACAGCAGTAGACAAAGTAAAAGGGAAATGTTTTTATTGTTGGAAAAAAAACTAAAAAGATTGGGGGAAATAACTAAAACTTAAACCGTGACAAACAGTTGTAACTTTCTGTTAAAGGGCATATTTTGAGTGAGCAGAGATGTTTAATTTAGTATACCCGCAGATCGCGACATATGAGTTTACATTAATTAATTGGCAGGTAATGGGGGTGTTATAATCGATATCTTGAGTGGGGGTAGTGTGGTAGGAGTGATTTGTAGAAAAGCAAAGCCAGTGTGTGTGTATGTATGTTGGAAGTAAACAACTGAAATGAAATCATATTATAGTCAGCGTTTCCGCCAAAAAACTTATAATTCGAGACAAGATCGAGTGTTTATCGCTTGAAATGACGAAAAAGGAAAAAGGACAAGGACATCCCTCTGTTGGAGGGGCAAAGGAGTCTGGTGGGATTATTTTTGCCGGTGGACGCTCGGGGTGGACGCCCCACAGAGGGTACATTTACAATGTAACCCTGGGTCCATAATGATCTAATATCAACGAGGACAGTTAGTCAACCAAAGAAAAACGTTGGCACATACCTTATATATTTGTGTATCTGTTGGAGGTTTCCTTTGAAACACACATGCACCATACTCAACATCATCCCTGACATGACATACCTTCATGGTTTTATAAAGACAGAATAAAAATGTAATTTGTTGTCAGAGCCAGACAGCCTGTGGCCAGGCACCAGTGAACACAGAGGCCCCAGCTACAAAGGCAGACCACGAAATGTCACAAATCAAAAACTCAAAGTTTCACAGCCACTGAGGGGAAAAATACCACACCACAGCCACACCATGATATTGCCTTTTGGTCTCGACTTGATAGGGACAAAATGCATATTCATGAAGTAAGCAACTTGTGATCCCAAACAAAGTAAAGCCCTGGCTTAGGGAGATTGGGCCCGCCGTTAATGACTTCTTCGTTTTAAGCCCGCATAAGAAAGCCCCCCGATTTCCCCTCGCTTGTAGTCCATGAGAATATTTAATACCGTTATTAATCATTTTTAATCCGTTTGCTTTTAATTAAGAAACAGCATGTTGCTGTCCTATCAGCCTGTGCCAGCGCACAGATTAATTGTAGCTTAAGATAGCCGGCCGTGATTGGTGTAATGTATTAGCTAACAAGACGCCCGGCTTCTAAAGATACTTGTACACTACCTTGGGAACTTGGCACCACTCCAGGGCCTCTCTCTCCCTCCCTCTCCTCCCTTTCGTTCTCTCTCTTCCTCCTCTATCTCTCCTCCTGTGTGCCTCTCCTGTTTGATGCTGCAGTCAGGCGTCTTTGGGAAACCTTCCCTCTCATCTCAGCATGCTGCTGTGTTTGTAGCACCATTTCTCTGATGGCAGGCCAGACTATCCCTGGTGAGGGAACATGGGGGAAAGGAGTCTTTCATTGTGTCCCTGGCCAGGGGCGATACACTGTAACCTATAGCCCCTGGTGCAAGGCCCAGACTCTTTTCCAGACAGGTTCAATTTGACTCACTCGGTCCCAGGCCTGGATTAGAATGTCATTACTTTGTTTTTTGTCTTCTTGTTCTACTACAAGTGTGATTGGAATGGCACTTAGACTGAAACAAGTGGGAATGATTGTACCTAAAGGAGATGGAAATGTAATGATGTGCTGCCAGAAGGGATGTTGTCAGGGATGGAAAATTCTTCAGTGCTGTTCTGCTTACTTTCTTCTGCCCCTCTGTCCCAACTTGAAATGTATCATGAGAGAGCTGATCCAGTCAAATGTAAATGAACAGCTGGGGGTACTCAGCTCTGAGGTTTACACGGATTGTAAGTTCTATATACTGCTAATCGCTGTTTTACAACTGGTGGATAGGGGGCTCAAGTCACAGACAGAAGCAGATCATACAAAGGTGGGTCGATCTGAAAAACTCTGATAGGAGAAGAATAATCTGAAAATGCCTTCAGATGTAATGCATGGTTGATTATCACCACTATCTTATCCTTTCTTCACTTTTATCTTATCAAATTTGACCTTCATACTGTTTGCTGTTTTGATACACCAAATTTTTTCATGTGGCTGTATGTAAAAGAGAATACTATACATGAATTTGCCATCAAATGTAAAATATAAATGCAGGCTTTAATAGTTATTTATTTATAAACATTTTAATTAATTTACCTTTGTATTAATTTTACCTTTTATATATTGCCTTTTTAAAGGTATTTTTTCAACAGCAAAGACACTGCTGGGGTTTGAGGCTCGCACGATACAGGCAGTACTGTAGAGTCATGGCCTGTTAGCCTGCCAGCTTGTGGAGACAGTTTTGGATGCCTATACCCCTGGCCAGAGGCGCGGGAAGGTATTTTGAGTGGGGGTGCTGAGGTGCTGGACTCCAGTGAACACTATTACGGGCACTGTAGGGTACGCACAAAAAAACTCCCCACACGCAAACACACAGTAAAACCGCGACTGTTACAATGAAGGCTCGATAATCAGCTCACAGCATATAGGCAGGGGTAAAGCGCTATTTTGTACGAGTGGGGAGCGGACCTCACCTCCTCTAGGGGGGTCCGGGGAGATTTTTTTTAAATATTGAGGTTAAAAGCATCAATCTGGTGCACTTTGAGAGCAACATTAAGAGATGTATGGATACATCTCTCAACACCCAGATGAAACACAAATGTAAGCAGATTTTCTTTTTCTTTATGGATATTTTACAAACCACTCCCCTTTCAAACTGTATTCTTGTTTTACTGCCATATAGTATTTCATAACTGTTTTTCCTTTATTCTCTTATTTTTTTTATAACTATAATGATCATATGAAGGTGTGCCGCGGAAATAATCTTTTGAATAATTTTTGACCAAACCGTTTGAGACCCACTGAGATAATTTAGACTAAAGTTAACTATCTAAACACTCAGAGAGTCCTTAGCTCACCTGAGCCTCTCAGTCTGAGAGGAGAGCTCTCCTCCAGCTTGTTGTGGAACAAACAGCTCCATATGTCCGTTAGTGCAGCTAGCTAACCAGATGCTAACAACACGGTCCCTGCTGCTGGCACCGGTCCCTCTCTCTCTCCCCCTCTCTCACACACACTAAATGCGCTATTTCCGCACACACACAGAGCCGCGAGCTTGAATGACACAAGCACACTTTTATTTCCATGCAACTCTCTGATTGGTCTGGTGTCTTGCCTCTGTTGCATTCACTGAACACGGGAAATTACAGTCCTGCCGTCCTTTCTAGTGTCTTGATGAGGTTCACGTAAAGCACGTTTAATGTATTATATTATTGAGGTAGAATTGTCCGGGGCTACAGAAAAAACATTCGGGGCAGGCCAAAATATTATTTTACCAACAATGTGGAATTTATTGGCAACATATTACACAGATTATGCACAGCGGGAGCAGCAATAACCGTAGGGCACTGAAGAACGATGCTGTTCCTACTTTATTTGGACCAGCGGGAGTTCGGGCACACAACCTGTAAGCAGATGTTAGCAGATGGCCTTACATGTATCTCATAGCTGGAGAATGTCTGCAATCACACACGAAATACTCATAGACAGTATACTCCGGGTGATTTACCTTACGGTCAGTACATAGTTGGCGTTCCTGGCGTGTATGCTACCGAGCTACCGTTCATAGCTTGTATGCTACATAGCTAAACAACAAGGCTACCTAGAGCTAGACATGCTAGCATTGTTTTCATGCCAGCTACAATGAATGACCGAACGTAGCAGACTACCCGTATAAGATTGCAATTGTAAACATGTTCTTGCTAGCCCAGACTAGCTGTTGTTCCAACCCAGTCTTACGGCATTTCGTGTTATAGTCGCGACATTTAATCTATTGATTCGTGTTCACCAACACGATTTTCACCTTTTTTTCGTGTCACACAGAACAATTTTAAAAGCAATGTATTTCTATTGGTAGTATTGTAACGTTCACAGATGGAGTCGGAAACAGGCTTCTAGTTATTAGGCTTTAATAACTCTTATTTTCATAGGATCACAGATTCAGGAACAGCTTGTGGATTCAACCTCACACACTCTCACGCTAACTCCCACACATACCCATATATATAACAGTGTCTACGTCACAACTTCCCCACCCTCCCCCGTCTGCTCCCCCAACCACAGGACCGCACCTAGACCAGCATCACTGTGCAGCTCTGTGATTGGCAAAGAGACGGGGGATGCCTGAGTGACACCCTCAGCATCCTATCAGGGTCGCTATACTACCCCCCCTCTACAAAGTTCCTCGCCCACGAGGAACAAACAAAACTCAGCACAAACACCACTACCCCCACCCTCTCCAGTACTCTGCAGGGACCAACACACTGGCTGTCCAGTTTTGGGCACCGGCCTTCCTTCCGTTGTGGGCTGTAGACCCAGACCAGCTCCCCGGCCCGGAAATACTGCCCTCTTGTCCTGGTGTCATAGTTCCGCTTCTGTCCACCTCGTCCAGTCTCAGCTCCATCTCCTTCAGTTCGCCTCCGCGTTTGAACCTCATAGAGTCCCTGGTCTGCTCTGCCTCTGCCTTCCTCGAGGCCTCTCTGTGTTGGACGTTCTGCTCCATGGTACTCATCTCCGCCATAGCTACGCTTGCCTGCTTATGGGCCTCCTCCAGCTGAGATTTACCGGTATCCAACTCTGCTTCTGTCCTTTTCAGGTCTTCTAAAGTTTTCGAAGTCTCTAGTTGGGATTGTTCCAGCTTATTCTGGAGCTCGTTGTAACCTTGCTGCAGCGCCTTAGCGCCTCTACCCATCTCGCTGATCCTCTCCTGGTAATTGATGCAGTCCCTCTGCAGCTGCCGGACCTCCAGCTGCTTCTCCCTCAGCAGCTCCTCCAGCTGCCGCTCTCTGCTCTGTCTGCTTTCACTGACCCTCTGAGCGGACCTCAGCTGCTGCTCCAGCTGCCTCTGCTTACCAGACTCTGCTTCGGCTCTCTCTCTCTGTGCTTGCCTCATGTCCTCCTCCAGCCTGGCGGCCCGGTCGCTCTCAATCTGCGCCTCGGCCTCCAACTCGGCCCGCTCCCTCGCCAACCGCTCCACCTCCCGCTGCAGCTCAGTCAAATGCTCCTGGTTGTCCGCCGCCTCCTGCTGCCGTTGAGCTGGGCCAGCTGTTTCATCAGACGCTCCTCCAGGTGGTCCTTCTCGGCTTCCAGGCTCCTGAGCAGCTCTTTGGACTGCGCCTCCCTCTTGGCACCCTCCTCCACCAGGCTCCTTTCTCTCTCTTTGCCCTCTTAGAGGCACTTCTCCAGAGAGGCCACAAGGCTCTCCTTCTCTTTACTCTCCTGGAGATCTCGCTCAAGAGAGGCCGGCTCCGCTTTGAGTCTAGCCTCCTGTTGCTGCCACAGTTCCCTCTCTGCATTGACAGCTGCTTCCATCTCCCTCATTTTCTCCTCTAATAAAACTGGAAAACTTTCAGTCACCTTGGTAACCCATACAGGCTTCTCCTCCTCTCTGCAGCTCCTCACAGCCGATGGTACCGGCCCTCTGCTGCTCCTCGCTGCCACACTCCACACAATCTCTATCTCCACAGCCATCTCCAAGGCCACCTGCAAGGACTGTGGATGCTGCAGCTGTACCCCAACCCTCAAGTCCGCAGGGAGGAGAGCCCTGATGAATTGATCACGTGCCAGCTCACTCTGCACTCCGGGTGGCATGTGTGCATATGCCCGCCGCGTCAGGCTCTCCACGTCGTTAGCCAACGCCCGCAGCGTCTCTCCAGACTTCCGACAGCGGTTACACAATTTGTTCCGGAGCAGTTCTGGCGGGAAACACTATCCTAACCGCCTCTTCAAACCCCCTGCTAACGCCTCGTAGCTTTGTCTATCCTCAGGGCTAAGCAGCAGCAGACATGACAGAGCCTCATCCGTGAGGCACAAAGCTAGCTGTAGTGCTTTAGTCTCTACTCACCACCCCCCGGCATGTGCAAGCAGTTCAAATTGGGCATGGAAAGCCTCCCAGTCAGCCTTACCCGAGTACTTGGGTGTCTTCACGGACGCAGCGGCTGCTACCAGTTGATGGGCACCACCATTGTTGTTTACATCCCGCTTGGTTTTGGCGCGAAACGCCGCTGAAGATGACGACATTCCCGCGTCTCTAGCCATCATCACCGCCGACTCCCTCAGGCGCTCTCCCGCCTCCCGTGCCTTCACAAACTCCCCACTCATGTCCTTCGACCACCCGCATGCTCCTTCTTCCTCTCCATCCCTACTTTCCTGCTTCACTCCCATCTTGCTGAACTTTTCCATCGCCGCTAGCTTACCTGCTAGCTCCGTGACGCAGTTACGAACACCCGTCCGGATAGACGTCCTCCGTTCGAAAAGTCACTTCTGACACCAATGTAACGTTCACAGATGGAGTCGGAAACCGGCTGCAAGTTATTAGGCTTTAATAACTCTTATTAGCTTAGAGGAATTCAGGTACAGGTACAGGTACAGGTACAGGTACAGGTACAGGTACAGGTATAGCTTGGGGTTTCCACCTTACACACTCTCACGCTAACTCCCACACATACCCATATATATAACAGTGTCTACGTCACAACTTCCCCGCCCTCCCCCGTCTGCCAACCACAGGACCGCACCTAGACCAGCATCACTGTGCAGCTCTGTGATTGGCAAAGAGACGGGGGATGCCTGAGTGACACCCTCAGCATCCTATCAGGGTCGCTACAGTATGTTTCGTGCCTGCAGCACATCTTTTTGTCCGTTCGGCTCTTGGAAGACCGGAAGCTGTGGAGTTCATAAAAACATGTTCTTACTCAATATCAAGCCACGATTATTGTTTTTATTTTAAATCGTATAATGTCAGATTTTTTTTGTCATCTGTGAGGAAAAGAAATGGGGCTCAGAGCCTCAGAATACTGAAATCTGTATTTTTTAAAAATCTTTTTTTCCTTCTAATTTGTTATTCTTTTCTAAATAACACTGTTATTTAATCACCAATAACACACAATTATCCTTGTTTTTATTTATTTGTTTAATTCCATAATCTCAGGCCTTTTTGGCGTCCGTCAGGAACTGAATTTCAAAATAAAAATAACCGGAAACAGACGTAGGCATTTCGAGCGATTACCCAAGATACCAACCCAGTCTCACAAAAAAACGTGTAATAACTACGTTGGTCCACAACGTAGGACGTAGTATTTCTACAATTCTACAATTTCTGCAGTGGATGTGCATGATCTTTAGTTTGCTAGTTATTACGAAGATTACTCAGGGCTGCCAACATTTGAGTTCAGCTTGGAGTGAGATTTTTTTTTTGGTGAACCGAAAAAAGAAACGTTAATGTGTACAGTGTTACAAACTAGGGTTTCCCATTAATGTACTGGGGCTACAGTGGAATACGCACATACACAGTGTACCCACGACTCTTACAATGAAGACTCGATAATCAGCTCACAGCATATAAAATGGCATATAGGTGTAAGCAGAGGTAAAGTGCTATTTTACAAATGGGGCGGGGGGGGGGGTCCTCCCCAGGGAAGATTTTTTTTTTTTAATCCATCCATCTTCTCCCGCTTATCCGTGGTCGGGTTGCGGAGGTAGCAGTTCCAGCAGAGAGCCCCAAACTTTATTTTCCCTGGCCACATCAACCAGCTCTGACTGGGGGATCCCAAGGCGCTCCCAGGCCAGCGAAGAGATATAATCCCTCCACCTGGTCCTAGGTCTACCCCTTGGTCTCTTCCCGGCTGGACATGCCTGGAACACCTCCCTAGGGAGGCGCCCAGGTGGCATCCTAACTAGGTGCCCGAACCACCTCAACTGGCTCCTTTTGACGCGAAGGAGGAGCGGTTCAACTCTGAGTCCCTCCCGGATGACCGAACTTCTCACCTTATCCCTAAGGGAGACACCAGCCACCCTGCGGAGAAAACCCATCTCGGCCGCTTGTACCCGCGATCTCGTTCTTTCGGTCATGACCCATCCTTCATGACCATAGGTGAGGGTAGGAACGGAAATGGCGCGGTAGACAGAGAGCTTTGCCTTCTGGCTCAGCTCCCTTTTCGTCACAACGGTGCGGTAAAGCGACTGCAGTACCGCTCCCGCTGCTCCGATTCTCCGACCCATCTCACGCTCCATTGTTCCCTCACTCGAGAACAAGACCCCGAGATACTTGAACTCCTTCACTTGGGGTAAGGACTCATTCCCTACTTGGAGTGGACAGTCCATCGGTTTCCTGCTGCTTTATATTGAAGTTAAATGCATCAATCTAGTGTATTTTGAGAGCAAAAGGAATTTATGGATACATCTCTCAACACCCATATTGTGCTGTAAACTCATGTTTGTGCTGGGTGTATGAGGGTTCAATTAATGGGGTTCAGTTTATGTGTGTGATACTTTAAATCTGGGTGGAGCTTCGCAGGGTTTATTGATGTGTAGAGGGGATACATAAATGAACGTCATTGAGATTGAGGAATCAGGAGAGGCCACTAGTAAGTGTGATTATTATATTGAATTTGATTTAAGTTGTATGGGATATGTGTGATCCTAATTGTTGTATTGTTGTTGTCCTTTTTTCTTCTAAGGTTAACAACCTATTTGGATTTGATTAAATTATCAAACCTAGGAGTTGTTTCCGTCCATCTTGATTCCACCCATACTGTCGGGAGATAGACAGTACAGTTGTTAACTAACCGCATCGGGAGGAATAAAGGTTTCAACCGATGGTGAGAGACAGCTAGGAAGATAGACTACAGCAACGGTCGGCGGGAAGTGAATGCCCGAGGCTAGCAAAGCTAGCAAGGACCGTCGAAGCTAGCGGAGCGGAGCTAACGAAGCTAGCGGAGCTAACGAAGCTAGCGAAGCTAACGAAACGAGCGAAGCTAACAAAGCTAGCGAAGCTAGCGGAGCTAACGAAGCTAGCGGAGCTCGCGAAGCACCGAGTGACGCCGGTCCGCAAGTAGAGCTGACGACCGGACGACAAGGAAACCCCGTGGTCGCAACGGTCGGCGGAAAGTGAAGGCCCGAGGCTAGCAAAGCTAGCGGAGCTAACGTGGTCGGAACACGTGAGTGACAAGGCTATTTTCGGCGCTATCTAGCCAAAGAAGCCAGCGGTAGCATAGCAAAGACGAAGCAGTAGCTAGACAGCAGACTGAAGGTTGCCAGGAAACAAAGCTAACCAGCAAGAAGACAATAACTAGCTAGCTAGCACACTGAAGGGTGCTAGCATACAAAACCAAGCTAGCTATCCAAGTCAAAGACACCAAGCTATTGGCTAGAAAACGAAGCCAACCAGCTAGGTATCCAGCTAGCTAGCCAGGATAAGACAGATTGAGCTAAACTCAGCCTTAAATTCAGAGAGATGATTAAGGGGGAGGAAACAGTGAAGCATCTGAAAGACCTGCGGACGAGGGCGAAGGTTGCTCTAGGTCGTAAGGTGAACTCAGTAACAAAGATGGTGAACACTATGTCAGAGGAGGAGTTGATGAAAGAATATGGTGAAGTCCACAAGGCCGCCACCAAAGTCACAGAGGCCAACAGTGAATACCTGATGAAATTAATTCTGAACGCTGATAGCGACGAGGACCAAGTATCAGAAGAGCTGAGGACAGACGTGGAAAAGACGGATGGAGAAACCAGCCAAAGGCTTGAGGAGATCAGTGAAGTGATTAAAGCAAACCTTTGGTCTAGGCATGGAGAAAGGAAAGTGATGTTTGCTGTCGGGGAAGCTGAAAAGGTCTATGAGGAGGCAGAAGCGACACAAATTGACCTAGTAAGCTATGAGAGTTACGAAAAGCAGCTAAATAATTTAGAAATACTCATTAAGGAATTAAAAGAAGTGCACAGCACCTGGAGGGGATGGGCTCCTGAGACTGCTAAAACAGATGTGGAAGAGATAGTGCGCCAGCTGGAGACAAGGAAAAATGCACTCAAGCGTCAAAAGGAAGCTGAGTTTAACAAAGCACGCGGTGCAGCAGAGTTGGCACGCACCGCAGCAGAGGATGTGCGCGCCCAGTTCGCCCTGGTTCAGCTAAGACAAGACCAGGCCCAACGCTCTAAATTGTCCGAGGCTCAGATTGCAGCAGAAGAAGCACGGTTTGAACTCATGAAAGCGCAGCACAAAGCAGTGGAAGAGGCGCACACTACTGGCGTGGCAGGCACGGAACCCAGAGACAACCCGATGGGAGCGATATCAAAGATACGACTCAAGCCGGTAAGCCTTCCCAAGTTCAGTGGCAGTATGAGGGAGTTTCACCGCTGGAAAAAGGACTGGGAATCTTTGCAGAAGCAGGGAGAACTGTCCGGGTCGCCTGAAGTCAAGAAGTTCCAGCTTCTAGACAGCATGGAAGAGAAGGTAAAAAAGGATGTCACATTGGCCAGCTACAGTACAGTCGAAGACATGTTCAGAGTACTGGAGAACCGTTACGGGAACAGGTCCACGATTGCACTGCAGATCGTCGCAGAACTGGAGAAGATACCAGCTGTGAAAGGAGACCAGCCGAGGAAGGTGATAGACCTCATCCAAGCTGTGGAAAAGGCTTTGGCAGACCTCACAGACCTCGGGAACCCTGGAGCCATCAACCTCCCGCTGATGATTAGGTCTATAGAAAGCAAGCTGCCCGACCAGGTGAAGCGAGAGTGGGTCATCTTCAAGGCTAAGCCCGAAAACGGTGTCACCCCAGTCAACCATTTCAATGCGCTTCTGAAGTTCCTGAAGGAGCAAGAAGAAATTCTAGAGAGCTTGGAACAACTGAAAATAACAGAGACATCTGAAAAAATGGAAAAGCCGCAAAACAGGTTCGAGAGGAAGTATGCCTACACAAAAGCCACCAGAAGGGACACTCCAGAAGGGGAGTGCGTCGTGTGTGGAGAGGAGAAACACAATAACAAGTTATTCTTCTGCAAGAAGTTCAAGGGGTTTGGCTTGGCTGAGAGAAAGACTGCTGTGAAGAAGGTAGGAGCATGCCGCGTTTGTCTTGGATGTCACGACGTGGTAGAAGAGTGCACAGACAGGTTCCTCTGCAACAGGGAAGACTGCCAAGAGGGGACCTCCTCGGACCACCACTACCTCCTCTGTCCAAAATGGGAACAGCTACCAAAGGGGAAACTTGGAAAAGGCAGTGAGAGGGTAAGGGAGCTAACAGAAGAACAAAAGCTAGCCTTGTCCAAATGTTCCCCAGAGGCGGCGGCGGAGATCATGAAAGCTTTCAGTAACAGCAACAAGACTTCAGTGACAAGGAGCGCTAGGAAGGATGAAGGTGGACTTCTGGAAGAAAATAGACTGACCGAGCACCCTGTCATCATGATGCTGTTGGAAGTCACTGCCAACGCGGGGCAAAAGATCGGAGCTCTGATTGACCTCGCATCAGACACCAACTACATCACTCATGTAGCGGCTGACAGGCTCGGTCTGAGCAGAGAAGAAGTCACTCTGATTGTGCATGGAGTTGGAGGAATGACCGTGACAGTCAAGACGAAGAGGTACCTCCTGCGAGTAAGAGTCAAGACCCCCAAAGGTACTGTGAGGGCTCACAAGCTGGTTTGTTATGGCCTGGAGGAGATCGCTAAAGTGCATCGGAGCGTCAGACCTGAACAGCTAAAGAGGTTCTTTCCGGAGGTTGCAACGGAGGAACTGAAGAGACCAGACCATGTCGAGCTTCTCATCAGTCACAGAGAGGGGAGACTCGCTCCACAAAGACTGAGGATAGTTGGAGACCTCGTCTTATGGGAGGGCCCACTGGGTAAAACCATGGGCGGAGCACATCCCAGTCTGTTCGAGGATGTAAAAGTGGCAATGCACCAGTCTGAGACGCACTTCGCTCGCTCGATGAGGACAGCTGCAGTGGGGTACAGAGAAGTAGTTGAGAGTCCTGAGATTCTGAGGGAAGAGGAGACCAAGAGCCTGACTCAGGAAGTAAAGGCGGAGACCAGGAATACAACTGCAACAAGGAGAGAAGTTCTCGAGTGGTGGAAGTGGGACAGCATCGGTGCGGCCTGTGAACCCAGGTGTGGTGGGTGTCGCTGCGGGACATGCCAGCCAGGAGGAAAGGAAATGACCCTGGCAGAAGAAAGGGAGCTGGAAGTGATTAAAGAGGGGCTGTCCTACATGGCCAAAGATGAACACTGCCTGACTCCGCACTGGGACGCATCTTACCCATGGACCGAGGACCCAGCCTCACTTCCAAACAACAGAAGAGGAGTGGAGGCCACCTTCCTGAAAACAGAGAAGCAGCTCAGGAAGGAAACTGAGTGGCAGTCCGCCTACAAAGGTCAGATTCACGAGATGGTGGAGAGAGGCGCGGCAGTAAAACTCACCACGGAGATGATAGACGGCTGGAGAGGACCAGTGTGGTACATGAGCCACATGGTCGCGCCAAACCCCAACTCAGTGACGACACCAGTGAGACTGGTCTGGAACAGCAGTCAACAGTTCAGGAGGGTCAGCATGAACGACCTTCTGCTTAAGGGGCCGGATGTGCTGAACCCCATCAGATCGGTCTTACTCCGATTCAGGGCGGGAGAGCATGCAGTCCTAGGAGACATCCGAAAGATGTACAACTCAGTCTGGCTAAAAGAGCGCGAAGTCCACCTGCACAGGTTCCTCTGGAGAGACACCCCAGAAGAGGACATCGGTGAGTACGCCATCACCAGGGTAAATATTGGCGACCGACCCGCTGGGTGCATCGCACAGTTGGCAATGAGGGAGACTGCTCGGCTGCCCAGGTTCGCGCATATGGTGGAAGAACGCAGGGTCCTGGAGGAGGACAGTTATGTGGACGATATCTTAACATCCCACAATGACCAAAAGAGACTGGAGGAAATCACAGAAGGGGTAGAAGAGATCCTGAGTGCCGGAGGCTTCTCCCTCAAACCATGGGTCAGGTCAGGCCAAAGTGGGAGGCAGAGGACTGCAGAGCAGGTCCAAGCTGGAGCAGTAGCAGAGCCAGGGTTCAAGACACTGGTACTCCCGAACCAGTTAAGCGACGAGGACAACAAAGCTCTGGGGATTGGATATCATGTGGAAAAAGATAAACTTTACATGATGACCTCGATCAACTTCTCAAGAAAGAAGAAAAAGATGAGAGTGGGACTGAATCTTCGTGAGGAGGAGGTAAGACCAGAAACGCCTGACCCTTTGACTAGAAGGGAGCTACTTAGTCAAGTTAGTGGACTCTATGATCCAATTGGCCTGGTTACGCCTGCAAAGCAGAAGGGGACTATCCTCGTCAGAAGGGCCTTCCAAGAGGCGGAGAGAGGAAGATTGACAAAGGAGACTTGGAACAGCCCACTCTCAGGGAACCTCCGAGAAGATGCTATCAAGCTGTTTGAAGAGTATGTGAGGCTGAGTAAGGTCAAATTCCACAGGAGTCTCACGCCATCCGGGTGGAAAGGCAAACCGTGGGGGGTCACGTTTTCAGATGGGAGCGATGACGCATACGGTGCCGTGATGTACCTGAGATGGGAGTCAAAGCAAGGGGTCGAGGTCAGGTTGGTGGAGTCAAAGGCCAAGCTAACACCTCTCGACCAAAAGGGAGACGTAGTCAAAGCTGAGATGTGCGGTGCGGTTTTTGCAGCTCGGTTAAAAGGGTATTTGCAGAAGCACGGACGGTTGGAGGTGGAGCGCTGGTTCCACTTTGTTGACAGTCAGAAGGTCCTGGGAGCCATCCAGCGAGAGAGCTACGGGTATCAGACTTTCTTCGCAAACAGGGTCGGTGAGATCCAGAAGGCCGGACCAGTAACTGACTGGTGGTGGATCCCAGGGCCACTTAACATCGCCGACATCGTAACAAGAGGAGCAACTCCTGAAGACCTGGGAGAGGGCTCAGAGTGGCAGAGGGGACCAGAGTTCCTGGTGAGGCCACTAGAAGAATGGCCCATGAAGTCGGCCGCTGAGGTGGCAACTGGTGCCAGAGAGAGTGTGGGCAAGCTTCAAAGAAAAGCATTCTCGGCAATACTCACCAGAGCCCAGTCAACCAAAACCCCTATCCCTGACGACACCAGTGGAAAGGACGCAGAGGCTGAGGAGTCCCTAGTTAAGGTTGGTGGATCCCCAGAAACTTCCGAAAGGGAAGAAGCTTCAGTCTTGACAGAGAGAAGACCGGAAGGAAAGTTTCGAAGCATTGCTGTTGTGAACCTGGTAAAACCAGAGAGGTTCAGCAGTCTGGCTAGGCTATGTGGAGTGGTCGCATGGGTCCGGCGAGCTGCAGAGAAATGGCTGACTAGAAGAGGCCGAGCGACGGGTCAAGCAAAGTGGGAGGCAAGAGTCCTGGACAAAAGAAAAGGCAAACCTGTGGAGGAGCAAGGAGATCAGGAGAGAGCGAGTCAACCTCGTAACGCTGGCTGTGCCTCTGCGGGGGGACCTGGCTTCGGGGTCGTGGAAGATTCCGAAGTAGAGAACTAAGGAGAAGAACCTCCTCAGACACCACCACCAGAGCAAGGTTATTTAGGTTGGTGGCCTCCTTGGGTCATCCGACCAGGGTGCCAAGTGGGAGGTGTGCTGTAAACTCATGTTTGTGCTGGGTGTATGAGGGTTCAATTAATGGGGTTCAGTTTATGTGTGTGATACTTTAAATCTGGGTGGAGCTTCGCAGGGTTTATTGATGTGTAGAGGGGATACATAAATGAACGTCATTGAGATTGAGGAATCAGGAGAGGCCACTAGTAAGTGTGATTATTATATTGAATTTGATTTAAGTTGTATGGGATATGTGTGATCCTAATTGTTGTATTGTTGTTGTCCTTTTTTCTTCTAAGGTTAACAACCTATTTGGATTTGATTAAATTATCAAACCTAGGAGTTGTTTCCGTCCATCTTGATTCCACCCATACTGTCGGGAGATAGACAGTACACATATGAAACAGAACTGTACACAGATTTTCTTTTTCTTTATGGATATTTTATAAATCACTTCCCTTTTAAACTGTATTCTGGTTTTACTGTCATATAGTATTTCATAACTGTTTTTCATTTATTCTCATAAATGGTGATCAAAACGTTTGAGACCCACTGAGATAACTAGACTAAAGTTAAAGGTGACCTATCATGCAAAATGCACTTTTGTACGTCTTTTATACATGAATATGTGTCCCCGGTGTTCCAGGGAACTCACCAAGTGTCAGAAAACACAACCCTCTCTATTTTCCTCCATACCCAAATCTCTTAAAAAGGGTCTGCAACGGATCTGATACAGACTGATCCAGATTTGAACACTTCTATGACGTCACAGAAGTGGCGCTACGGCTATTGGGCCAACTCCACCAATCAGGAGGAGAAAGCCACGGATATTGCCGTTCGAAAGCGCTGGAGACGCTGTAGTACATATGCCAGGCCTGTAGATGGTGCTGTTCTCACAGAATCAGCCCATGCAAAGACAGTGTTAAATTGAGCGAAATGAGGAATGGCTAAAATGCATGATCTGTTTGGTATTTTGAAAAATAAAAAGTATAAATATGCCTTATATAGGTATGGCCCTACACTATATTATTCAAATACAGCATGATAGGTCCACTTTAATTATCAAAACAGAGAGTCCCTTACCTCACTGAGCTGTAGTTCTCTCAGTCTGACAGGACAGAGCTCTCACTCTCATTGTTTGAGAAACAGCTTTTAATAACCGTTAAGCTAACCAGATGTTAACAACAACAATGCAAATAGTGAGTTTGGTAGAAATATACTGTATAATAGTAAAGTTATTTCAGATGATGCCATAGTTATTGAAGATTTCACATTATAAATATTCCCCAAAATTATTCAAAAGCATAATCTTCCAAACTCTCTGCTGTAGTATGACCGCCAGGAGACTATTGATGTGTGTGGTGAGTTTGGTAGTAATACGCTGTATAATAGTGATTGAATATTATTGTATTCTCTTTTTTCGGAGTTGCACTTTGCAGACGGTCCCTGAGCACTCGTTTCTACTCCGGCTGCATGCGGATTGAGACCAATGTAATGTGTGCAGCTCGGAGGACGGCGCGTATTGGCTTTTTTTTAATCAAAATGTGATTGTAGTTCGTTGTCAACCTTACCACGGTACTTAGGAGACGTCATTTGTGTCTGAATAACGTTTTGTTCATGAGTTATTGATCCGTGAAATCAGAATCTCCAAATATCGTTCCAACTTTACTGAACTAAGCCAGAAGACTGTCTCATTTCGAAGACCGCTCGGTTTGCTGTTCCTTCAATATATTTTTATATTTATGTACATTTATTTTGGATGAAAATTTTGCGTGAGGAAAGGCAAATGTGGCGTGAGTGTGTGAGATATAGGTTAATTGCGTGACTCTCACGCTCAATGCGTGAGTGTTGGCAGCCCTGGATTACTTCAGGAAATTGTGTCTATTAGACCCTCCAGAAAAACGCGATTCTGCAGAATTTACCGCATAATCAGCAAAATGGCGCAGATTTTTAAAAGGCCGCATATTTATCAAAAGGCCGCATAATCCCCGCATTTTCCCACACAAAGTTGAGAGAAAAAAAAGTTAACTCGTCTTGACGTGACGTCATCAGCTCGCGCATCACAGAATGTAAACAACACTGTATAGATTGAACGTGTGGAGCTCACACGCTAGAGAAAACACCAAGATGAAAAAATCTAATTCATCTCATTTACCGAAGAACATTTCTACTAAAGACCGGGCAAAAAGTGGGGGGAAACTATTCTGCAACCCGTGCAACTGTGTGTTGGAGCATAAGAGAAAATCGACGGTGACGACCCACTTTGACTCATTCAAACATTCGAAAATGCTTTCTGCTGCTGCGGACAAGAAAGCCAAACAACCCATGTTCACCGAGGCATCAACCTCCAAAACCCTTTCGAGGGCTACAAGAAACGAAGTGAGTAGTGTTAGAAATTAAAATCAATGTTTTGATGGTATAATGTAGCTTAAACATACCGTCAGTTTAAACGCTCTTTTATACTGAAAAACCAGAAATTCTTGTGAACAAGCAGTTAAGCTTTCATTCTGAAAATCCTTCATCTACGGTTAGCATTTAGCATGTGGCTAATATACGATTTCCTAAAGAGGTGAATTGAGTAGCGAAATGACGTGGTGTGGTGAAAACCGAAACCTACTGATTTAACACTACAACTATAGATGTCGAGATACTACCATGCTGAATATTAAATGAAAGTACAGTTTATTTGAATACACTATTGTTTACAGACGAGAGTAGCATGTGACAACATCCGGAATGACCGGAAACCAAACCAGCCGTGAAGCATTTTCTGTATGTTTTAGAGTATTGATTACAGCGTTTAGAATGTGTTACATGAAAAGTGATGAAAGAGAATATGAGGAGAAAAGGCGTGTTAAGCATATGTTGAAGGTGAAAAGTACCAATCCTCTGTTTAAATGCAACAACGGACATTAGAGGCGAGGCGAGCCGGCAAGCGGGGAGGAGCCAGCAGAGGATATATAACGGCACTAGTGATGGGATTTATGGCTCTTTGAAGGGAGCCGGATCTTATGGCTCCGTTCCTTTCAAAGAGCCGTTCAAAAGAGCCGTTCAAAAGAGCCGTTTTTTTGGCGGGGTTACTTGGTTTGTCTGTGAAATAATCACCAGGATAAGGATTGACTGTATTGCCAGACCTAATGTCAATAATCTGCTTTGTAAACACGACACAAGGTGGCGCCATATCCATGTCATTCATGTCCGTGAATGTACTACTTTGAATTTACCCTCCGTATGTGTTAAGTAAATAAAGTTGCCTTGCCTTGAATGAAATTCACGCAACTCTTAATATTAGACACTGTGTTTTTAAGTGGCGATGGAGATCATTTGTTGGCCCTGCTTTAAAGGATATTTTGCCTTTACAAATGGTGCGCTTTTTTGGTTGAAGTGCATCAAAATGCTGCTGCGTTTTCGCCTTTGGCTCATTTTCCATCCGAAAAACACGTCGTCTACCTGTCCTGTAGCCTACCACTTGTTATGACTTCTCTCTCTCGCGTATTCTGTTAAGACCCACCCCATCTCACTCCTCCTGCTGAAACCTACTAATCAGAGTAGGGGCGGGTCTTCACAGAATACGTTTGGGGAACAAAATCAAGCTTTTTAACAGGCGAGTGGATTTTGGCAGGCAGTGAGTGCGGACTAACAATTGAACGATAACAAGAACGGCTCTCACCAAGTACGACTCGGGTCCCCTCGTTCATACCAAAGAGCCGTTCAAAAGAATCGGCTCGTTCGCGACCGACACATCACTAAACGGCACCGAACGGGGGATTGGCCCTTCTCTTCTTGCTCAGGAGAGCCAGATCACAGCTGTTTTCTGCCGGAACAATATTCTGTCTGTAACACTACCGCGCCTTTTTTAATTAAAGTATCCCATTTGAATCTTTTCAGAGACTCCATTTAGTCTCATTTTAAAGCTTCTCTCCTGGACGTGAGAATAAAGAACATATTTAACAATTGGGACCCGGACGTGATCTCGTTTCACCGGGAGAGCAGTTGCAGTTTTCAAAGGAGCTTGAACAATGCTGGCAGACATACACTCGGGCCCATACAGAAAGGTAAAGAAGTACCTGTTTATTCAAAATCTTCAATAGATTACATAGTGAACAATAGGAATGTTTGTCTGTCTGGTAAGTTGGACTCTGTTGGAGATTTGGAGGATGTTGAAAACCAACCTCGTCTCCGCGTGTCGTTTGATAAGCTGGGTGAATTCGTGAAAAAGGAAGGGATTAAGAAACACCAGAATACAAGTTAAACAATAATCTTGCTTTAATGATAAACAGTAACAACACAAAATACACATACAAACACAAAGACAAAGGAAGTACTTCCTGCTCTCCCTGTCCTACCCTCCTGGTCAGCCTGAAGAAAAAGAGGTCGAACCCCGGGAAAACACAGTGTTTCATACTAAAAACACAGGAGGGGGTGTGTGCGGGCTTTCCCCCCGAGGTCATTTTATTGGCAGAGACCAACACATGGCCTGTCGCACCCAATCAGTGCGACACAGCAGAAGAAACCCGGAAACAAAAAGTCTCATTCAGTTTGACGAAGACCAGACACCTTTTGGTGTCTGGTACGAACTTGCTCTCAACAACAAGTTTCCCTATCTTATTTCACATCTTGTAGCCAGCACACACACATCCCCTTTTTATGGCCCTTTGTCCCTGTGTCCATCTTCCCCCCTTCAGGTTACCACACACAAGTTAAAAGTATGTTTTAAGATATAGTTGTTATAGTTGGCTAAATATACGTAATACATGTTAATTACTTTCATATCAATAATAACGAGGAACACATTACCTATGCTCTTAAGCAGTATTAGAGATGCTTTTCAAATAGTCAAACTTCACACAGGCCTCATATAGAGAACACACTCATTTGTCCTATAGCCCCTCCATTTGTTTGAGCTATTGTTCACATCTTTACTTCAAATAAAAGGTTTCACATTGTATATTTCCAGCTTCCTTTACACATACTGTTATTATTAATACAAAGTAACCAACCACACACATCTATTGAAAACAAGTCGATTCCCCTGACAATTGACATGCTGAAACTCCTCGGAATGCGCTCCCTCCCCCAACTCTCTCGTCCCTGTCATAAAAAACTGCTTCCATTTCATATAGAGTAATGAAAGATGTTTAAGCTAATTTCTCCACAATGTTTGTAGCCATTTAGTACCCACACATGAAAGAACAAGAACAGAGGTATAGTTGACCAGTAATCCTGTAGCACATATATTTTACTGCAATGAAAACACACACACATCTGCTACAAGATTGTGTAGCGCACACCCTTCTTTTACGAGGGAAACATTCCAGAGTTTCGGCCCTATCTCCAAATAAGGGTGTCCCATGCTCCCATCTCTTCTCAAAACACCAGGACTTCACCTCAATATATTGGGGGAGGGAAAAGATACTTTGTCCCTTCAAATTTAACACACATGAACATATATAAGGTGACACCAAAATGAATATACCAGATTTAACTTTCCTGCCATACCCCGTTACTTTAATACTTCAAATAATTCAAATAATCCTTCAATTTCCCCCTTTTGGTCTCGCATTAACGAGACCAACACACATAAGACATTTGAAACAAAACTACTGTCCTTCTTTAATACTGTGTCTGTCCCCCTTCATTAAACCTTTGGGAACAGAAAACAACCTCCAATGACAGTTAAGAAAGACCAAACTATGTTAAAAGATTGTGTCCTTGTTTGCCGAATCATCATACTCGTCCTCTCCCTCCGCATATGCCAACAAGGGCATTTGGTACAGTGGGGGAGGAGCAGCTTTTCCTTCAATGGTGGAAATGATAAGTTTGACACACAAGGAGCGGATGCACGGCACACAACAACAACCACATGTTATTAAAATGGCCACAAAAGTAGCTACAGAAATAAAGAGAGACATTATTAAACCTTTCCATTGACCAAACATGTTAGCAAACCACTCCTCTAAGAAATGTTGTACCCCTGATTGTTCATGCATAGTTTTAGATAGGGTGCGAAGGCCTTCCAAAGCCCTTGTGACGGAACCGTCTGGAGCCGTGTTATTGGGAATAAATGTGCAGCACATCTCCCCAAACATTGCACAAACTCCACCCTTCTCTGCAAGAAGCATATCCAACGCCATCCTATTTTGCACAGCCATAAGGGATGTTGGACCCAATTGTTCAGCCAGGCCCTCTACCGCGTCCCTAGTGAGATTGGCCAATCGGAGTATGTTGTAATGTACATAGTTGATCCTTTCTACATTTTTGATAGGGGTCACAGGGAAGAAGGCAGAGATAATTGGCAAACTTTCAAACCCTGCAGCGATTTGATCAGCTAGTTTGTAGTCGTTAGGGACCCCTCGTGGGATTCCGATGGAAGGTGGGAGAGTCGACAGACAAATCGAAGGAGCCCGGGGCGTGGCGTTTGGACAGCGCGTGTCTCCTACGTCGAGTGATTAGGTTGGTATTAAGTGTGTCTTTAGGGTCCGTGAGCCCCAGTTTTTTGCCTAATAACATTAGGGGTGCCTGGAGGCGCACCATAGCACACAATCCTACAGATAGTTCGGGAATACGGGTGAACAGGCGGTGACCCCCACAATAATAGTAGAGCCCAGCTCTGGCCCAATGTCCTATATTAGTGCTAGACAGGGTGAGGTTACACCAATCCGGAGAGACATTTCCTAGGTCAAAACGTGGGGATTTCTGAACCATGGAAAAACATGTGTACCCACCGGCGCCTTTGTCAGGCGTAAATGGGCCTGTCCTAGTGTCATTATCAATTGGAGGGAAAACTTTGGCTAGGGTGGTACAGTTAGGAGGGCTGGCCATCCTAGTCAGTTGTAACATACAGTTGTACCCCCAGGTATCTGTGGGAAACAGGGGCGCAGGGTCAGTGGCTAATTGCGGGCGGGCCGTAGCACAGGCTAGACAATCCCCGGCCATTTGTTCTTGGGCTGTTTGGGCAACCCATTTTAACCATAGGTTGTCATCTGTGTATCCTGTGGCCATTTGGATGACGTCTAGAGGTTGAAGTTGGCTATAATCCCCCGTGCATTTATCCGTACATGTAATTTTAGACAGGTATTTAATATTAGATGCTGCCCGAGGAAGGTTTCGTTCCACCTTAGGTTTAACTTTAATTTCGAAGAGGCCTTGTGGCGAACCCCCCCCTGCATGTACCGCGAGGACATAAAGTCCAGCGTCGGAGAGCACTACATTTTTTAGCGTTATGCGTACGGGATTACAAAACCTGACAACGCATGGGACGTTTGGGTTTCTCCTAATCACTTTCATTCTATGTTTGAGGGATCTAACGATTTCCGCCGATCGGTAAGGTGGCATGTATCCCCAGTCATCAGGACCCGAATTTGCTAGGACACCGGACCAGGACTCGCAGGTGCACCCGTATGTGTATGTGACGGACACAGCAGGGTCGCCTTTGGTCCTGTATGTACTGCCTCTGTAAATGTAAGGAGCACCTTTAACCGTATCTGTGACGGTTTTGTTACATACCGCAGGGGCTAAGCAGACATATTTGGCTAGGTAGGAATAGGTACGGTCGAGGCTTCTGCAGGCGGCAATTTTGCACAAGTCGAGTTGTATTATTCCATCACTACCTGCATGGAGAGTGAAGGTTTGTCTAGGAGACATTGGGGTAACTACTGTCTCATAATGGCCCCGTTTGACTCTAGTTACGGATTCATTTGGCGGAGGAGTGGAGTCTGGGTGGTCAATGGAATCACATAAGATTAAAATAATGGTAACAATCACAGTAGAAACCAGGGCTAATCCTGCCAACCATTTCCAGTTACCATACATAGTTATACTGTGAGCTCCAACCCTTCTAGTGTCAGTATACGTCTATTCTAACCCCCAAGTTATTAAAAAAAAAATGCGGTGAACCACTGGGTCACTCAAGCATGATTTTAAAGGTTACAATGTACATACAGCAGGGCGAACAAGTAGATTATTACTCCTAACACTAGTAGTGACCAACAGGTTATCAGGAAATTCAGGGCTCCTTCAGACATTTTCTATTGTTCTCTGAGAGGTTTTGGTCCCTGTGTCAGTATCACATGAGGTAAAAAGAAAGACAAATCCCTTAAATATAGATTTTTTAGAAAACAACTCCCTAAATTTGGGTTTATAAATGGAGTCTTCTTATAGGTTAATAAATGACTTTAACCTGTGGATTAAGATACCACTTCCCTCAAAAATTAGTTATTAAAAGAACTTTACACTGTGGGTTAAGATACCACTTCCCTCAAAAAATGGGTTATTAAAAGAACTTTAAACTGTGGGTTAAGATACCACTTCCCTCAAAAAATGGGTTAGTAAATGAGGTGCTATGTGTAGCTTATAGCAACCTGATCAGAGGGGAGCAGGTTCCTCTGTCTTCCCGTGAAGTCCTGTGTCTTCGTGCTCCGGCCCGCTGATGGCGACTTCTGGGCTGTCGGTTGTAGGGATGTCCTTGTTGTCCTTCTCCTCCAGTCCGCTGATGCCTGCTTCCAAGTCGTCTGCTGTAGGGATGTCCGCGAGGTCCTTCTCCTTCAGTCCGCTGATGCCTGCTTCCAAGTCGTCTGCTGTAGGGATGTCCGCGTTGATGATAGCCAGGTCCGTCCGGATGTCGTCGAGGGTCCTTCCAGGTGATTTCCCCGCTGCACACTGGCTCCAGTGGTACCAGATGTCCCCCTTTCCTTCTAGGCGGACAGCATGGGATGTCCGCTGGGTCACTCTGTAGGGGCCGGTGAACCTGGGGTTGAGCCACTTGGGCCGGATGACCTTCAGCCAGACGAACTCCGCTGTGTTGGCCTCGTGTTTTTCGGGTCCCCCTTTGGCCTCAGCAACCTGTGTGGAAAATCCTGACACCAATCCCTTAAGCTGCTGGAAATAAGGTTTCGGACTCAGGACCTCTACTTCCTTTCCTACACTCAAGGCTCCTGGGCCAGGAAACTGATGGCCATGTGTCAGCTCAAATGGGGAGAAGCCTGTCCCTTTGTTTATAGAGCTCCTAATTGACATGAGAGCCAGAGGCAAGGCCTCTAACCATTTCATGCCTGTCTCTTCACATGCTTTGCTGAGTTTCTGTTTGATGTTCTGGTTCATCCTTTCTACCTTTCCCTGAGATTGGGGGTGATAGACAGCTCCAAAACTATGTCTTAGTCCTAAAGACTGTTCTACTGTGCGTAGGTCGTGGTTCTTGAAATGGCTGCCATTGTCTGACCTCACTTTCCTAGGAAACCCATGTAGTGGAATGTAATGAGTGACTAAGAACTTGATCACTGAGTCTGCATCTTCTCTCCTGCATGGCATAGCTTCTGGCCAACCTGTGTATGCATCGACTACAACTAGTAAGTATCTGAACCCTCTTACTTTGTCAATCATGTCAGTGTAGTCAATTATGATTTCTTCTCCTGCCATCTTAGGTAAAGGAAACTTTCCCTGGTGCGGTTTTACAGTGGCTCTGATGTTATGGGTTAAGCAAATTACACATTCCTCTAGGTAATTAGCTATCATGTCAGGTAGGTAAGGGTGCCACCAGTGAGTCAGGTGTCTGTTCATTTGAGTTTTGCCGCAATGTGTTGGGCCGTGTGCTTCTTTAAGCATTGATCTTATCCATCCTGGGGGTATCACTGGTCTCCCATCTGGGGAGTACCATATCCCGTCTTTGTTGGTAGCTCCTCTGTCTAACCATACTGTCTTGTCTTGAGGAGACCCTGTTGCTTGAGCTTCTTTAAGAGTATCATCTGTTACTGCGGGCAGTAAGTCAGCAGATTTTAAGACCAGCATTTGAAACTGGGGCATATACCCTGCTTTGGCTTTAGCTGCCTTGTCTGCTGCATTGTTACCCCAAGCCAAATAGTTGTCCACCGTGCTGTGACCTTTACATTTAAGTAAAGCTAGTTTGTTGGGTAACATTACTGCTTCTGCAAGCCTTTTGATCTGTTTCTCGTGTTTGATGGGAGTATTGGTGGATGTTACAAATCCTGCTCGCATCCATTGGCGCATCTCCACATGTATGACACCATGAACATATACTGAATCTGTATAGATGTTTACATCTTTTCCCTTTGATAGCTCTAATGCTGCAATGACTCCCATTACTTCTGCCAACTGTGCTGAAACTTTCCCTGTTACTTCTCCTGTTGATCTTTCTTCAAACTCTCCCTCAGCTTTTTGACTCACGACTGCGTAGGCCGCTTGGAGCCCTTTGGTGGGGTGTCTAAAACAACAGCCGTCTGTGAACAGGTTTTCTGCATGTGGCATAGGCTCGTCTCTGAGATCTATTCTTAGCTTCACATCCTGGATGATTCTTTCCTCACACCTATGGGGTTCTCCGCTGCCAATGGTGTCTGCGCTGTTAACTCCTTCATGTGTGTAGGTGATGTGTGCTTGCGTCAGAGTTTTCTCTAACCTGGTCTGTCTTGTGGAAGTCATTGTGAATGCACTTGAGTTCACAAAAGAGACAATGCTATGTGTTGTCAGTACTGTCAAAGGGTGTCTCATCACAATGTGTGAAATTTAGTTTAAGATACGTGCTGTACCTGCTGCATGTCTTGTGCATGGAGGTTCCCTGTTCTCCACTCTGTCCAGTGTGACACTAATGTACATCAGTATTGACCTACATCCCCCCTTTTTCTGAAATAGAACACCATTTACTGTGTTCTCATTTTCAGAAACATCAAGGAAAAATGGCAATGCATAGGATGCAGAGGCGAGAGAGGTGACCTGGGACATGGATTGTTTGAGAGAAATGAACGCAGCTTCTGCAGCTTGTGTCCAGTCCAGTGTGACAGTGAGATTGCGCATGCCTTTCTCATTGATCAGTGTCCTCAGTACAGCTGTTCTTGGGTTATACTCTGGGATATAGTGTCTGCTGTAGCCTGTGAGACCCAGAAAAGATAACATGTCTTTGACTGTCCTGGGTTTTGGGTGATGCAATATAACCTCCTGATGTGTTGCTGACATGCCCGTACCTGCTGGAGAGATAACTCTGCCCAAAAATGTCACCTCTTTACGGGTGCATTGTAGCTTTTTCTTGGAGACCTTGAACCCTGTTGCATGGAGGCGAACCAGTAGGTTCCTGGTGGCCTCTAAACAAGAGGCTGCGGAGGGTGCTGCAATGAGAAGGTCATCTACATACTGGATCAACACCACCCCCTCTGGTAATGAAACGCCATCTAGCTGTTCCCTGAGTATTTTGTTAAATATTCCTGGAGACAGACTGAAGCCTTGGGGCAGTCTCGTGTACTGTAGTTTCTCCCCTACCATTGTAAATGAAAAAATAGGCCTCATCTTCTCCGCCAGGGGTATGCAGAAGAAAGCGTTGGCCAGATCAATACAGGTGAACCAGGTATGTTCAGGTGTGATATTACAAATAGCCGTGTATGGGTTAGGCACTGGTACCAGAGCTGTAGTTGTAATAGCATTAATGGTCCTTAAATCATGAGCCATTCTGTACTCCCCGCTAGGTTTTGATACCGGGAGTATTGGAGTGTTCCACTCGCTTTGTGAGGGTTCCAACACCCCTGCTCTCTTCAGACCCTCAACTGCCTTGCTGATTCCCCCTTTGGCCTGTGGTTTAACAGGGTACTGTGGTTGATATACAGGCATAGTGCTACTCACTTCAAATGTTATTGGTGCAGCCTTTGAGCAGAAACCTACGTCATGAGAGTCAGATGCCCACAGGTCAGGTGGGAGGTCACGCAACATGTCTTCAGTAAATGAATGGTCAGTCTTTTCTCTACCGTGATGTCTCTCCACTTCGTGTCTCTCCATGAAGATGCATTCTTGTGTGCAGATTTTTAGAGCATAAGCCTTGTGTGAGGGAGAGTATGTGAGTGCTGCTATTTGTGTTGGTTCCCAATCCTCGACTTCTAGCAGTGTCTTTACCATAGGACCAAGTTCCCTGGCTTCATAGCCCCTCCCGATAGCTAATGAAATGTGTGGTGTGGCCTCAGCTGACATACGGTACCAATAGAGTTGCTCATCAGTGAGTTCAACAGATGCAGCCACCCCCGCTTGACCCATAAATAAATTGGTTGTGGCTACGTCCCAAATGGACATAGCCACCTCTGCGTCATACGCATATGCATAACTTTGGTCGTCCATTCTATCATAATTCAGCGTCAGATGGGGAGGATCTGGAGGGGAACCATAAGGCCTGAGGAGGTTAATCCACGGCTTCCATTGTTGAAAAATGGAAAATAGTCCTGGTGTCTTGTCTTGGGGCCGGTCGAGCAACCCCCAGTATATAGTTGCCTGCTGAGTTGCTTCTGCTGCAGTGGATTGGGCCAACATCATTTGAGAAGCTGACTTTATGGTTGACAGTGAACAATTGAGGCGAGTGCCATTTGGGAATGATATTATTAGTCCGTCGGGGGAACAGAGGATCGAGGCGTTAGCTTTGATAAGAACATCCCGCCCCATGAGGTTAGCCGGACTTTGGGGTGCCAAAATGTACTGATGAAGAAATAGCTGGCCCGCTATTCTGGTGGGTAATGGCGTAGTGAGCGGCACCTGCTCTATTTCTCCCGAAAACCCTATGACTGAGACCGTATTACTGGACTTGGATGTGTTAAAAACGGGGGAGTTGATAGTTGAATATCGAGCTCCTGAATCAACAAGGAACGGTAATTTCGCGTGTTTTACAGTCATGTCCATGTAAGGGTCCGCCAGGCCCGTACATTCAGGGTTCCCTGGGCGACCTCATTGTGGTGGGTAACAGTCTTGTTCGTACTGGACAAACTGGCCATAGGGAGCAGCCATCATATTTGGTGCAACGTGACCCTGGTCTTGGTGTTGGGCCTGTGGGGCTGCCTCATGGGGTTTCTGGACATACTGCATGTCTGCTCTGTTCCCTTGTCCCTGCCCCCTCTGTCCCCGCCCTCTCTGTGGGCATCGCCTGTACCAGTGGGTGGCCTGTCCACAGATGTAGCACCCGTTCTGCTGATATTGGATCACTCCAGGAGCTGTTCCACCCCTTCCCAAACCTTTAGCCGTGCCTCTGAACCCGCCCCTCCATTGCTGAAAACCATTATTGTAGCCGTATTGAGGGCTGGTTATAGAATGGACCTTGGTTGGGAAAACCCTCCTTTGGGTTTTGCGGACCCGGTGCCTGCTCTGCCGGCCCCACAGGATGAACAATCAGCTGTTTGGCACTTTTCTTCTCATTTTGAACTGTTTTACGGGCTATTTCAAGCTGAGCACGGAGTAGTTGCACTCTTAACTCTTCTTCCTCAGTTTTATTCTTTGTAAGTTGTTTGTTAAATTTTCCTACATGATGGCCCAGATGACGCTCCCATGTCTGCGTGTTTAGTAGATCAACTTCTGGGTTGTCCTCCATAAGAGCTTTAATCTCGGCAGGTACTGCTGCTAATATTGCTTTACGGAACATCTGCATATGTTGGTCACTATTTTCTGGACTACAGTCAGTAGCTACTATGTATTGTTGGCGTGACCTGAGCAACATGGTTGCTGCGGCCTCCCCAGGTGTGAACGTGAAAGACAGTGAGCCGTAACCTCCTCCCGTCTGTGGGAAATGTGCTCTCATTGCCAAGCTCAGCAAGCTGTGTATGTTGTTGGAAGAGATAGGCTGGTTATCGTTCATTGTTACTGTTCCTGATCTTTCCTCAACTTTCTTTACGTCATGGCTGGAAGTCTGTTGTGCTAATATCCTCCTGAAATCACCAAGGCAGATTGTTTGTCCTACTGACATATCAGCAAACTTTCTCATCCAATGTCTCCCTCCCTCAGTAGGTAGCGGCATTTTGTCAACCAGTGCATGCACATCTCCTAGTGAGAAAGGGTGGTAAGCGGTATTCCCATTGGGGAGTGCCACCAAAGGAGCCTGTAATACTGGAGCAATAAAGGGAAGAGGTGTGTTGTCTTCTGAGGTGTGTTGGGATCTCAAACTCATACGGGGAAGTGCAAGGACCTGTGTAGCAGTCAGTTCAGAGATTGTTCCTGTCATATTTATGTACTTAACCTTGCTCTTGCACACCCTGCCGTTGACATCTCCCTGTTTTGCTCCAGAGGAACGCTCACCACTCTCATCCCCCGATGCCCCTCCCTTGCTGGTGTAGTAATGGCCTGTTTGTGCCTGCCGTTCTTGGAACGGAAGGTCACTCAAGCTGCCCTCGCCCTCGGAAGAACTTTCACTGTACCCTTCCCCACCTGCTTGTTGTTGGCTACCGCCCTCCTGCTCTTTATTCATGCTGTCCTGACGTACTTGTTCTATTTCTTCCTTCTCTCTTCTCAATGATTCTTCCGCTTCCTGACAATAGACCCCCTCCCTATCCTGATGGTCCGCACCACCATAAGCTCTTTCCCTGTCCTCATATTTTTCTACAATGGCGATCAATTCTTCCGGTGTGGGGCTGCTCTCGCCCTTTTTAATGGAGGTCTTCCTTAAAGGAGTTAGCGAAACATTACCCACTATTTTAAAGTTACCCCCCCTTACACCTGCTTGTTCTTGGGCTGACTCAGAGCCCACTTTTTCCAGTGGCATTTGTAGACTATACCTGGGGGGTGCGTTCGGGACAGGGGAAGGGTAAGGAGGCGGTTGTGTAGATACACTGGATAAATCCGGATAAATCAGGGGGGATTGAATTGAGACATCCTGATCCCCTATATTTCCTGTCTGAGACCCCTCTCCTGAACTAGCCGTTCTTGCAGTGCACCCGTTATTTACAGCACTGCTGAGATTTCGTCTCCTCCTGTCTGAGGCCGAGGTGTCCTTTTGAGTCATATCCCTATAAAATGCGATACGTTCTGCAACATATTGATGTATGTCGTCATCTGTGGGTGGTGGTGTCAGCACGCATGCCTCCCTACTGTCCTGGGGGAACAGGAGAGTGCCAACGTCACTAGAGCGTTGAAACTCCCCCCCCTGTGTTTGGGCTGCTACCATGACTGGGGGATTGTTGACTGGGGGGCGAACCACAATCATCCCCTTCCTGACAATTGCTGCGTTGTGGCAAATCCTCCTTAATTTATCAACCGCCTCTTTCTCTTCCTTTAGTTTCTGACGGGCAAAAAATCCGGGCTTCTGCTCGTTTAGGTTACCCAGTTTCTTTACCAGCTGTCGCTCATACTGATTCAGAGCTGAGCCTACATTTCCTAGAGTGTCATCCCCTCCCACTCTATCTTCTTTTATCATTTTATCATGGAGGAACCTAAGGTCGGCACAAGCCTTCTTCTTGTCTCCCTGTTTTGTTCCACTTAGAATCAATCCCTCAATCTGTCCCCATTGTTCTCGGAAACTCCCGGGAATTGGGACGTCTAAATCACTTTTGTTGAACTGCCCTTCCATATTGACTTCGCGTGTATTTATCTGACTAGGTTAATATGTGTTCACTAGTAATTTGTGATATACAGGACAATGCTCGTCGTCACTCCTAATGTAGTTATTGTATTTATTTAGCTTCCCTGCCTTTGTCTAGACGTGTAAATAGTTTGAGTGTACAAACACCTGTATTTGAACTCCACCTTGAGTGATAAATGTAATAACAGAAAAGTACCAATAAAGCGCTTATATAGGAGCAGCGGACTGGCTTATTGAAAGCCAGTTGAGTAGCACTCGAAATGTTTTGGCACCTATAAACCCTGATTGTAATTTAATGATCCTGTCTTCTTTGATTGTATGTTCCTGGTGAAACGCAGTTATTGTGAGTTGTTTTGGATTAAAGCGTCTTCCAGGTGTAATGCAATATTGCAAGAGATACTACAAAATACGTCCAGCAGATGGAGCCAACAAACTATACCATTAAGCAATACTCGAACCGCTAGTCTGTCCTTTCTGTGCCACACCCTGTTTGCCACCAGATGGCGGCACCCGACCAGGAATGAGCTCCACCTCACTGAGGGGAGAAATGATTTTGGAAGCAGCAGGCTCAAACTTTGCTTCTTTATCTGACCAGTAAATATTCACAGAAAAATTCCCCGTACAGTCTATTCAGCTTTTATTGTCCGATGTTTATTTCAACAAGTTTAGCAAGCCTCTCAGCGCGCTTCAACACCGTCTTTCAACGATGTGACGCTGACATGGAGTAGTACCCAGGCTTCACAGAACTTTCTATCGTGACGTTTGGCTTTATAGATTCAACCCCACAGAACAAAGGATTAATGAGGTCCGGTCACTTCAAAATTGCTTTTTGAAGGTTGCGTTACTCTCCTTTGGATTTTACTTATAACTCAACTTCGATTCCTATGAACCTAAGAATTGTTATTCAGATTCGTCTCCTGGATGCCGTCTGAAAACGGTCACTGGACGTCCCCCAACGAGTCTTCAGCCGTCTCCTTTCTGAAAAAAGTATGGGGCCTTTCACCTTCGTCTTACATACCTCGTTGATTCACTTTTATGTTATATAACTTTCCTACCTATCTACAATATGTATCTGTACTGTTACTATAAAAACACTGTAAACTTCGTCTGACAACCCTAAAATTTGGAATATGGTCAAATCACAGATTTCGAATTAAACTGGCATCTGTTTACCTGTTATTGTCAGAGCTCTGTTGTTAGTTGTCAGAAGAAGCCGAGATGTTTAGCCCTGGACTATTCCGTCCGCTTGCTGCTGGTGGTCTCTTCCCCGAAAACACCCCACTCAGAAACGTCGGGTCACCATTTGTTGGAGATTTGGAGGATGTTGAAAACCAACCTCGTCTCCGCGTGTCGTTTGATAAGCTGGGTGAATTCGTGAAAAAGGAAGGGATTAAGAAACACCAGAATACAAGTTAAACAATAATCTTGCTTTAATGATAAACAGTAACAACACAGAATACACATACAAACACAAAGACAAAGGAAGTACTTCCTGCTCTCTCCCTGTCCTACCCTCCTGGTCAGCCTGAAGAAAAAGAGGTCGAACCCCGGGAAAACACAGTGTTTCATACTAAAAACACAGGAGGGGGTGTGTGCGGGCTTTCCCCCCGAGGTCATTTTATTGGCAGAGACCAACACATGGCCTGTCGCACCCAATCAGTGCGACACAGCAGAAGAAACCCGGAAACAAAAAGTCTCATTCAGTTTGACGAAGACCAGACACCTTTTGGTGTCTGGTACGAACTTGCTCTCAACAACAAGTTTCCCTATCTTATTTCACATCTTGTAGCCAGCACACACACATCCCCTTTGTATGGCCCTTTGTCCCTGTGTCCATCTTCCCCCCTTCAGGTTACCACACACAAGTTAAAAGTATGTTTTAAGATATAGTTGTTATAGTTGGCTAAATATACGTAATACATGTTAATTACTTTCATATCAATAATAACGAGGAACACATTACCTATGCTCTTAAGCAGTATTAGAGATGCTTTTCAAATAGTCAAACTTCACACAGGCCTCATATAGAGAACACACTCATTTGTCCTATAGCCCCTCCATTTGTTTGAGCTATTGTTCACATCTTTACTTCAAATAAAAGGTTTCACATTGTATATTTCCAGCTTCCTTTACACATACTGTTATTATTAATACAAAGTAACCAACCACACACATCTATTGAAAACAAGTCGATTCCCCTGACAATTGACATGCTGAAACTCCTCGGAATGCGCTCCCTCCCCCAACTCTCTCGTTCCTGTCATAAAAAACTGCTTCCATTTCATATAGAGTAATGAAAGATGTTTAAGCTAATTTCTCCACAATGTTTGTAGCCATTTAGTACCCACACATGAAAGAACAAGAACAGAGGTATAGTTGACCAGTAATCCTGTAGCACATATATTTTACTGCAATGAAAACACACACACATCTGCTACAAGATTGTGTAGCGCACACCCTTCTTTTACGAGGGAAACATTCCAGAGTTTCGGCCCTATCTCCAAATAAGGGTGTCCCATGCTCCCATCTCTTCTCAAAACACCAGGACTTCACCTCAATATATTGGGGGAGGGAAAAGATACTTTGTCCCTTCAAATTTAACACACATGAACATATATAAGGTGACACCAAAATGAATATACCAGATTTAACTTTCCTGCCATACCCCGTTACTTTAATACTTCAAATAATTCAAATAATCCTTCAACTCCTGAGAAAGACTGCCTAAATTTAAGTTAAAACAAGCCTAAATTGATAAACATTGGTATCCTACCACACGTGGCGTTGCTTTGTCACAGGCAGGGTGAATTCAATTAATTGTGTTCTATTTAACCCTGCATGCTATTAGTTTGTCTGTTATTACATGTCGGCTAGAGGCCAATCACTTCTATCAGTGTCTTTTGTTGCGTTTTAAGTTAACGTGAATGGTTTTAGGCCATTAAGCAGTCGGGACTGCTTGAGGCAAAGACACAGCCAAAGTTTGAAGCTAAGGTTATTGGAGTGAGTGTTTTGTGTTAACAACAGTGTGAGGCTGTTTTAAAAAATTCCTTTTTCAAGGAAAAGGCCTGAGGAGTTTGAAGCTTTCAGTTGTTACTTTATTTCTGTTTTCAAAAAGACATTGCGTTGTGGATTACGGCAGGAAGTGCGACATTCGTGCGTTAGATAGACGATATTCTTCTGATTGTGTTTGGATAGCGTCCCATTTTGTCCCATAAATAGCGTGTTTAAACAGAAGAGATGACCATACTGGCTCTTAAAGTCAAAACATTTACGTACATGAGTAGAGGGCTATGACGTAATGGTATAAGGCCCATTTATCATTGTAAACTAAATAGAAATGTTATTTTAAACTACAGTGTTGTGTGCTGAATTTACTAGACAAAATATCACCCCACCATTATTTCAACTCCAAGTGTTTTCTCAAATCCCTTTGTTCTTCAGGTCAAAGGTTGGAAAACCAGTTGCCATCTTGTCTTGACCTCATGTTCACAGTGAACCACACGGCAGTCGCCATTTCATGAAAGGCTAATTGAAGTACTCTGTTTGCTTTAACACACTGAGGCTAGGCATTCCATCTTCTAAAGAACATTATAAAACGGACAAGTCAAATCAAGCAATCTGATTGGTTCTTAGCCGTGATATACTGTGCGTATACCACGGGTAGAATTGTAAGTTACTTTTCACAACAAGTCAGTATCCCTCCGCGTCTGAGAAAAACAGTATACCGTTGGGCTGAAAAGCAAACTGCCTGCAGTTTGCTTTTCATACTGGAACAAGAAAGCAGCGGAGAAGTAACGGGGCAGAAGCTGGGCAGAAGCCCTCCTTTTTGACGCAGCGGTCCAGACATAGACATCAAATGGCAAAACATATTCAGTGTGCAGTTCCTTTGGCATTAGGGCAGGGATATCTAGATACTTTTGAAGGTTTAACATAATGAATTGTGCTACTTTTAAAGCAAGCAACGATGTTTTCAAATCTGTAATCAAAGAGGTCCGCAAAAACGCTATCGACCAATCAGATTGCTTGATTTGACTTGTCAGTTTTATAAATATATTTAAATTTCTTCCGTTACGAAACAAACTTACAAAGCATAAAATGGAAACATTTAAGATTAACTTCGACCTCTGGGGGGGTCTTACTATAGTATGTAGGAGTGGATTGAGCAGTTCCTATCTCCAGAAAAAAAAAGCACTTAAACTACAACATGCAGAGCTACGTGAAGAGCAGGTAGACCAACTGGAAAAGTAGCACCATTCAAAAGCTTTCTGATGCGGGTCTTGAAACAAAGCAGTGAAATTATGACCGTTAGTGGCCACAGGTGCGAAAGCTCTCTCCAGAGCTACTGGAAGCCCAATCCCGGGGACCGGAGAAAGTGGAGCAATATTCTCGCCACGCCAAGCAACAGCCTCGAACAACCTCGAACAACCTCAACCTATACAAGTGACCACGTAAGCCATGCTACTGATGCTGGACAGTTTTTCAGTGGCTGCACAATAAACAGCAACATACACATTAATGTAAATAAACAGCCAAATAATGGATCAACGCTCTCTGTCTAATATGTTCGCTTGCTGTTAGTGTTGTTGCATAGCAACCACCTTGTACTATGTTTTGTGCAGAAGGCAACGGAGGGACTATTTTATTTTGAACATCATTATTTACTAATAAAAACTATTTAAATTAGAGTGTGTATTTTTCTTTCATATTGCCACACTTGGTAACCGTTTTATAAAAGCAATAGCTCACTTCAGGCCGTGGTATATGCTCATTATATCACAGCTAAGGGGCGTGGTTCGGCCCGACGTTTCACCTTGTTAAAAACAAGTCAGTTTTGCAACAGCTATTCCCTAGTGGATTAAGCTGGAAATTAAAATAGCGCACTCTGGTGGTAGTACAGAATTATTACACCAATAGAAGAAACACCATAACATTGTGAAGTATCATTTTAAGTGTTATAAACAGTGTTGGGTGTAACGCGTTACAAAAGTAACGGAGTTACACTAATATATTACTTTTTGCTGTAACGAAGTAATGTAACGCATTACTAATGAAATGTGGGTAATATATTACCCGTTACAATGCTCAGTAACGCAGTTACAACACATTTTAACCCGAAATTAAATGGTGTTTTGTTTTTTAAGAATGTACTAACATAGCGAGACATTCCGACACCGGACAAATTCTGCGGGTAGATTAGTAAACCTGGTGTTTACCCTTCAGGGTTCGCGTCGAGATCTTCGGGGAAGTTGAACGTTATGCAACCATTCAAAAAAGAGAACGTAGCGAAAAATACTAACAACAAATTGTGTCAGGTGCGCGTGACCTGCTCCGCTGCGCGTGCATCATTTCCAAAGTGCTTCCACAGCAGTGACACACATCGGATCTTTGGATAATCATTTATACGAAAATGGTTAAAGCAACCATCACTAAACGCCAGCAACACTGCATCTACTCCAGACAGTAGCAACAGGTCAGATGCGGACATCACGTTACCCTCCGTTGTGGACACTAGCTTACTCCCGCCTGACTTGCCGGCCCCGGAGCAGCAGTCTTCGTCGCCCGAAACTACGCCGCCCCTCTGCGGCCCGCAGGTGCCAGGTATATCTAAACAACTACCCGCCTGTACAGTGGGGTAAGGCGGTCATTTTGCAGCTTGTGGTATAAAAATAGACAATGGCTAGAATATTCATGTGAAAATAGTACCATATTCTGACATGCCTTTAGAAATGTTGGGTCAAAAATAATGCATACAATAGCACAGATGCCTTCACCACGAATGGCTACAAAAATATCTCATATCCCAAGCTTATTATCAACGAGCTGATGTTGAGGCTGAAATGTTCTTCAGGTCACAAAGTCAACCTCACATGATGATGTGATACCAGTTTTCAAGCACAGTAAATATTCTCTTTCCAGCGTATATGATGGGACCAAGGTGATGATGTAGTAGGCTACATGGTTTTAATAATACTTTTGCCTTTCAATGTTTGCCATTTCAAACCATTAGCATGGTTTAAATAATATTTGCCTTGATTTACAATATGTTAACCTTCATTATAGTCCGTGACAGCGGTCTGTACTGCTGTATTAACAACGTGTCACATGTTAAGAATTTACAATCAGAATCGAGTATTCAACTAAGCCCTGTAATACAAGTTGTTAGTAGCCTTAAGGGCCTACACAGTTGTTATGCTATACCTCATTGCCCTTCACTTGATGCATAATGAGCTGCACTAAACTACATTTTAGCATTTAAAATACCTAGCTATTCTTTTGCGTTTATTTTGGTGAAAGTAACTAAAAAGTAACTAAAGTAGTGTAACTCATTACATTTCAGAGACAGTAATATTGTAATGTAACTTATTACTTTCAAAAGAGAGTAATAAGTAATATGTAATATATTACATTTTGGAAGTAACTTGCCCAACACTGGTTATAAATAAACACATGCTTGATCGCCAAGATAGAATTGCAAGTGGTTTCTAATTATAAGAGAAGAAACTTTACATAATACTTTTTCAAACACCAATTTATTGAAGCTAACACAAATAGTGACATTAGCATAATTTCATACATTTCGGTATGCACTGTACACAGGAGATTTGGATTTGAACCATATTCATATTTCAAAGTTAAAACCATACACGGTACAACTTTATTTTAACATTTCATATTGTAATTTTGCATATTTTTTATATATTAATTAACTTTATTAATATTTTTACCTTAAACTTAAAAAAATAATAATCTATAATTAAAAAAATAATAATAAAACGTTGAGCAAAAAAAAAAAAAAAAAAAAAAAAAGATTTAAAGTTCGGACGAACAGCAACGAAGGTGCTAGTCAGAAGATTAGTGCTTCATCTTTGATAAGTTAATAAATAATTGGAGAACATGTCACCAAAACAAACTAAGTTGAGACTAGACGCAGGGCCAGGCTCAACAGCAGATATCAAGGGAAGGATACAAATCAGATCAGATGCTATAACAGTTCCAAATCTTAGACAAAAGACATGGAACCACATGGAGAAACTGTTGGAACAATGGCAAACGAGAGGACTGCATCCAGCTGATGATCAACCAACACCAACGAAAGCCCATAGAAAAGCAGTAATTGACCATGAAAATTGAAAATACCTGCGAGAACAACAAGCATGGATCAAAGCCGGACAACCCCCTTGGTATGGACCTGCTAAAAGCGCTATAAACAGAGCTGAAAAAAGAAAATCTAGAGTTACAAGTCTGGTACTCCATCTAAAATATGTCAGCCAAGAATCAACGAACAGCATGTATGTGGCTCAAGGAGCAGAGCTCACAGCAAAGGAAGATAAGAAAGAAAAGACAGAAGAAGCTCCAGTAATCCAACCTTCAAAGCTCCATCCAAGCCTGACAGATGCGCCTCCTCCCTACATGACAGAAGAATACAGTTTCTTTCAACCCCCAATACAAGCTCCAACTCTGGGTGTTTTAGGAGGAGTATTGGAGTTGGACGGTTTCCCCACAGCTACACGTGTCAAAGACTTGGAGTATGAGGTAAGACTCCTATCTGGTGAGCTCAACAGAAGATTGGAAGAACTAGGCAGAAGAATGGAAGAGGAGCTCAACAGAAAGATGGAAGACCTCAGCAAACGTATGGAAGCACAACTCAAGAGAAGAGAAGGTGAAGGTTCTCCAGACACCACAACCGTAACTGAAGCTGGAAGACTCAAGAACTGCTCAACACTCACGCTACCGGTGATAGTGGCTGGAGAAGGAGGATTGAAATACCAATCATGGACTCACAGAGACATGGAAGCATTAGCGGCAAAACTACCTCCACTTACACAAGGAGGTCAGAAGTGGGTGAATGATCTGGAGAAATACACAGTCCAAGACCACCTGTGCTTGGGAGACATGAGGGCACTGCTTGGACGGATAGAAGGAAGACTAGAGACAAGAGCAGTGGATTCCAAGGCCAAATGCATCAACTCTCCAGATTACATTTTCTTCAACAAAGTCAGGTCGAGGTATTGGGCTGCCATTCGTCAAATCTACCCAACAACACAGAGTTTACATGCCCTCAACAGCCTGAGAAAAGAACCGGGGGAAGACATGTATGCCTTCCTGAAGAGATGTGAAGGAGTGAGGGAGGACTGCACTGGAGAACGACATGACGTTTCACCGTCTGTCGTAATGCTGTGGAAGAACGCGGTCATTAACGCCCTTCCCCAATCAGTGCAGGCAAGCCTGGGAGATGTGGTGGCATTAGACGCTATACCCATTGAAGAATGGAGACAACATCTCATTTACCACGATATGAAATACCAAGCAACCCAGAGATGTCAAAGACGTACAGGATTTCCAAACATGAACCAAATGCCACAGACAGCCTGGTATCAACCACAACAATGAGGAAGCTTAGAGGACCAGACCACCAGGTGATGCATCTTCAGCACTAAAGTATTTTGAAATCCAGCTAAATAGAGCCACATATGTCACCACAGGAGGGAGAGGTTGAATATTATTTAAAAGATAGTGAGTAGAATATTTCATTTACACATAAAGCATCCACAGATTAGAAGTAGCAGAGTAGAACATTTAGCAGACTATTTTTGTAATTATGAGAAGGATACAGATTACAAGTGATGTTGTTCCCCCACACAGAAAACTATTGTGTCGACACAGCGAGTGAGGTCAAGACGATGGGCTTCCACCCAAAATATGCAAGGGGCGGCGATACACCTGACGTGAAGCTGTCCAGACCTGAAAACAGAAATTCTGCTGTGGTGAAGTCTGGCTACAAAGGGAGGTGTTCCAATAGGGTCCCTTGTCTCAAACCAGTGAAGAAGTCAACAAGAACCCAGCAGAACTAGAGAGTGACTGTTAGCGGGAGAACTGTGACGGAGCGACAGAGACTGGCCCAACATTTTCCAGCCAGTACATAGGTAGACCCCGTCAGAAGACCGGGGCTGTGTTTAAAGGGGAACTTCATTTATTCTTAGCCAGAAGTGCAGTTTTTAATCAAACAATTATGTGATTTATGGAGTCAGATTACATTTTTCTCATAAACATAATTTTATAATCGGTCTGAAGTATCTGTTTTAAGGCATGAGCTGCAGATTAAATAACATAACACTGATTAAGAGCTTGGATGAAGAAGTTGTAGGGTTTTTGCAACAGTTTCAAGAATCAGTCTTTATTTATTTATTCTTGAGTAACTTTACTGATTTATAGTGTAGTGCGTAAGGCAATATCTCATTTGAGTGAGGGGCACCAGCCCTTCATGCAGGTCAGCCTCTGTGAGAATAGTTCATATTTTCCCTCCGGTTTGGAGAAATATTATTTTATCATATGTTAGTTCAGCAGTGTCAACCAATCCTCTAATCCTAGAATTATTGAGACGCATTAGCGGAAAAAGGGGTATGGTTTTTCGCAGCAACGATGATGCATAATACCAAGACAAGAGCCATTATTAAAAGAAGCAAACTAATTTTGTGCTAATGGCAGATCTTTTTGTGAATATGCATTTATACCGTCAGAAAACCATACATCATACGATATTTTTGTACGCCTTATGGGTACATAGAGAAGTTATATTTATTTAATGCAACGTTATGGGTTTTACATGTCCTGTTCATAATAGGGTAATCATTGCAATATTAATTGAGCATTTTATGCTCAAAGGAGGGAGTGTCATGATTATACAGATATGTTGTTTTCAGTGACGTAGTTAATAAATAATAACATGTAGTTAACAATAGGTCTCATAACAAAATAGGTCTCATAACAACAAGGGGTATGCCAAAGCTGGGCCTTCTCCAAGGAGGGAGTGGTCCAGTTTTAGATATTAGACAAATAGAAGTGGATGAATATGTCAGAACTCTGAGTAATATTATGCAAGTTTTGTCTACACAGGCTAGGAAAACTACAGAGATACCAGACGAGACACCAGAAGAGACTCCTGTTCGGCCAGGTGAATGGGTGAGGGTGAAGGTTCACAAAAGACAGTGGGCTGATCCCCGGTGGACGGAAGCGTGAGAAGTTGTAACGAACTTCACACGCAATCCGGTTTAAAGGTAAAGAAAGAGGAGCAAATTGACACCACCTCACACATTGTCACCCTCACTGGCAACTTCCAGAACATTATTGGGAGTTAGGACTGATTTGGCAGAGCTGGAACAAAACAATAAATAGAAATAAGATAAAGATAGAAACAGCTCAAAAGACAAATTGTCTATAGAGCTTTATAGATTGTACATTAATGTGAAAACCAATTTTTTGTTTTACATCTGTAAAAAGAGTCCAATTTTTTGTATATGTTATTTTTGAACTCATTATTTAAATTCTGTAACGGACACAACCAGGGATAAAATAGAGATGATGACGAGAACAAAGCCAAACCAATTGTGGGGTCCCCTAGGGATAAGAGTTAGAATAGCATTGTCGATTGTGCTCATTACACTTGGCACCTTTCTGGTTGGAAGGGGAGTACAATATCAAGTAAAACATGGAACCATTAGTTCACTCATAAAGAATGCCCACATCACTAACAAGACTCCAGCTGTGTTTCAGAGAATTTCACTTATCCCCAGAGCCAAAAGATCAGCTGAGCAACAAGAAGAGGAGTTAGAAATACTCGTTCCCAAAGGTGAGGCGGTTATAATCAAGATGATTCACCCCCCCTATATGCAGTTCTTGTATCAAATGATGAGATGGGTTTAAGAGATCGGGATATGTAAGTGATGGGGATTTACAGATTAGGGGAATCTCTAAATACACTGGATCCATGTTTTAGTCCGTACCAGAAACACCCCCTGTTAAGCTATGAACAACCGATCGGTGACCTGAGCACAATTATTGAAAATGATTGTTAGACACAGGCTACTAACCCACAAGTACAGCTTTGTATGTACAAACTCTATGAACAAGATTCCCCAGCAGATAGTGGCGACATTGCAGATATGTCCAGTCACAAAAGTTATTACGGTTCTAAATAACAGTGAGATTTAAAGTGATGGAGAAAATTTCGAGACGTTCTTTTATAGTGTGTGAAATATGTGGTGCTTGAAACATGTAGGTATTTAAATGTATAGAAGAAAATGGTTTCCTGAAAGAGTTAATTGGAGTAGACATGTTACAGTGGGTGAAAGCAATGTTTAGGGATATGGTACAATTATTAGTAGACATGAATTGTGTTTAGATGACATTTAACAACTAAGATGGATAGTAAGATTAGGAAAATAGAGTGGAAAAGGTTGGATTTATTTTACCTCAAGTGTGTTAGAATTAACTATAGATAATGCGTCACGAGATCTCTCTCTCTCTCTCTCTCTATCTATCCGCCTGTCAGAACGCTACGACCCCAACTTCCAAGCAGACAAAAGACCTCACCACGGAAGACTCCTCCTCCTCCATCGAACAGACAGAGAAGCAGAGCTGAACCATCTCCACCTGAAGAATCCAGAACTACAGGTGACATAAAAAGGCACACTCATCGGTCCCCCACAGGACATGAAGTTCCAAGCTGAGCCACAAGATTTGGGCACGAGAGCAGAGTGTGGGACATGAGAGCGGAATACGCCTTCCATGCAACCAGTAGAGACTGTAAAGGAGGAGATGAAATGCAAAGCAGATGGGACACTGAAAAGAGTTACAGCGGAAGGATCCAAGAGCAGATGGACTGAGGAGAATTTGGGGGAGATTTAATTTGTTACAGTATAGACCTACAGTTTAAAGGGATGGTTTTAGTAACCACTCTATAAAAGCAGACAAATCTTTATTTGTATGGAAAATGTTAAAGGTAGAGCTAGTACCAAGCCAAAGATAGTATTCAAATCTAAAGTATTGATTTCTCCATTGTAGCATGGTTATTACCACAGGATAACTGTTAAGGAGGAAATAACATTTGTTTGTCGTCCAAGATGTAGAGTTTTAAAAAGACACTGGGCAAAGAGCGATAGCAAAGTTTAATTTTTTAAAAACTAATGTAGTTGGGAGCAATACATGCGGGGCCTTGGGTCACTCATTGTGATGGTGCATATTTGTTACAACAAACATCGTTCAGGGAGAAGGGGTCGCTCAACCCATCCTGCAGATGTTTTCAATCTTACTTGCAGCTTCAGAGGGAGCGCACGGCACCAGAGTATGAGTTTTAAAAGACAAGCGCCACCAGCTCCTAATGGTCATCCATTCAATCAGTGATGACCTGACATTTAGAGATGTTATTTAAAGGAGAAACATATCTGCCATAAGTATAAATTCCGGAATTGAACTACAAACCATTAATGAAATGACTTCTGTTTTTAAAATCCTTGTTAAAGGAGGGAGTAATTATCACATGCTCGGGCACCCAAGGTTCCACACACTGTTAAAGGGGTTAGCATAGCTATTTAAGTAGACCATAATTGAAGATAAATTAGTATAATTAGTTATTGATATTCCACCGGTTCTCACACCATTTCAGGGACTTTATCACTGCATTAGAACAGACCACCCAAAGGTACTTAGTAGGAACTTTTAAGTGATGACATTCTACAACTGTTGTAACTGACCAAAATCTTCTCCCAGAAATGACTGTCTAGAATGCCGTACCCCAGAGTAGAACGCACAACGGCCCCTTCTAGAGAACATATTACTTTAATACCTTAAATGGTATGAAAGGAGGGAGGGTACATTTCTCATGAGGAGACAGTTACAAATGCTAGCAGAACAAGACAACCCACCCCGTATACAGATGTTGATGACAATGATGAGTTAGTTTAAATGATATGGATGTTCGGAGATGAGATTGATCAATGAATGTCCAGCCGATGTGATTCTTTACATGATGAAATCATGTGAAGAAGTGAGCAAAATAAAATGCTAAAATGGAGTGAATCCATTTCAATTTACTTCATACTATTCCAAGATAGTATATTTTTATTATTCCAATTAATTTTACACTATTCTAAGATAGTCCATTGTATTTGACTTTATTATTTTATACTCTTCTAATATGGTAGATTTCATGTTGTATAAATCAAGGGCGCCGGAAGCAGGGGGGCCAGGGGGCCATTGGCCCCCCCACTTTTCAGCCCTGCCCCACATTTTCGCAGCAGCAGATGCCGCGGAAAACTGTACAAATCCCGTTTCAATAATTCCCCTCTACTCTAAAGTCGCATCTAAAACGCGATCTGATCTAGCTGTGTACATTTTGTTATTTTTGATTGTTATATTCAGTCTCACTAGCTTCAGGCATGTTTGAAGCTTGTAAAGGGAAGATGACAGCTCTCACTCGCCACTCTGCTGTTCCTCAGCGCCGCTCCCCCTCCCTCCCGCTGAAATTATGAATGTAAGGTGTATAGTAATCATAGATAACACGGCAGGGTCCGTTACAGTTTGTTTTTATCTGATTTCAAATAAGCAAAGTCTTGGCTTTCAGTACATTAAACTTGTTTCGGCAAATTCAGATGATAAATAGGCCTACAACTTTGAAGCTTGTAACGGAATAATTACAAGCGGAGAACGGAGTAATTTAACGTCACTGCAGGCATAACAACAGCCGGTGTTTCTCGTGAGTCTTTTCCCCGGGAAACAAACACAATACACACAAACGCAAAAATACACAAACACACACGTATATACACGCGGCGCGGAACACTGTACAAATCCCGTTTCAATAATTCCCCTCTACTCTAAAGTCGCATCTAAAACGCGATCTGATCTAGCTGTGTATATTTTGTTATTTTGTATTGTTATATATATTCAATCTCATTAGCTACACGCATTTTTTAAGCTTGTAAAGGGAAGACCACAGCTCGCCTCTCACTGGCCACTCTGCTCTTCCGCAGCGCCGCTCCCCCTCCCTCCCGCTGAAATTATGAATGTAAGGCATAGTAATCATAGATAACACGGCAGGGTCCGTTACAGTTCGTTTTCATCTGATTTCAAATAAACAAAGTCTTGGCTTTCAGAATATTAAACTTGTTTCGGCAAATGCAGATGATAAATACAGGTTTGAAGTTTGTAATGGCATAATTACAAGCGGAGAACTGAGTAATTTAACGTCACAATAGGCATAACAACAGCCGGTGTTTCCCGTGAGTGCAGTAATCCAAACGAAAATATCTTCCCTCCGTAGTATTTTTGATCATTTGCTCCGCTAATAATCAATCAGATCGATGGATTCCAGAGAAGAGAAACATTTTAAAGGCCTTTTTCTCAAAACGATGACTCTGTAACAGTCATTATATAATGTGACATATTTTGCTTAATATTTGGAGTACAAAAACAATCCTGATCTCATTAGAAAGCTAGGAATCAAAATGTGTCTTCGGGTCAATGCGAACGATTTCGATGGAGCAGGTCACTTTGCATTAGGTAAAATAAAGCAGGCAGACATAACAGGAAGAATATGTACATTTTAACCCAATCAAATAGGACATTGTCACACCATTCAAATGTATCCATGTAAATTACAACCAATAAAAAAGCTTAGATTTGTTTATTTGTTACGTTGTTTACTTTATTTGTTACGTTGTTCTGCTGTGTGTGTCAGCCGTTAACCTAGAGATATAAAGAATATATACACTTGCAAACATGTCAGAAGAACCAGCGCAGAAGAAAACTAAATACGGTCAATCTAAACTTAAATTTAACAACTGGAAGGTCACATCCCTGACTACCACATCTCCGGAGGTTGGACCTTCTTCAAACAGCGAAGCCAGATGAACCCAAAAGCAGCAGCTCTAGTCTGCGGCCGCAGAAACTGTCAAAACCGCCGCCGACCCCACCGCCGCCGTTGTTGAACCGAAACAGGCTGGTTCCAACTGCATGGAGGTTTGCTGTCGGGACATTGAGGCGGTTAAAGCTGTACAGCTAACTATCAGAAAAAAGGAGACCGCTAGTAGATTATTTGGGCAAAAAGAAGGTACTTCAACGCAGAATGGTACAAAAACAGAGTGGTTAATTCTTTGCAAAACCACTAAACGATAGTGATAAATTGCGATGTTAACAACCTCATGATAACCTCATTTTTTTTTTTACTTAGGATCATACCTGTGTTTAGTCTAGAAAAAGGTGAATGTGTGCATTTTATTATAAAATTGTGTATATTTACAGACTGTTGCAAACACTAAGAAGCTTATAAACATCAGATTTAAAACTAAGAGCTTTACAAAAAAGTAACACAATTAAAGATGTTTGGAGTTTTATTTGAGTTATTCATTTACATTTTTTGTCAAAGAGATGCTGATTTGAAACCGTTGTAGCCGTTACGGCATTTCCTGTTTCTGCCGGAGAGAGGGGAGTTTGTCCCAAAGCTTGCCGCTGTATTTACTCCCTCCATCTGACAGGAGGGAGCCTCATGTGTCACTCCACGGAGTTCACTCCGTCACGGAGGGGGAGTGTCTAGGGCGTAGTTTGGGATTGGGCCATACACACGCACTTTTTTTGGCCCCCCCAATTCTAAAATGAATCCGGCGCGCCTGGTATAAATCATTGCTATTCTAAAATCGTTTGTTTCTTTTCACTTTGTAAAAACAAGTGCCTTAACACTGAGCGTGGTATGAGAACGGTTTATGTGAAAGGAGGGAGGAAGAAATGTTCTGATACCAAGCCATTGCTGCTATTTTGAAGAATGATATTGAATGCAAACACTAGAAGTTATACACAAGGGAAAACTTTTAGGTTTGAACCAGGCAAATAATTTATTTTGTATTTTTGTAAAGTTAAGCCTATTGAACCATTCCATTTAGATTGTATGTTTGTAATATGAGATATGTACTATGCGAAGTTCAGATGAAGAACTCATTGATTTCAGTATTATACACACCTTTTAGGTGTGTAAGGAGGGACTGTTAGAAATTAAGATCAATGTTTTGATGGTATAATGTAGCTTAAACATACCGTCAGTTTAAACGCTCTTTTATACTGAAAAACCAGAAATTCTTGTGCACAAGCAGTTAAGCTTTTATTCTGAAAATCCTTCATCTACGGTTAGCATTTAGCATGTGGCTAATATACGATTTCCTAAAGAGGTGAATTGAGTAGCGAAATGACGTGGTGTGGTGAAAACCGAAACCTACTGATTTAACACTACAACTATAGATGTCGAGATACTACCATGCTGAATATTAAATGAAAGTACAGTTTATTTGAATACACTATTGTTTACAGACGAGAGTAGCATGTGACAACATCCGGAATGACCGGAAACCAAACCAGCCGTGAAGCATTTTCTGTATGTTTTAGAGTATTGATTACAGCATTTAGAATGTGTTACATGAAAAGTGATAAAAGAGAATATGAGGAGAAAAGGCGTGTTAAGCAAAAGTACCAATCCTCTGTTTAAATGCAACAACGGACATTAGAGGCGAGGCGAGCCGGCAAGCGGGGAGGAGCCAGCAGAGGATATATAACGGCACCGAACGGGGGATTGGCCCTTCTCTTCTTGCTCAGGAGAGCCAGATCACAGCTGTTTTCTGCCGGAACAATATTCTGTCTGTAACACTACCGCACCTTTTTTTTATTAAAGTATCCCATTTGAATCTTTTCAGAGACTCCATTTAGTCTCATTTTAAAGCTTCTCTCCTGGACGCGAGAATAAAGAACATATTTAACAGTAGCCTACAAGATTGAAGCTGGTCAGATAACGAACGAGTAAATGAAACAGAATGAGGCGGAGAAGTGTGTGTGTGTGTGTGTGTGTGTGTGTGTGTGTGTGTGTGTGTGTGTGTGCGTGCGTGCGTGCGTGCGTGCGTGCGTGCGTGCGTGCGTGCGTGCGTGCGTGCGTGTGTGTGTGTGTGTGTGTGTGTAAAATAGCCCAATTGCTTTTACAATAAATAAACCTTGAATGTGTTTAATTGAATAGTAAAGGGGTTTAACGTTAGTGGCAGGTTGTGTGTGAGAGAGAATACATAAGACAGCCCAATATTTTAAAAAGTTGTTATTATTTTTTCCCGCATATTTAGCATATTTCGCAACTTTCCGCATATTTCGTAACTTCCCGCAATTTCACCGCATAAAATCACATAAAAACCCTGCATGTTTAATCGCATAATCAAGGATTTTAGCCCGCATAATCAAGGAATCTAGCCCGCATAATCAAGGAATTTAGCCCGCATAATCAAGGATTTTTGCCCGCATTTTTCTGGAGAGTCTATACAACGTTTTCATTGTTACCAAGGTGGTTGCTAGGGACGCTGCTATCGATATTATTTCTGTTATGTTGTGTAACTGTTTAATGGTGTTATCTTTATTGCTACCCCCTTCCCCGTCAATGTATAGTGTTGGTCCACAGCGCAAACGTATTAGTTTAACAAAATCCGCATCTAAAATGGTGCCATAGATACGTTATTTTCCCCTGTGCAATTCCAGTCTGACATGTCACATCTCACATCACATCGTCATAAACAAATACCGGAAACAGACCGAAAACACTTTATTCCGAGTCTGCTTGCTTTTCTCTTTGGAGGTCATCACATAACGGCATTGTAATACACGGTTCGGCTGCATTAAATGTTACATATCTGCTGTAATTCTCTATTTATAGAGCCTTGATGAGAAGACTTCTAGACAAACATGAGGAACTGCCGCCAACACTGAAAACGTGACGTGGATCATAAATATATCAGCAATTAAACAACATCTTACATTTATTTTCACACAATACATCTCCTTACAGTATCAACACTAATTCCGCTGACTTTTATATTTGATCCAATTGGTAGAAAGGCTGTATTTACACCATAAACGTTCAATCCTGATATAAAGGGACATCTAGTGGTTAAAGCATGTTATTGAATTTCACTATTTTTATTATTAGATATTAATAGGATCCCTATAAAGTATATTCATTACTCGTTATTCTCTACTAATAGTTAATTAAAGACTGTATATAATGACTAGTTTGCACATCCCTTTCAAGATTTCAAGATTTTCTAAGGTTTATTGACATACACAAACGGTGTAGTTATGCAATGAATGAAAAACTTTGTGTATACCTTCAGCAATGTTAACTCTGTTGAAGCACTTATTTTAACTGATATTATACATAATGTATTATACTCTTATATAAGATGTATGTAGATAGTATAAGACATGTGCAGAATATGACAGTTTAATGGTGGAGGTATACACAAATATTGATAGATGTCTTGTAATGCACTGTTGAGGAACCTGCGACCCAAGTTTTTCATCTCCGGCCTTGTCAGGTATTGAATCAATCAATCAATCAATCAATCAATCAATCAATCAATCAATGTTTATTTATATAGTCCAATATCACAAATGTTACATTTGTCTCAGTGGACTTCACAGTTTGTACAGAATATCAGTATGACAATACGACACCCTCTGTCCTTAGACCCTCACATTGTATTAAACAATCAATAAATAAAGAACACAGAATCATTCATTATAAAACACAGAATTTGTGTGATTATACTAAATGATTTACAAATAAACACCACTGCATGTGTTACACAATAATTCAATAACATGCTTTAACCACTAGGCGGTGCACACAAGGTACACACAGCCATAATAACTTTGTATTAGAGAGAACCGCAGTGACGCGTCGTAAAACCCGGAAGTAAGTTAGCATTTTTAGCACTTCCGGTTCCTTCCTCAAAAAGCAATGCATTTTTTCCATAGGGTTTTGGAAAATAGCTTGAAATAAGGTCTGTGGTAGACACAAATTTAAGAGATAAATCACGTTTTGTTCTACGACATTAAATACATCAGCAGTGACCCCACTGGGGATTTTTGAAGAGTTTACGTGTCTGAAAAACGATGGTTGTTACCGAGTGGCTGAATAGGACTACAGAAATTGTCGAGGCCGTTTTACGTCATTACGCCGAACACGTAAACACTCCCGCTAAGTTTGTTTCCCCCTGTGTTCTTCTTGAAAGCAAGTAACTGCATATCTGTAGTATCTGTATATCTATATCTGACCATTAGAATCTGCATTTTTGAAATTGTTGTTTTTAACACCGTAGTTTTACAAATTATAGAATAATTAATTACCAATGTTTTCCAATTTTACTCGGCAGTTCGTTTCGTTAGCTAACGTTAGCTAAAGCTAGCGCTACTAGTTAGCTACGCAATGGTTTGTTGCTTTGCTCCGGGTTGCAGCCACAGGTCTTCGCATGAAACGTGCTTGTTCTATCGTTTCCCGGCCGATGTTTTCCAAAGGAGAGTCTGGATTCGTGTCATGAGGTAAGCTGACGTTACATTTTTGTCCATGTCACGGTGAAATGTAAATGATGGGTAGTGACTGTATGGCCGTTTTAGAGATGGCGCTGCTGAAAAGACCGCAACATAAGTAAAGATAATGAATACATCCTATTAAAACCTGCGTGGCTTATATGATAAGTCTAATTAGTACAAGCAGCATAACGTTTCACCATGTAACTAAAGATTGTAGTCAGGGAAATCAGTTTGACATATTGAACTAATAACAAATCCACTCTGGCTGGCAGAGAACTCTCTGCTCCATAGCTTCTCTTGGACGTAAAATCACATGTACATTTTACATTTATATTCAATTTAATATTCCATCCCTCACATACTTTTGTATATATAATAACTTATATTTTGTTTTTCTTGTTATGCTGCTGCAACACAAACATTTCCCAAATTGGGATCAATACAGTAATATCTTATCTTAATTAATTAAGAAATATAACTATTATAATTAGTGTAGCAGCTGACACCTATTTCCAATATGGATTAATCTACCATTTATTTCTTTAGTTCAATTTTCATCTATAAAAATGTCAAAATAGTGAAAATGTTCCCGAGACTTATCGAAGTGCAAGGTTATATCTTTAGATGTTTTGTTTTAGCCTATGTACTTTATGTCTTAATGCTCTTATATGTGACGGTGTGACTTCCATGAAACTAATATTTTATATCTTCCCAACAGACGAGCTGACATGAAACCTAACACTCTAACAACCACAACATTGCAAAGGCGAGTAAATGTAAATTAAAAAGAAATTCACAATTTTTTTATTTCTTCTTCTTTCTTGCAGTGAGGTGAAGCTGACCTTGCACTTGGTGCCAGTAAGGATGTTCCTCACGCAGGCTGAATGTTTCTCCTTCCTTACTGACACAGAAGCCCTTGATTTGCAATGCTTCACTAATTGTCATTTCCCTGGCTCCGTAGGGACACTTTACCTCCAGCACAGCGGAAGACCCTACCAGACCATCTGGAGATGCCCCCAACAATCCTGATAGGGAGAGCCACAAATCTGACTCATGGACCTGCATCTGGGTTGCATTGGTGAATGCCCTGACACCCTCACATTCATTCATAGTCCCCCACTGTAAAGACAAAACACCATCAAGGGCCTGTTGTTGCCCTAGCACCCTGGCAATAAAGGAAGCAGTCACACGCTTTGACCTCAGGACAGCTCCAAAGTTGCTGGCAGTCAACCTTCCTTTCCTGAACAAATGCCAGTTTGGGTTGGTTCGCTGACCAGTGGTAGCCACCTGAATTGCCCTCTGTTGCTCTTCAGACAATGCCATGCTTGCCACAATTGCCTCAGATCCCTGATGCCCAACAGATTTGATAATTTCAGGAACAGTAAGTGTTTCCAAGCTGCAGTGTTCCTCTTCTGGCTCGGGGGAGAGAAGCCAAGAAATTCCTGAAAACCTGCCCCCGAGTCTGTCCCTCAGCCAGTCACGATCTTCGGAGGTGGGCTCTCTTGTGAGCGGGTTAAATTAGTTATTGGTTTCAACAGTCACATTAAAACAGTTACTAAATCAGCCTACTATCACCTAAAGAAAATATCTAGGATTAAAAGACTAATGTCACAGCAGGATTTGGAAAAACGTGTCCATGCTTTTATCTTCAGTATACTGGACTACTGCAATGGTGTCTTTACAGGTCTCACTAAAAAATCTATTAGAAAGCTGCAGCTGATTCAGAACACCGCTGCTCGAGTCCTCACTAACACTAAGAAAGAGGATCACATCACTCCTGTTCTGAAGTCTTTACTCTGGTTACTCACTAACACTGAGAAAGTGGATCACATCACTCCTGTTCTGAAGTCTTTACACTGGCTTCCTGTGTGTCAAAGAATAGATTTAAAAATACTGCTGCTGTTTATAAAGCACTGAATGGTTTAGGCCCAAAATACATTTCTGACCTCCTGCTAAATTATGAACCATCCAGATCTCTCAGGTCTTCAGGGACTGGTCTTTCTGTCCCCAGAGTCAGAACTAAACATGGAGAAGCAGCGTTCAGTTATTATGCTCCAAATATCTGGAACAAACTCCCAGAAACCTGCAGGTCCGCTGCAACTCTTTCTACTTTTAAATCCAGGCTGAAGACTTTTCTTTTTGTCACTGCTTTTAATTGAACTATTCATATCTTAGACTGCACTGTAACTTTTATCCATGTATTTTTTCTTTTAATGTTTATTTTATTAGCTTTTCTTTTTAATGACTGATTTTAATGCCATTTTCTTAATGTCTTTCATTTTTTGTAAAGCACTTTGAATTGCCTTGTGTTGAAAAGTGCTATATAAATAAACTTGCCTTGCCTAATAAAGATTTCATGTGACACATACAATTGATTTATTGATGGGAATTCATGTGAATAAATTAACTCTAGGTTAACGGTACTCTTGCTATCACTACTCACCGACACTATAAACCTTGTCCCTCATGCTAGCCCTGACAACACCGGTAAGCACACCTTCATCTAGGCTGCACTGTTACGTGTCCTGACTTGTAGTGGTTCTCTCCTCTATCTACATTCTTCTTGTCATCTTTGTAAAACGATATCAGACTGGTAATTGACACAGCCATGACTTTTAGTTCAATTCAGTGTGGCTAAAATGAAAAGCTTTGTTAAAATATGCAAGCACGCGAAAGTCAAATTCAGCTTTATTGTCAAAAATTCGACATGTGTTATACATCCAGAAATATCGAAATATCGTTTCCAACAGTGTGACATGTATACATAAAACAAAACAAAAAGGGCCTAGATAAACGTGGTACACATTAAACAAAACAAAAAGTTCCTAGATAACCGGGGTATACAGTTTAAAATGTTAATATATTTAAAGTGTTCAAAGTGCAGTTTCAGTGCAAGTCAGTTGAAACAATCTTAAATTGGCGTGACGTTGAAGTCGTGCGACCCTGCTGCTGTACTGGCTTGTAGTTCGTTTATAGCATAACGTTAGCATTTTGCTTCTGGCGACTAGATTTATGATTAAAAAATTATAAAAGTAGGGTTGACATGTGGAGATTATTCGGCTGAACAAAACGTGATCCCTCTCTTAAATGTGTGTAAACCACAGACCTTATTTCGAGCTATTTTCCAAAATCCTATGGAGAATTTGCATTGGTTTTTGACAAAGGAACCGGAAGAAGTTTACTTCCGGGTTTTAGGACGCGTCACTGCGGTTCTCTATTAGTGTAGGACACTTATTGTAAAGTCAAACAGAGCCTAAGGCTTTAATAAATATAAAATAAAAAACAGATGACAAGTAGTCAAAAAAGAATATGGACACATACCAATAACAAAATAGGCTAATGTTAATCAGAAGTTAAATCATTAGAGCTACACATTTGTTTCATTTAAAAACAAATCACCAATTAATAAGGATATACAACAGGTGTGAATGATCGCGGTCCTGCCTCCTCTGGCAAGCTGGGTGTAATCACCCTAATCACAGAGCCCAGTGCTGCATCCTCAAGAAGGGTTTTAAATAGTTGCTGTGTGCGATCCTGGTAGACGGAAGCGTGTAGACGGGAGCAGTGGCGTAGCTGTGCACGTCTGGCCCACCCACAGCCAATCAGCGCGTTATAGCGCAGAGCTGGGAAACTGCAGTTCCTCTAGTGGCCAACAGGGGATGGATGCAGAAAGGAGCAATTCCCATAGACACCCATGTTAAAATGCCCAACTTTACAGCAGAAATAAACATGTCTATAGCCTGGATCCAATCAAAGTTATTCTGGATATAGTTAGATTCCACCTTCATGACAATGGAATAGGGAGTGCATTTTTTTAACGTGAATAAATTAGTAAGTAAAGTAAGTTTTGCCGTGAGTGAATTAAAGTCTTTTTTCTTCTTGAGGTCTGCAGTGAAGCGTGTACACATTTGCTGAATATGAAAAGACTCTCTCAGTGTGTGCCCACTGTGCGACTGTCAAGGATAAACAACCTGTGGCCACCGAGCCAGTCATGTGTAGGAATGGGTACCGAGCCCCGGTATTAAACGGGCCCAAATTATTAAAGACCGTGGTACCATTAAGCTCCGACGTTATCGGTTGGTACTGGAGAGAGACATGTAAAACATATCTGTCATATGTATTATTGCTAGACAAACATTATATTGCAGTTTTAGTGTCGCCAACTCCGTTTCTAGCTGATAAGTGTTTTTTCTGTTTTTTCTCTGCCTGCTTGCGAGGGGGCGGGGCAGTTTACACACACGCAGCTGCTACATGCAGCAACACACACACGGAGGAGATGGCAGAGAGAACGCGCTCCGAGGTGTGGTTAAACTTTACCCGTCTCGATGCTCGTTACCAAAAGTGCAATAAGAGTTTAGCATGTAAGGGCGCCGGTAACACGAGCAATTTGTCTAAACATTGAGCAAAAGTGTATCACATTCAGACGGAGAAATGCACCGGGTTCGACTGTCTTTCTGGTAGCGGTGTAGCCCCATCCACGAGTAACGTTTCCACGTCAGGTGTTATGAATGCTAGCAGCGACACACGGATTTAACTCAATTATACAAACATGGGTTAATGATTAGAGGTAACTGAGTTATTTATTTGGTTAAAGTTTCAGCTATTCTGTTTACAGTTCTATCCGATTATTTAACACGATGTATACAATTGTTGTTTCTTTTGATGTGAAATATTATGTATTTAATTTAAATAAAAAGCAACGTTAGTTTTGTTCACAATTTGTTTAGTTAGTTTACCTTATTTTTTTCTCCAAAAAAAACAATAAAAGTACCGTTGAAGCACCGGATCGATAAGCGGTATCGATAAAAGTAGTAGTAGGCCTACCGTTAAAACCTTAACGATATCCCTAGTCATGTGGATGTCAGTATAACACACATTCTGAGGCCGCCGTGCCTATGTTTTTGTTTTCACTGCTAGTTTATGCTTATGTTCAATTAGTGCATTAAAAAATCATTAATGAAGTTTCAGCTCAGACCCCACGCTTAATAAGTCTCCCCCTGGCCCACCTACATTTCTCCAGGCCCACCCACACAATAATTCCTGGCTACGCCACTGGACGGGAGGCATTTCTACCGAGTCAGGACAGGCAGCCGGTAAGATCACATCCATCATGCTGTGAGAACTCTGCAGAGCCGCTGGTGAATGTTCTGTTAAAGTGGAGCTATCATGCTATATTCGAATAATATAGTGTAGGACCATACCTATATAAGACATTTATACTTTTTATTTTTCAAAATACAGAACAGATCATGCATTTTAGCCATTCCTCATTTCGCTCAATTTAACACTGTCTTTGCATGGGCTGATTCTGTGAGAACAGCACCATCTACAGGCCTGGCTTATGTACTACAGCGTCTCCAGCGCTTTCGAAAGGCAATGTCCGTGGCTGTCTCCTCCTGATTGGCGGAGTTGGCCCAATAGCCGTAACGCCACTTCTTTGACGTCACAGAAGTGTTCAAATCTGGATCAGTCTGTATCAGATCCGTTGCAGACACTTTTTAAGAGAATTGGGTATGGAGGAAAATAGAGAGGGTTTTATTTTCTGACACTTGGTGAGTTTCCTTGAACACCGGGGACCAGGGGCGGATCTAGACAAATATTCACGGGGTGGCAAGAGGGTGGCAGGAGAATTTCAGGGGTGGCATCCCCTGGCAGAAGTATATGCTGATTTAATCGCAGTCATATTAATCCAGGGGTTGCCAACACGTCGATCGCGAGCTACCAGTAGCTCGCGGAGGTTTTCCGAGTAGCTCACCAGAGGGCGCTAAAGTGCAGTTGACATGTTGAGACATATTTATTTATGTAGTATATTTTGAGAGTAAGAAAGTTTGAGAAAAAGAGATGTAAGATGCAGTCATGACAACTGAGGAAGGTCCGTCAAAGAAGAAATCTAAAATATACTACTTTCATGACGAGTGGGAACATGAATTTTTATTTACGAGCATCAAAGACAAGTGTGTGTGTTTAATTTGTGGCTCGAGTGTTGCGGTGGGGAAGAAGGGAAATGTCGAGCGGCACTTCACAAAACTTCACGAAAACTTTTCAAAGGAGTATCCCGCCGGCAGTTGCCTTCGCGTTGAGAAGGTACAACAATTAAAAGCTACGCTACAAAGGCAGCAGTCATTGTTCACGAAGCCTGCCAAGAAAGCTAGCCTAGCTACAGAAGCATCGTTCCGAGTCGCTCAGTATTTGGCAAAGAACAAAAAAGCTTTCACTGATGGCGGTGTTCTTAAGGGAGCGATGTCTGTTATGGCAGAGACTTTGTTCAGAGACCACAAGAGCAAGTCGGAGATAATGTCTGCCATTGACGATCTGCAACTGGGAAACAACACTGTGGCGAGGAGAGTGTCGGCGCTGTCAGTGGATGCCATGGGACAGTTGGAGCGGGACATGGTCAGGTGCAAGTGGTTCTCCATACAGTGCGACGAGTCGGTGGATGCGAGCGACACAGCTCAGCTGTCTGTGTTCATCCAGATGGTGTTTGAGGATTTTACGGCGAAAGAGGAATTTCTGACACTGCTTCCACTCAAAACAACAACAAGAGGTGTGGACGTGTATAATTCTATTAAGAATTATTTCATAAATAAAGGCGTGCAAATGGAGAAGCTTGTATCCATAACAACTGATGGAGCCCCGGCTATGAGAGGTCGCCACAACGGTTTTATCGCAAATTGTAAGTCAGATCCATATTTCCCACGTTTCCTGAGTTACCATTGCATCATTCACCAAGAAGCACTTTGTGCCAAAGTTATGGACTTCAATCACGTCATGAAACCTGTGATACAAATAATAAACTCTATCCGAGCGAAGGCAAAGCAACACAGGAGCTTCAAAGTTTTTCTTGAGGAACTGTCAGCTGAATATGGAGATCTCCTTCTCCATGCTGAGGTGAGGTGGTTGAGTAGAGGGAAAATCCTACAGCGCTTCCTCTCCTTGCTGAATGAGGTAAAGCTCTTCATGGAAGAGAGGGGGGAGGACACCTCCATCTTATCTGATGCTGGTTGGGTACTTGACCTGGCCTTTTTGACTGATCTGACAGGAAAATTAAACCAGCTTAACCTCCAGCTACAAGGCAATGGCAAAACAGTATGTGACATGATTAGTGCTGTAAAGGCCTTTAAAGCAAATCTGTGTCTATATCTCCAGCAAGTAAAGGGAAATAAATTGCATCATTTCCCCTCTGTTCAAAAAGTACTGCAGGAGAATAAAGCTGCTGCTGGCTTTCTTGACTTATCAAAGTACTGTGACTGCTTAACTAAGCTTGGGCAGGAATTTGAGGACAGGTTTCTTGACTTTAAACAGCTTGAGCCCTGTGCAAGTTTCCTTGCTAACCCATTCAACATCGTGGATGTTACTGACATGTCTGAGCAACTGGCCAGCCTTTTCAGTCTCAGTGCTTCAGAGTTGGAGCTGGAGATAATCAATCTCCAGAATGACATTCAGCTGAAAGCACATCAGATGGACAAAGATTTCTGGAAGCTATTGGACCCAGAGAAATTCAAAAACATTCAAACTGCTGCACTGAAACTGTCCTGCTTATTTGGGTCAACATATCGCTGTGAATCAGCATTCTCTGATATGAACTTTATCAAATCCAAATTCAGGACAAGACTTACTGATGAACACCTCAATGACTCAATCAGAGTGAATTTGTCAGGATACACACCCCAGTACAGTGCTCTGGTGGATGCTATGCAGTGCCAGGTGTCACATTAGCTGAGTCAGGAGAAAGACAACAATGCAGTGACAGACTGAATGTTTGAAGACATATGTTTGCTTGATGCAAGTTGAGAAAAGCACAAGCCATATTCCCCTTTTACATGTGAAACAAATTTGTGAAATGCTTGAAATAATTTAAATTATAGAGCTAGAAATGTTATTATTACAATTAGGAACTTTGCACTCTTATCTGTAAAACTGTTTACTGTAGTTATTGATGTTAAAGCAGAACTCAGTATTGCATGGTGATTATTTGTCTTTTTTTCTCTTCATGAGAAAGTCAAGTTTATTCATGTTAATGTTAATGTTTCTGCTCTTGAGTCACGAATGTGATATGTGCACTGAAATCTATATAAAATAACATGAGTAGCTCTTGGCCACTTTCTTTTTTCAAAAGTAGCTCCCGGTTAGAAAAAGGTTGGAGACCCCTGTATTAATCAATGTTAACTTGGAAAGCCACAATATTGATATTTTAAATCAATAACATTAGGTGACATTATTGTGGCACATCAGTAAAGCCTTACATATAAATATATAAGGTGGCAGACATAATTTAATGAATTTTAACTGAATGAGTTGGTTTAACTCTTAGACCAGCAGGGGTACCAAATCTATGCAGACTGCTGCAGTAAGTACATTAATTAACTGTCTCATCGATGTGTGTATGAATATGATAATATTAACAATCACATTATTCCTATCAGCTGTCAATCACTGTTATGATTCACATATTAAGTGTTATTATTAAATAAACTATATTTTTTGGAGGAGTTAATGATGAATGTTCTTCAAGATGCTTGCTCAACCTCCTTCAAATTTGAAAGATAAGTAATTACTATCATAAATCAAAAATAATCAAAAGAACAGTTCAGCGCCCCGCAACTTCATTGCAAACACTTACAACCTTGACTTTACATCAGAAAGAACAAACATTAAAGAAATGACTAACTGCATCAGTTAGGGTTAAAAAAACGTGTATTCAGCTCAAACATATACATCGCTGCAGTTATTATCCAGTGGAAAGTCCTTACCTACTGGCCTAGATCAAAGTGGTTACTTTTTTTTGGCTGGGCAGTGTAGTTTTACACACCGTCTTATTTGACTTTCTCAGGACTTCAAACAGTTTTTTGGGGCAGACCCCCACAAAGAAGAAAAATATATTTACACACGTAAGGTTATCATTTTAACAGATTATTATTCTCATCGACTCATCCGTGAGCAGAGCATCAAGTTGGCATGTCTATAACAGCTGAATGTGACGATTACCATCTTGATCAGCAAAACGATTTAAAGATATGGTGCGTTTTGATTCAATGCTGAGTACAGCCAAACTTGACAGACTCTTCTCTGTCATTGTAGACCGCAAACAGTGGCGGCGCCAGAGTATTTGTGTTGGGAAATCTATGGTAGGGCCGGCTAACCCATACAGTGGTGGGGCTCTCAAGTCAGTATTTGCAATTACATACACGCTCCCCTTGACAGTGAAACGCCACGCGTGAGGTTTAGATTATTTCCCTGTCTCAATCCAAATTGAACTGTATGAAATAAAAAGGCACATTTCTTTTGTAGTAAATAAAAAGGGCGAACTGGAGCCAATCCTGCAATTTCCCCACAAGTGAAAGAGTTGACATGCTGAAAACCCAACCCCTGCAGGGGGGTCTGGGGGGATTTCCCCCCAGGAGATTTTTTGAAATACTAACATAAAATACACATTCTGGTACTCTCTTGAGAAGAAAAATAAATAAATCTATTATTCCACGACATATTTAAAAAAATGAATGCCATTTTAATTTTTGGTTACTTTGTTCTGAAAACTGAACCTGCTGCTCCTCACAGAGAGAAGAGGGGAGAGGCTGTGTGAATTACTTTACATTGTGGATAAGGGTGGATAGCCCCCATTGTTCTGTGTGTCAAAATGAAAGACAGCCCACACACCTATCAATCATCAAACCGTGGGGTCTTATTTCATTACGTGTTGATTTCTATCAACACGTAATGTTGTATCGATGTATATAGAGATGTACTACAGCAAAAGTATTCTCCGTCGGGACTTCCTGCAACAACACCACGCCGTTATCTTTGACATTATCAAAGATGTTCTATTGAGAAGACGATCACAACGTGACACAAGTTCAAAACCGTTTCTAGTCTTCGGTGACAAGTGGTGACTGAAATCAATCTTACTAACTGCTGTCAGTCTGTGCAATTTACTCCGCGCGAGTTGGCAGACTTTATTTTGCTTACTTTAACATCATTGTTCATGGTGGGGCTAAGGCATTTCTTGGTATGGCTGCCTGAAGCCTACCCCAGCCATACCCTGACCGCAAATACCTTATTCCTTCCGTCTACTTGGATCCGAAATTCTTCTCGTTTTTCGCTGTCCCCCCGTTCAAATGAAATCGCTGCCAATCATATTTCCAAGCTCGCGCCAGGGGGGGAGGGGTTACAAGGCTCACGTATTGTGCTGCATTCACTTGCACTCGGACATTAGAGATTTTCTCTCATAAATGTCCGATGAGCCACAACTTTTCTTTCAAAACAAAGCTGCCAACTGGGGTGGCAGCTGGGGTGGCAAGGCATTTTTCTGAGGAGGCAGCTGCCACCCCGTGCCACCCCGTAGAACCGCCACTGCCGGGGACACATTAATGTATAAAAGACGTACAAAAGTGCATTTTGCATGATAGGTCACCTTTAAATTGTTTAAGTGTGTGCGCCACGTGTCTTGTTAGAGCTCTGCGCAGCATTGTTTATAGATTATATGCATGTGTATTGTTAGAGCGCGAGCGGCGCTGCGCAGCATTGTTTATGTGTGCTTTCAATGTGGTGCGTTAATTGTGCGGCACATTCAGAGCTTAGACGCGCTGTTTATTTATCTTAGAAAGAAGCTTCCTTGTTTAGAAATAAGTAATGTCTTATCATGGGCGGCGCCAGGATTATTTTGCTGCAGTAGCTACACTTTACAAATATAATGTTTTTTTCTGAACAACTTTACCATTCAACCTCGTCCAACTGATCTTCCTGCTGTCGCTCCTGGGCTCTTGGTAGATCAGGCATTTATCAAACCTGGCAACTCCAGGTTTCCTGGCAGCTGTCAATCAAAGTCCAGTGGCTCCGCCCTAAAGGGTCAGAAACTTTTCACACGCGCGCAGACAGACTCCGCGAGCGAGTGAGGCTGAGACTCCCTCGAGCGAGCAAGAGGGCTGCATAGCTGCTCGCGGGGGTTTAATCTGCGCGCGAAGGTCATTTTATGCGCATGTAAAAGCACATTTTCCGCTCGTGAGTAGCTTGTTTTGCGCGCTAGAATATTGACCAAAAAAAAGTCCAGTAGATGCCTCATCACTTTCAAGTGAGGAATATACACAAAATCAGAGGAGACTTGACACTTATGTATGTACAACATCTGAAGATGTGTAGTTTTATTCATGTTTTCACATATCTTTAAACACTAAAAGTCCTTTTTATATCAGCTGTGCACCGTTTTGGTGTAAATATAACCTATCTACGAATTAGATCAAATGTAAAAGTCAGCCGAATTAGTGTTGATACTGCAAGGAGACGTATTGTGTGAAGAGAAATTGAAGATGTTGTTCAATTGTTGATATATTTATTATCCACGTCAAGTATTCAGTTTTGGCGGCATTTCTTCCAGTTTTTTCGAAGGTCTTCTCTTCAGGGCTCTATAAATAAAGAACTACGGCAGATCTGTAATATGCAGCCGAACCGTGTATTACAATGCCGTTATGTGATGACTTTCAGAGAGAAAAGCAAGAACACTCGGAATTACAGTGGGGCAAAAAAGTATTTAGTCTGCCACCAATTGTGCAAGTTCTCCCACTTAAAAGAGTGGCCTGTAATTTTCATCCTAGGTATACCTCAACTATGAGTGACAAAATGAGAAAAAAAATCAAGAAAATCACATTGTCTGATTTTTAAAGACTTTATTTGCAAATTATGGTGGAAAATAAGTATTTGGTCAATAACAAAAGTTAATCTCAATACTTTGTTATATACCCTTTGTTGGCAATGACAGAGGTCAAACGTTTTCTGTAAGTCTTCACACAATGTTGCTGGTATTTTGGCCAATTCCTCCATGCAGATCTCCTCTAGAGCAGTGATGTTTTGGGGCTGTCACTGGGCAACACGGACTTTCAACTCCCTCCAAAGATTTTTTATGGGGTTGAGATCTGGAAACTGGCTAGGCCACTCCAGGACCTTGAAATACTTCTTACGAAGTTGCCGGGCGGTGTGTTTGTGTGTTTGTCTGAAAGACCCAGCCATGTTTCATCTTCAATGCCCTTGCTGATGGAAGGAGGTTGTCACTCAAAATCTCACGATACATGGCCCCATTCATTCTTTCCTTTACACGGATCAGTCGTCCTGGTCCCTTTGCAGAAAAACAGCCCCAAAGCATGATGTTTCCACCCCCATGTTTCACAGTAGGTATGGTGTTCTTTGGATGCAACTCAGCATTATTTCTCCTCCAAACACGTCTAGTTGAGTTTTTATCAAAAGGTTCTATTTTGATTTCATCTGACCATATGACATTCTCCCAATGCTCTTCTGGATCATCTAAATGCTCTCTAGCAAACTTCAGACGGGCCTGGACATGTATTGGCTTAAGCAGGGGGACACGTCTGGCACTGCAGTGTGTTACTGATGGTAGCCTTTGTTACTTTGGTCCCAGCTCTCTGCAGGTCATTGACTAGGTCCCCCCGTGTGGTTCTGAGATTTTTGCTCACAGTTCTTATGATCATTTTGACCCCACGGGTTTAGATCTTGCGTGGAGCCCCAGATCGAGGGAGATTATCAGTGGTTTTGTATGTCTTCCATTTTCTAATAATTGCTCCCACAGTTGGTTTCTTCACACCAAGCTGCTTACCTATTGCAGATTCAGTCTTCCCAGCCTGGTGCAGGTCTACAATTTTGTTTCTGGTGTCCTTTGACAGCTCTTTTGTCTTGGCCATAGTGGAGTTTGGAGTGTGACTGTTTGAGGTTGTGGACAGGTGTCTTTTATACTGATAACGAGTTCAAACAGGTGCCATTAATACAGTTAACAAGTGGAGTACAGAGGAGGCTCTGAAAGAAGAAGTTACAGGTCTGTGAGAGCCAGAAATCTTGTTTGTTTGTAGGTGACCAAATACTTATTTTCCACCATAATTTGCCTTTTCTGGAATTTTTTTTCTCATTTTGTCTCTCATAGTTGAGGTATACCTAGGATGAAAATTTCAGGCCTCTCATCTTTTTAAGTGGGAGAACTTGCACAATTGGTGGCTGACTAAATACTTTTTTGCCCCACTGTAAGTATTATATATATATTTTTAAATGTTTTTAGGATTTCATATCCTATAAACACCAAATCCCAACATGCATTGCGACTAAAACATCCAATCAGCGAGCTTAAACCATAGCTGAGGATCTTGGGTAATCGCTCGAAATGCCTACGTCTGTTTCCGGTTATTTTTATTTTGAAATTCAGTTCCTGACGGACGCCAAAAAAGCCAGAGATTATGGAATTAAACAAATAAATAAAAACAAGGATAATTGTGTGTTATTGGTGATTAAATAACAGTGTGTTATTTAGAAAAGAATAACAAATTACAAGGAAAAAAAGATTTAAAAAAATACAGATTTCAGTATTTTGAGGCTCTGAGCCCCATTTCTTTTCCTCACAGACGACAAAAAAAGTCTGACATTATACGATTTAAAATAAAAACAATAATCGTGGCTTGATATTGAGTAAGAACATGTTTTTATGAACCCCACTGCTTCCGGTCTTCCAAGAGCCGAACGGACAAAAAGACGTGCTGCAGGCACAAAACATACTACCAATTGCTACATTGCTTTTAAAATCGAACTGTGTGACAACAAAAAAAGAAGAAGGGAAAATCGTGTTGGTGAACACGAATCAATAGATTAAATGTCGTGACTATAACACAAAATGCCGTGAGACTGGGTTGGTTGTTCATAGTAGATTGTAGGGATTTAACGATATACCGAATATCGCGGTATCGCGGTAAATAAACTTCCCAATACCGTCGTGAGACTGACAAAATCTACCGCGATTTTTTTTTTTAAACACTTTTTTTTTTTTAAAACCTTTATTTAACCAGGTGTTCCCATTGAGATCATCGATCTCTTTTTCAAGAGAGACCTGTCCAACATGGCAGCAAGTAGGTTAAAACATGAAAATAAAACAAGAGATAACACAAAAGGACATCGTATTTACAGGGCTACATTTACGCACCTAGAGACATGTACCAACCATATATTTATATCTCGCCATGTCAATAAGCCTGGCGTTAGACTTTTTCGCTGTCCGTCATTTTGACAGACAGGATCGTAAAATATCCGTCATAATCCCTTATTACCCGTCGGGTCGGAACAGTTCACGATAGAGCATGCTCGTGAACTGTCAACGGGGGGGGGGGCGGTGTTATGCCGTGTGTGCATGCACCTCGCGGGACGCGCACAGCGTAAAGCAAAACCTCCCAGACATGTATTGATCTGTACGGCAAAGTACGGTTTGGAAACTATATCATTTCCTTTTGGAGGGAATGCATAACACGGCATAACACCAGAGCCTGGCTGCGGGGAAACGTTGGCGCTGTTCCGAGTTTGTTCTAATCTGTCAAAAATGACAGACTGCTTTCAGTTTTTTCCGTCAATGTTAAATAAAATATTCGGTTAACGCGACCACTGATGTCCAAGTAACATCAGTACCAAGCGAGAGAGTTTTTTCCAGAGCAGGGGATATTGTAAATGCCCAAACATCCCAGCTTATAAATACCTGGAAATGTGGACATTCTCATATTCTTAAAAACCTGTCTGATGATGCTGAGTGAGTGACTAGTGAGTTTGAGTTGAGTTACTTGAAAAACTAAAGTGAAACTTGATTTATTTTATTGCAGGGTCTGATTATTAAATGTATTTGTTTATTTGTGAGATGCAGTGGCATACAGAAAATGCTTACTTTGTTTGGTAGTACTCGTAGGTACAAAAACACTGGTGTTCTTGTTCCAGTCTGTTACTGTCACTTTGTTTTTGACACTTTAAAATACTGCTATCCTACAAAAATGCTGTAAAAATCAGATTTATTATGTAATAAAAAAACATTTTCCGAGTAAAAAAATGTTTTATTGAAAAAAAAAAATTATGATTTCCCCCCCCCCTCCCTTTATTATTCAATATCGCGATAAATACCGTACCGTGGACTTGTTATCGCGATAATATCGTACCGTGAGTTTTTGGTATCGTTACATCCCTAGTAGATTGGCATATTACACTGAACAACTAGCAAACGTAGGTTAGCATATTAGCTGGCAAGCTAACTGTGTTGATTAGATAGACAGTGTCACAGTCTGCTTTCTCACTCACCTATTTTCTGCATTAACCTTCCTTAGTCACCTGGTAGTCGCACCCTGTCTCTCTCTCTCACTCTGTTACACCCATCAGCTCCATTAGTATTTAGGCCCACTTCACTTTCACCTCAGTGCCAGATCGTACTTTGCAGCATGCCAGTCTTTCCCGCATTATCCTCCAGATTGCTCTCCCGGTTTCGACCCTGCCTGTCCCTGACCAGCCTGCCTCGCCTGCCTCGCCTGCTCCCTGACCCGATCTGTACCTACGACTCCCGTCTTGCTTTCTCCTGGAACCCTCGCCTGTCCCCGACCAGCCCTTTGCCTAATATCTGCCGTTTTGTCTCCTACAAGCCTATTGCCTTTAATAAAGCTGGTTACAGACCTGGTTTCCCGTGTGTTGCATTTTGGTTCTCAGCTCGTTTGTGACAGATAGATTAAATAGATACACATTCCTACAACAACTACTACTAACAAATCTAAAACAACTAAGTTTCTCTTATATTTTGTGATTTGCATTTGATTTCGTCCTGCCAGATCAGGAAACTCCTGGCGTATCTGGCGGACAACACACACACGGGATGACCACTCTGATGCCTCGTCCTAAAAAGCCCCGGCAGACGCTTACAAAGCTGCGATAGGCAAGATGCCGAAAACGCCTATAAGGGGAGGAATGGATGATAGTGTATATATGTATATTTACACATGTTAATTTTGTACATTTCTAAAAATAAAGTTTGATGGAAATACTTAGTATCCTTTCTTCCCTGAATTATTTGCTCCTATAACATATCATTCATATATAACAAACCATGATTTGATTTCTCATCAAACAGTAGTAGTTTATTACAGGTCAAAATAACTTACTCTTCTATAACAACAGTTGTAGGTACAGTTCGGTTAGTTAGCGTATAAAATATACGGCTGTACCGAGGCCATTATAAGACTGATGTTCCTTTCAGAGCGAGCCGAAAAAAAGCACTGTTAGACATGGGCTCTCTGGTGGTTGAATAATCAGAACAGAGTGGCCGAGCTGACCAATCATAGCACACTGGGCTAACAGGGAGGGGGGGCAAGAGCTGCAATGAGGCATTTAGTGGAGAGAGTGAATACTGCTGAATACACACACTTTCCAAAGATGCTCTCTGCGAAACCAATGTGAGTTTGGAAAAATGCACAGTATAAATCTATTTTAGTATACCTCAACAATGGAATTATGATCAGTGGAAATGGCCATGACACCTCTCCTTTAAAGCTCAAATTCACAACATCATTCAATCAAAGACCCCTTAATGTGGAGATCTAAACTCAGTCCTGTAAATCTACTGTAAAGGGAATTCCAATAGTACTTTGTGCTTTACCAGGTCTTCTTCAGTCTGCCAACAAAAGGTTCCAAGCCCTTGTCTATTGGCCTAAGCTCTGTCAACTTCACTAACCATGGGACACACTACCACAAACTGTGGCTCAATGAACTTGGGAGATGCTAGGAGTCAAACTTATGGGACCCTTTATGGGAAGCTCCACCAGTAACATACATCATTGTCTTTGTTGACTTTACACGAGATGGAAATGTTTTCCTTTCACGAAGCAACCGTCTAGACAGTATTCTAACAGATTCTAACAAGGTAGATTATGACTAGCTGGAGTTTTCCAATGGTGATGCTCTCAGACCAAGATTTGTGTCATCTGTGTTAGAGGAAACCTGCAGGCGGTGGATCCGCCAGCAGAACAGGACCTAAGGCCCCGGCCCCATGAGGACGATAACGGTCGTTTGCATTACTGTTTAGTGTCATATAGACCGTTTTGCCACACGAGGAGGACCGAATATGACAGTAAACAACTACGGTAACGATAACGGGTCCCAAGGTGGATAGCACGGCATACGCAACGCTGTGGGGGGTCCAACGGCTCAGTGTGTAGGACCTATATGACAATTTTGTGATAATGATGACGAAATAGCCCCACCTCTCCCCACCTCTGCTGCTCACCCCCGCGTCAAAGTAAACTGCACACTGAATTCAGATGATTTATCTTTCTCTCGATATGGACATAAATGCGAGTGAAGTCTAATCTGACAGGACGGAGACACGCAGCTCTGCTCACCTGCAGCTCCTCCCACTGTGATGCAGCGGTGAACGGAGCAAAACACACACTTCAAGTCAGATCATCTCCCTTAGCTATTTTAATTACCTCTCAAACTACCTAAACTAGTTATATTACATTACATTACATTACATTACATTGCATTTAGCTGACGCTTTTATCCAAAGCGACTTACAATAAGTGCATTCGACCAGGAAGATACAACCTTTAAGAAAACAGAATCATATAAGTACATCAGGTTTCATAGAGCCAAACATTTCAAGTGCTACTCAACTGGCATTTAGAAAGCCAGCCCTTTATTAGTATATAAGTGCTTTGTTAGTAATTTTATCGCTCGAAGTGGAGTCTAAAGAGATGAGTTTTCAGTTTGCGTCGGAAGATGTGTAAGCTTTCTGCTGTCCTGATTTCAATGGGGAGCTCATTCCACCATTTTGGAGCCAGGATAGCAAACCCACGTGTTTTTGCTGACGGGAACTTGGGTCCCCCTCGCAGTGCGGGTGCAGCGAGCTGTTTGGCTGATGCAGAGCGGAGTGCACGTGCTGGGGTGTACGGTTTAACCATGTCCTGGATGTAGGAAGGGCCAGATCCATTCGCAGCATGGTACGCAAGTACCAGTGTCTTGAAGTGGATTCTAGCAGTTACTGGAAGCCAGTGAAGGGAGCGGAGGAGCGGTGTGGTGTGGGAGAATTTGGGAAGGTTGAAGACCAGACGAGCCGCTGCATTCTGGATGAGCTGCAGAGGTCGGATGGCACATGCAGGTAGACCAGCCAGGAGGGAGTTGCAGTAGTCTAGGCGTGAGATGACGAGAGCCTGGACCAGAATCTGCGCTGATGTCTGGGTCAGCTGGGGACGTATCCTCCTGATGTTGTAAAGCGTGTATCTGCAGCAGCGGGTTGTAGCAGCGATGTTTGCAGTGAAGGACAGTTTGTTATCTAGGACCACACCCAGATTCCTTGCAGTCTGAGTCGGGGAAACAACAGAGGTGCCGATGTTGATTGTTAGGTCAAGAGTGGGACAATCTTTACCCGGAAGGAAGAGCAGTTCAGTCTTGTCAAGGTTGAGCTTGAGGTGATGAGCAGACATCCACCGAGAGATGTCTGCTAGGCAAGCAGAGATGCGTGCGACGACCTGGGTCTCTGAGCGGGGAAAGGACAGAATTAGTTGGGTGTCGTCAGCGTAGCAGTGGTATGAAAAACCATGCGGGCTAATGACAGACCCGAGCGAGTTTGTGTACAGGGAGAAGAGGAGGGGACCAAGAACCGAGCCCTGAGGGACCCCTGTAGTTAATTGACAAGGGTCGGACTCGGACCCTCTCCAAGTAACCCTGTAGGTGCGGTCGTTGAGGTATGAGGTGAGGAGGGAAAGTGCAGTGCCTGAAACTCCAAGTTCTTGGACAGTGCGAAGGAGGATCCGATGGTTCACCGTGTCGAATGCAGCAGACAGGTCCAGAAGGATGATGACAGAGGAGAGGGAGGCTGCTTTAGCAGTGTGCAGTTTGTCAGAGACAGCAAGGAGAGCAGTTTCTGTTGAGTGACCTGCCTTGAAACCAGACTGGTGCGGATCCAGAAGGTTGTTCTGATGGAGATAAGAGGAGAGTTGTTTAAAGACAGCGCGTTCAAGTGTTTTAGACAGGAACGGGAGGAGAGAGACGGGTCTGTAGTTAATAACATCAGACGGGTTGAGAGTGGGTTTCTTTAGGAGAGGGTTTACTCTTGCCTCCTTGAGACTGTTTGGAAAGTGACCAGAAGTTAGAGAAGTGTTGATGAAATGGGTGAGAAATGGTAGAATATCAGGAGCGATAGTCTGAAGGAGGTTTGAGGGGATAGGGGACGCACGCATTATAAATATGTTTATTTTTACTGTCGGCCGGATCACTCATTACTGGATCAGCTGCTGCATGAGACAGACACTGACACTGTCAGAAGAGAGGGAGGAAAAAGAGAGGCTCCGTTTATTTTATTATTATATTACATAGATTTGTTATTCATTTGTTTTAAAGCTCAATAAATAACAAAGAAGACCTTTGACCAGCACTTTTATCATTTTGTCCGGAAGATTTAAACTTTAAAACACGTTGACTGGCGAAAAACTGCCCGGTTCCCTCGGCCCCCACCGCGGAAAACAAACAGAAGGGCAACCATGTTTCTTCGCTGCTTTTGTGGAGGATGTTACAGCGCCACCTACAGGCTCGGCATATGCAATGCTGCTTTTTCCAGCGGTTGGAGCTAAGCGGAGCTGTCTCGTGTGGACAGACACCATCCGGTGAATATTGCGTGTGGACGGAAGCTTTTTTGCGATTGCGTTAATCCTATGCGTTTTGCCGTATGCGTCCTCGTGGGGCCGGGGCCTAAAACTGCGACAACACTAGCCTGAAATCCGTTTTGCATTGAACTCTAGCTACAGGAGTTACACCTGCAGAGCTCAACGTGAGTTGTCTTCTTAAAGGCTCCTTTGAGGTCTGTTTAGTGTAATCAAGAAAGTCGGACCTCTACACTTCAAGGTGGCCCTGGAAGACACCTTCTGGTCTTTAGGCTCAAGTCCTGCTTTCCCACAACTGAGGAGATGGACAGAAAAGCGGGTCAACGTAACCTCGAGATCTTCAAATTGGAAAGCAATGGGTGTGTTTCTCAGCCTCTGGAACGTACCAAACATTTATATTCTAAATTGAGAGATGAAAAGGTGAAGCTGTGTCTTCAATACAAAAATGAAATTGGTTTCTCCCGGATCAAAACACATCCACTGCCAAACTGTTCACGAAAGCCAGTCATTCACCAAAAACCCAGCAAACCCAGACTGAAGGGAAGGACTGACAGGCTGACTGACTAGCATTAACCAGCAGGTAAAACAAGACCACAAGGGGGATTCTTTTTGGTGGACTGTGGGATTTGGGATAAATATTTAAATATTGTGAGAGTGTTTGTGTCTGTGTGTGTGTGTGTGTGTGTGTGTGTGTGTGTGTGTGTGTGTGTGTGTGTGTGTGTGTGTGTGTGTGTGTGTGTGTGTGTGTGTGTGTGTGTGTGTGTGTGTGTGTGTGTGTGTGTGTGTGTGTGTGTGTGTGTGTGTGTGTGTGTGTGTGTGGGGGGGGGGAGGTGATGGTAACTAGAAATAATAAATAGACAGCTATTTTCAGTATTAATTTCAGCATCTGCCTCAAAGGGACCCTCTCTTTCTTTCTATCTCTTTCTTCTTCACACAGACTCACACACGCACACACACCCACTACACTCTTCTCTCCAGCTCACACACACACACACACACACACACACACACACACACACACACACACACACACACACACACACACACACACACACAAACACACACACACACACGCACGCACGCACGCACGCACGCACACACACACACACACAAAGTATACACTCTCCAGTGAAGAGGAGCCCATTGTGTGTGATGAGAGTTAGATTGGATGGCTCCCCAGGGAGCTGCTCTCCATTAGCTAAGGTGATCTAACAGGTAATCAGCAGATAATTAAAAGGCTTCACATCTCCGATGGGAGGGGCTGATGGAGTCGCACTTGACTGAGTGTGTGTGGGATGTGCGCACACACATGCAAACTTTTGCATGTGTACCTGTTTCTATGCAGTCCTTTCTGAATGTCATCAGGGCAGGAGGCTCGTGGTCGTTTTGTGTTATGGTTGGACATGCATCACTTTTATAGACGCTCAAGCCTTCCTGGGAAAGTATCTTTGAATGGATATTGAAAGGCAAAGTCCAGGTCAAATGAGCCAGTATGTGTGCTGTAAACAGATATGGATGAGTGCTGCAGTCTGGAACAGTCTGTAGGAGTGTATCTATGCTTTTTTCTGCCACAGCAAATAAAACGCTATGTTAAAAGGTTAGTCAAACTTCCTACATATGATCCATGTGATGTTACATTGGATATTTTCCTGTTTACATCATTTTCTTTCATGGCAATGTCTCTACTAACAGTAGGGAAGCTCAAAGTGGCCCTTTTATACTTTTGTGGGTTTTCCCTTTCGGTAGTGTGTTATATAGTGTTGGTTCCTCTGCATGTAAATGGTCTGCAAAGGCTTGAATCCCGAAGTTGCTCTCCCACTTGCTATTAACAGCAGAGTTAATTGATCAATCACCTTATCACATACATCAATATTTGCTCGTAAATCTTTAACTGAAATATGTTAGCAAGGCACATGAATAAAGGATTGAATAAAAATATCAAAATGGGGCAAAGATTGATAAAGATTTTTGTTTCCAATAATTTTTTAACCACCGAAATCAAGGAAAGACCTTCGGTGAGTCACTTTGTTCCCCATCTTAAGTTTGTCTGGGAAAAGATTGACTGTTCCCTGCACTCTGGCCTCCTACCAGCCAGCATACATCCCTGTCATTAAGGCTCTGATTTTTGATTCCTCAGCCTGCCAGTCTTGAGCCAGCTCCAGTCTCATATCCATTCCTAGTTTCGCCCAAACTTCCTAGCTTCAAGAAAATAAAACATGTGTCTCTTTAGGCCATGTAACCAGCAAGCCAGACAATTCGAGAGCCTGCTAGCAACCAGCGTTTCTCCCTGTTTACTATCCACCAACATGCTTCTCCATTGGCTAGCTTTCTCTTTGAAAGTCATCACATAACGGCATTGTAATACATGGTTCGGCTGCATTAAATATTACACATCTGCCATAGTTATTTATTTATAGGTCCCTGATTAGAAGACATACCTGGGAGTACGCTTATCCAGTCTACATGTGTTTTGTAGACTTGGAGAAGGCGTATGACCGGGTTCCCAGGGAGTCACTGTGGGAGGTGCTGCGGGAGTATGGGGTGAGGGGGTCTCTACTCAGGGCCATCCAATCTCTGTACTCCCAAAGCGAGAGCTGTGTCCGGGTCCTCGGCAGTAAGTCGGACCCATTTCAGGTGAGTGTTGGCCTCCGCCAGGGCTGCGCTTTGTCACCAATCCTGTTTGTAATATACATGGATCGGATTTCAAGGCGTAGTCGTGGGGGAGGGGTCTGCAGTTCGATGGACTAAGGATTGCACCACTGCTTTTTGCAGATGATGTGGTTCTGATGGCTTCATCGGTCTGCGACCTTCAGCACTCACTGGATCGGTTCGCAACCGAGTGTGAAGCGGCTGGGATGAGGATCAGCACCTCCAAATCTGAGGCCATGGTTCTCAGCAGTCCAAGTAGGGAATGAGTCCTTACCCCAAGTGAAGGAGTTCAAGTATCTCGGGGTCTTGTTCTTGAGTGAGGGAACAATGGAGCGTGAGATGGGTCGGAGAATCGGAGCAGCGGGAGCGGTACTGCAGTCGCTTTACCGCACCGTTGTGACGAAAAGGGAGCTGAGCCAGAAGACAAAGCTCTCTGTCTACCGCGCCATTTTCTTTCCTACCCTCACCTATGGTCATGAAGGATGGGTCATGACCGAAAAAACGAGATTGCGGGTACAAGCGGCCGAGATGGGTTTTCTCCGCAGGGTGGCTGGTGTCTCCCTTAGGGATAAGGGGAGAAGTTCAGTCATCCAGGAGGGACTCGGCGTTGAACCGCTCCTCCTTCGCGTCGAAAGGAGCCAGTTGAGGTGGTTCGGGCACCTAGTTAGGATTCCACCTGGGCGCCTCCCTAGGGAGGTGTTCCAGGCACGTCCAGCTGGGAAGAGACCAAGGGTTAGACCTAGAACCAGATGGAGGGATTATATCTCTTTGCTGGCCTGGGAGCGCCTTGGGATCCCCCAGTCAGAGCTGGTTGATGTGGCCAGGGAAAAGAAAGTTTGGGGCTCTCTGCTGGAACTGCTACCTCCGCGACCCGACCACGGATAAGCGGGAGAAGATGGATGGATGATTAGAAGACTTCTAGACAAACGGTGCACAGCTGATATAAAAGGACTTGTCGTTTTTAAAGATATTACTGATTTTCTTTGAATATAAGAATGTAAATACTGAGTTGAAAGAATAGTCAGGGGTTTTGGGTGATGGGAGACACATCCATGGAATCGGAATTTCAATAGCTTAGCATTAAATGACTGATATACCTTTCTGTCTGTGATGTTTTACAAATAAGATATTAATGTGTAGAAGTAAAACATGTGAAATAATATAACAATATCCTGTAAAATTATGTGAAAACATGAATAAAACTACACATCTTCAGATGTTATACATACATAAGTGTCCTACACTAATAATACAAAGTTATTATGGCATTGTATGCTGTGTGTACCTTGTGTGCCCCTCCTAGTGTTTAAAGCACGTTATTATTATTTTTTTTAATATGTTATATTTGATGAAATAAATATTAAGAGTACATACAAAATAGGGGGAAAGTAGAAGGTCAATGATAAAAATATAGAATATAAAAATCAAGAAGATACTGTAAGTGTTCTCTACAATAAAACAGTTTAGTGCCGGATGTACAAAGATATTAATAGGAGGATGTGCAAAACAGAAAAACGAATTAACCTTTATTTAAACGTTAAAGAATACTTTAGGTTAAGATCTTCTTTTAAATAAGAAAAAAGCTTTGGGGGTATCTATCTACAGATAAATATTAAGCCTGAAAAAGTACTTAACGTCTAATATATTGCTTTCCTGCAATGTTAACTATGTTGAAGCACTTATTTTTAACTGATATTATACATATGAATTATACCCTGATAAGATGTATGTAGATAGTATTAGAAATGTGCAGAATTTGACAGTTTAATGGTGGACGTATACACATATTGATAGATGTCTTGTAATGCACTGTTGAGGAACCTGCGACCCAAGCTTTTCATTCATTGCATAACTACACCGTAGTTGTGTATATGATATGTCAATAAACCTTAGGAAATCTTGAAATCTTGAAAGAGATGTGCCAAATAGCCATTATATACAGTCTTTAGTTAACTATTAGTAGAGGATAACTAGTAATGCATATACTTTATAGGGATCTGCAGATAAATGTTTATTCTTCTTAAGCACCAACTAATATCTCGCCTGATTGTTGGCACTTGACAATCACCTTCCCTGAGTTTTACTCAGGTGCAACTAAAGTCTGATTTAAGGGTTGTTTATATTTCACATCATTAATCAGAATCTGCACTAACTAAACTAAATGTAGTGGAGTAGAATTACAAAGTAACAATGAGCTTTCATGTGGGTATACATTAATGCTGCCCATTATGGACACAAGCAATTGTCAGCCATTTATTAATGATATGTTTTAAATTTGATTACACAAATGTGTTTAATACTGTCAACTTCTAATTATGGGAAAAACGAAAACGTTCCCAGTAGTGACGTCCCATAGAACACTTTGCGAAACACAATAGCCAGCATGTGTAGTTCTGGGGCGGGGCTGGTCCCGTTCGAGTCCAGTTTTGGATAGTCTGCCGTGGTTTTGATTTGGTTTTATTTCAAAGAGCAGTTTGACGCTCAACGTAACCTTGGCACACTACCACTCCAACATCCAATCCCAGAGCTTGAAGATTAATCACAGGGACTTTAGTCCCAAACGATAGCTGAGGATTATGGGTAGTGTAGTGTCTTCCGCCATCCTAAACTCCGAAATGTTTTTCGGATTTCATATCGCATTAACAACATATCCCAACGTGCATTCTGGCTAAAACATCCAATCACCGAGCTTCAAGCTGAGGATTTGGGTCAGTGGGTGTGTATCGCAATGATGCTCGAAATGTCCCATATAGGCCTACGTCTGTTTCCGGTTATTTTTATTTTGAAATTCAGTTCCTGACGGACGCAAAAAAAGCCATAGATTATAGAATTAAATAAATAAATAAAAACAAAGATAATTGTGTGTCATTGTTGAGTAAATAACAGTGTGTTATTTAGAAAAGAATAACAATTTAGAAGGAATTTTTTTTTTTTTTAAATACAGATTTCAGTATTCTGAGGCTCTGAGCCCCAATTATTTTCCTCGCGGATGACAAAAAAAGTTTGCCATTATACGATTTAAAATAAAAACAATAATCGTGGCTTGATATTGAGTAAGAACATGTTTTTATGAACCACACAGCTTCCGATCTTCCAAAATACAGTAGTCAAGTTAAATTTGAGTGAAAGTCTCTTCTCCAAATATGGTCAAGGTTCAGGTTTAATTGTATAAAATGTAAAAAATGTACAATTAGTCAGGGAAATATAATGAAAATCTGCAAACTAAATCCTTACCAATCAATTTCTTCACTAATGCGTTTGTAAAGGTGTGTAGTAAGATGTATTAAAAGTTGAAGTTCAAATCCTGTATGTTTTTTTCGTAACAACTGCTCAAAGTTGAGGTACCGAATACCGATTTTCGAAAAATCTAAAATGTTCTGTTTGGCCTTGGGTAACTTGTGAGGGGTCAAACTAGGGGTTTTTCATGATTCTGAGTTGATTGAAATAATTTATTCTTCACTAAAATCATTCCTTGGTTGAAAAAAGGCCACGCCCACTCTTATATTTAAATTCAAAAGTAACTTTATTTGTAGTTACAAGTAGTTAAAAGTGCTGATCACTTCAGGAGTCAATCTCTGAGTCTTCTCCAGACTCACCACCATCATGACCACAGTTCGTGCATGAAATTCCTTTACAGACTCCACATGCTGAGATGCATTTAACACTATTCCTCTTGCAGCTGCAACGCCGGTTGCTGCAATCTCCGTTAGAGTTGCAGCTTGTGAACTGCAGTAGCTCCTCAGGAGCCATGGGGTCTAGTGTTGGGACAGGCTCATAGCCATGTACACCTAATGTCCATCCATAGTCACTAGGGTTCAGAGACATACTCTGCAGAAGGATCCAGTCCTGGGTTTGTAGGTAGGCATTGAGAGAATGCTGTGCAGCTGCCCCCTCTGTTGGAGGTAGAGTTTCTGGTTTGATCAGCCCTGCCGCTGCCTTCCGTGAGAACATGTTGTGTCGAATTTCACCCAAAGCAGTATCTGGTGCATGGTAAATGTACTGGAAGATGGTAGTACCAGCCTGTATCACTGCATCCTTAGTAGCTTGTGTGTCAAGGAAGATGTCCATGTGTTCATCAATGTCCCCTGCACAGAACCTGCAAAAAAAATGCACTTTGAGATTTGTTTCAAATATAAAGTGAAATAGAAAATAAAATTATTATTATTACCTGTCAAATAAGGTTGTTTTCCCATGGCCAGCTATTGCAGAAACCGTATCACAACCAGTGAAGGCGGGACAAAAGAGCAGGTAGCATCTCTCTCTTTCAGAGAGAGCTTCGCGGATCCTTCTGACATCATAAGAGCCCTTTGATGTTGTGAAGAAGAGTGGATGGTTGGTGTTTGGAATATGGTGTACTAGCATCACCAGCACATCTGCATCTTCTGCCCGCACCTGAAAATAGAACAAGATATGCAAAGCGTGTTGCATTATACAAAACCAGATACAACTATTCAAGTTTGAATACTCAAGAGTGAATACTTTTGTTTCCAAAATAGGCTACCTACACAAATGCTACTAACCTCAACAGAGTCATCTGTAGCAGTGACCAATGCCTCTCTCACAATCGAAGTGTCAGCATCATTGTCACACTGCTCCACTGTGATGTTATGTTTTCTGAATGTTGAAGAGAGGAGGTGGATTAGCTCACTCTTGTTATTGGTGTTGTCCAGGAACTTTGCTCTTGGTGTCCAGTGTATCATATCCGGTCGAATCTGGAGATCATCAAAGACCACAATGGTCTTCTGAGAGCGGCGGCCAAGACACTGTACGTAGCTCAAGTAACTGTTGGCAATCTCCTGCCAAGTCTGACCTTGTTCCCACTTTACCATGTAGAGAAGCCCTCCACCATCAACTACAAGAGTGGAGCAGGATTGGTTAGTGAGGTCAAGCGGATCAGTTAACTCCTTCAGGCTAGTCTTGGAAAGGCCTGCCTTGTTCGCCTTGTTCATTTTCTGATCTTTATTGCTGAAGAGGGACAATGGGAAGGGAGTCAGCTCATACACCAAGCTTGTCTCAGCTTTCATATCCCGTTGGGCAAAAACTATCAGTCGGTTGAACAACTTGAGTGAGTCAAGGTGTATCTTCTTCTCGTTGATCTTGGGAATCTTTCTGAGTGATAACAGGGCTTGTACCTTTGACTTCACTTCCATGGACGATGTCACTGACTGTCCATCCAGCTTGATCTGCATCTCTCTCCCTATTTCTGCGGCTCTCTCAGCATTGACTGGGTCATCTCCTGTGCTCCTGAATCCTGTTGAGAAGACACAAGCAACTCCTTGTCTCGATCGGGGTTGAATGGTTTGTTCTCCTCAAACCATTGGAGGGCAAGGTCAATTGCTTCAGCATCTCTCTTAATCTGTGTTTTGCCAAGGTCTCTGTGGAGCGGAGCATGTGTCTTGACACTTTCCTCCATGCGCTGGTTGACATTGGAGAAGTTGAGGGTGAGCACCCAGCACTTGTGACCAGAATCACTGTGTCTCATCCTCCCTCTGCTCAGTCCACCTTCTGACTTGGCTGACTTCATCAATGTCTGCTCGATACAGATGTCACACCAGGTGCCGGACCAATCATGGCTGGAGTAACGGACGACATGATTTCCGTGGGCAGTGAAATTTTCGAACGTCTCCTTGTAAGCAGGCAAAGTTTCAAGTTGCTTCACGAGTTGACAGTACAGCCGTGCACCCTTGGCATATTGATGATGCCCTGCAGCCGCAAAGATGTCCAGCATCCTGCTAACAATGCAGCACAGGTGGCCGTTGTGATCTGCAAGCCGCTCAGTTCTGATGAAGACCTTGATCACATCTACCATGTAGTGGTACTGCACCCAGAGAGCAGGCGTTCTTCCTCCTTCAGCAAGTCTTTTGAAGGTTTCTTCAAACCGCCGTTCAAACAGTGCCACTATTGGATCTGTGTGTCTGGCTCCCATCTTCCCATCAGCTACCTTCTCCATGAAAGTCCTCATTTTTCACTGAGTTCCTCCTCGGTAAGGCATGTTTCATGATGTGCTGATAGATGGCTGCATCGATGAGGAGGTGAGCACGGATTGCCTTGTCAAAACATCCTCTATCCAGGATGTGGTTGGCTGTCGTACTCCCTGGATAAATCAGCTGGATCAGCTCCATTAGTCCAGAATCCTCCATGATGTTTCCAATGGATCCAAGGTAGGACTTCAGCAGGTGAAATCCACCCAACCTCGTACTGATAGGTAGATTTGTCTGTTTTATGATGTCCACAGCCTTCAGCCAGATCGGAAGATCGAATGTCACAATAGTGACTCTGTCTGCAGAGAGCCGCGTGCACTCTTTGAGAGTGGTGAAGATGGTGTTGAGGTAATTAGGGTCACCTTCAATGATTGGGAGGAAGTCGATCTGTGTGCGCTGCTTGACATCATCTGCATGGATACTCTTCATCCAGCCATTCCAGTTGGAGTGTGGGAACTCAGGATCCTGGGCTTTGATCACTCACCCTGCTGCCCAGAGTGTATCGCCCGGAGTGAGGAGTAGCTGGTCTTGTGTACCGGAAGAGGCAAGCTCAGTAATGGGAAGAAATGTGATGGTGTTTATCCCTTTCCTTGTTCTGTTGGTGAATCGAAGAATCTTCACTTCATAGACCCTCCAGAAAAATGCGGGCAAAAATCCTTGATTATGCGGGCTAAATTCCTTGATTATGCGGGCTAAAATCCTTGATTATGCGATTAAACATGCAGGGTTTTTATGTGATTTTATACGGTGAAATTGCGGGAAGTTCCGAAATATGCGGAAAGTTGCGAAATATGCTCAATATGCGGGGAAAAAGAATAACATTTTTTTTAAATATTGGTGTGTCTTATTTATTCTCTCTCACACACAACCTGCCACTAACGTTAAACCCCTTTGCTATTCAATTAAACACATTCAATGTTTATTTATTGTAAAAGCAATTGGGCTATTTTAATCTCACACACCCCCACACACACACACACACACACACACACTTCTCCGCCTCATTCTGTTTTCATTTACTCGTTCGTTATCTGACCAGCTTCAATCTTGTAGGCTACTCACTTCGTTTCTTGTAGCCCTCGAAAGGGTTTTGGAGGTTTGTGCCTCGGTGAACGTAAGTTGTTTGGCTTTCTTGTCCGCAGCAGCAGAAAGCATTTTCGAATGTTTGAATGAATCAAAGTGGGTCGTCACCGTCGATTTTCTCTTATGCTCCAACACACAGTTGCACGGGGTGCAGAATAGTTTCCCCCCACTTTTTGCCCGGTCTTTAGTAGAAATGTTCGTCGGTAAATGAGATGGATTAGATTTTTTTCATCTTGGTGTTTTCTCTATCGTGTGAGCTCCACACGTTCACTCTATACAGTGTTGTTTACATTCTGTGATGCGCGAGCTGATGACGTCGCGTCAAGACAAGTTCACTTTTTTTCCCCTCAACTTTGTGTGGAAAAATGCGGGGATTATGCTGCCTTTTGATAAATATGCGGCCTTTTAAAAATCTGCGCCATTTTGCTGATTATGCGGTAAATTCTGCGATCACAGAATCGCGTTTTTCTGGAGGGTCTAACTTCAGCTCCTCTGAGGATCTTAGCTTTGTCAAGTGCCTTCAACTTCACTCTGTGGACAGCTGCTGTCGTCGGGGGATCTGGCAAAGGTGGTGCCGGAGAGGTGACTTTGATCCAACCCATTGAATGGAAAGGAGTGTTTCCCTGAACAGAGACAATGTTTAAATCTATATTGTCTCAGACAAACTGAGTGAATACATTGGTTGTTTCCCCAACCTCCATGGCCTCCATGACCACCCAATTGTACTGGCTAGTTTCACTTCCACTGACTGTCTTAAATGATAGATCCTCAAGTGCAGAGTCAACCGCAACCTCATCATCGATCTGCTCATCAGTTTCTTCCACAATGGTATAAAGAGTATCAGAAGTATCTTGGATGCCATCTCCATTCCTTTCATTAAGAAAGCAGTATTTGTAGTTTTGTGTCTCGGAATATGACTCTGTGTATCCAAGCTGGTGTAACTTGTTCAGCATCCATTTTGACCCAAATCTATGATCAAGTTGTATGGCAAGCCCCATCTGGTATGGCAAAACTCCTGATCGAGGCCGACAGGCCTTTATGAAGTTCTGCCCCCAAATGGCTACTCTTTCGTCGGTCTTCACTATTGGCCTCAGGAACATCTGAAGACTCTCAGGAACAAGAGCCAGCTGACTCTGGATGTCAGTCATACTGTGTGCTGTGGGGTATGACTTTGGGTCTAGATCGACCATGGCGATGTCGTTGCATACGAACTTTAGTGCAGTCTTTATGATCTGAGTCTTCTCATCTCCATGCTCAATATTAGCATGATGCTCTCGCAGAATGTTGTCTGTGTCATCTTTGACGAAGAGCACATCTGCCCCTCTCTCCTGTGATGTGAAATACAAGGTGTCATGGAATTTATCTTGGAGTTTCTTCTTTAGCCAATACTTTGAATAAGAGAGGCTCTTATCTGGTGACGGATCAAACTGCTGTAGCTTTTTGTGGACTTGGTCAAGAGTCATCACCCCATGCTCGAGTTCTGAGTCTAACCAATCACAGAATTCAACAAAAACAGCCTCTCGTTCCTCATCAATTTTCTTTTGTCCTCTCTTCCCTTGTCCTCTATCTTCAGTCTTGGAGTAATGGCCACCTGTCTCAAAAAGAGTTTTGCAGCGCAAATGGTACAGGGTTTCTTCTGCCACAAGGTCATTGATCCCTTCCAGACGTCCAACAACTTCAGTGACCCAGTCATCCCCGCGACTCTGTGCTGTCTTCCGCAAGCTTGCCTTCAGTCTATCTGCAGTCAAATTATCTGGCACTCTGTATCTCTTTCTAGCTTCCTCTGGACAAGTTTTGTAGATCTGTGCAGGTTGGTTGCAAAGAATGCATACATTCTTGTATAGAAGCTGAACAGACCTTGAACTTGTAGAACTGCATGCAGAAGCTGCACTGAAGTCAGAGCAAGTGCGTCTTCTCTTCTTCTTAGCTGCCTCTTTCTCTGCCTTTAATGTTTGGCCTGAGTTCTTGGTGACTTCAAGAAACCTGTTGTATAAATCATCTTTACACTTTTTGTGGTACCTGAGTCTTCCTATGTTCTGAGCCTCCTTCAACCGCTACAAAATCTTAGCATTTTCAACTACTTGTGCTTGTTCGAAAAAAGTAGGGTAGCCTTTAGGAGTTGGCTATATCAGCCTCTGAGCTGGTGTCTCCGGGCTTTCACAGATGAAACAATGTAGCAAAGGTGGAGTCGAGTCTTCATCCACACTGCTAGACTAATATGTCCTACAAAGTAGAATAAACATTGTATTATTCAGTCATAATATCATTATTTTGTTACATTAAAGACAATCTCATGTACAGTAGATGATTAACATTGTAATAGATATTATTGCAAAGGAAAATAGAAGATCTGCTTCACAGTAACGTTAAACACAAAAGATCCTGTCAGAGACAATACACCACTGTAACCTAATGGGCCAGAAAGCTAGCATTCAAGAAAATAAAATGATCATAAGATTCAGTTTGAGGTGTGTAATACATCATGGTAGTTGCCTAGTTGGATACAATCATGGAGTAATAAATCATGGATTTAACGTTAGCTAGCTAACCATGTTGCTGCGCCTACTGTTACACAGCTAACAAGTAAGCAAAGTTGACAACTAATCATGGAGTAATACATCATGGATTTAACGTTAGCTAGCTAACCATGTTATTGCGCCTACTGTTACACAGCTAACAAGTAAGAAAAGTTGACAACTTGTACAGTATGTTACATTTTATTACCAAAGTAGTGACATGAAATATTTCAAGTTAAAAATGTAGATAATACTTACATATCAGCATAGCCGCGGGAAGTCATTTTGCTCAGGGGGTGCTGCCAAAAGTGGGGAGGGGGACCGCTTAAAAAAAAGAAGAAAAAAGGCGGTGCCGGGCCGGCCCGGCTGTCAGCGATACGAGCAGCATAAATTGTTTGTTATAGGCGAGACACGGCAGGCAAAAACATCGTTTTTCATGCACTGGTACATTTTGAGATGTTGTGCTATTTTGATTCCATAACATGTTTTCTTTCAAGCTTTTGGAATGAAAACGTACAAAATACACACTTAAGTTTATTTTACTATAGTTTTTCTATTTGCGTCTGTATATTTCTCCTAAATTCACCAAAAGTTAGCATTCTAACGTAACATAAAGTACCGTGACCGCTGTTTGCACCATGTCATCAGAGATATCGCTGGAAAGCTCCGTCTCTCCTGCACAATCTCATCGGATCCAAATATGGTCATTTCCTTTGCATCAACAACCAATCGTGAAAGTACAAAAGGGTCTTAAACCAAGAAACGAAATCTCATTGGCTGGTGTCAACTTCTGACAACGTGATTCGTTCAGATGCGTCACGTGGTGTGCTAAAACACTTCCTGGTTAGCTTTCCGCTAGAAATTTAAATCTCAAAATGGCAAAAGAACGGCGAAAAAACATTCACAGAGAAGACAACAACAATTGTCACTTGCACGAAGCAAGATTATACAAAAAATAAATGACCCAGAACATGAAATACATTCACGGAGAGCGTTGACGCGCAAGCTGTCATCCAAAGAACAGGAGGGTTTAGCTAGCGCCACACTGCAATCTTTAAAGGTCGTTTTCTCAAAATGAGTTTTTTCTCCTACTCTCCGAAATGTCCACTTCAGTTGCACTTACATACACCAAACCTTCCAGTTATATTCCTATCAATATTATGAAGGCTTTTACTAAAGGGTTTGTTGATATATCATTCATAGCCTGAATTATATAAGATTGTATACCTAAAAACATGGCGAAAATTGATATTTTAGGGCTGTTAACAGTATTTTCTGATGTATAGAGTGATAAAAAGAGATATCCAAAATCCCTTCAGTAAAAGCCTTGGATGCTAATATGAATACAAAATGAAACAATAATTTTGAACCTGGCTTTATCCAAAGTAGACATTTTTGGTTCCTGAAATGTGTTCAAAATATGCGCATTTTTAATGAGATAATGGCTCATTTGCATATTCAGACAACTTGTAATACAAGAAACAATTGCCTTATTGTAGGTAATTAACTGGAGAAATTTCTAGCTGATATCCTTAACTGTTATGCTTAATAAACCATTATAGACCTACATCATTTAGCAACAGCTGCACATGCCCACACGCTAACTATGGGTCTTACAAACCTACATAACATTACAAATAGTCAGAAAATATTATTTACAATATTAATAAAACTATGAATTCAATTTTAACTGATTGAAAAGGTAAAACACTGCACAGCGGCAGCAGCATGAAAGGAAAAATATCGTCTTACCTTGCGTATGTGTTGGGGCTTCACAAAACCCCAAATGTAGCCTTCCTCTCTGTGGTGGCACTAATGAAGACCCTCAATAGAGCAGATACACCCACATTGTCCAAAATGTTACTATGGACATGCATCAAAGTCAGATGTGTCAGTCTCTTCTGTGTCATATTACTCTAGTTGGAGTAGCTGGTGGTCCACTCTTTTTATTGGGTTGTTTGTTGGAGAAAAAAATCCAAAATCCTTTTTTGCGCCATTCTAAAAAGTTGTCACTGCAGTGTGTGTGTCGTGTCAATTACGTCACTATCCCACGACCTACGACCTAGATGACTCGGATTTTATTTATTTGAAGAATAAACTCAAGCCACCTGACTGATACAAATATATACTATGACTATTATATGCTACTGTATACAACTAATTTTTAACTATTTTATGTAGTTTAATCATTTTTATTTAGGTGGTCACTCAGTTTTTAAAATGTACACCACTCGCCAACAGGGGGTGGTGCAGCCCCCCCAGCACCCCTACTTCCCGTGGCTATGCATATCAGGCGTAAAAAGCAGTCTGTCCATGATCAAATGAAGGTTGAAAATAGCTTCAGCATGTTAACTCTAAACATCCTCACTCTGAATGCCAACCAACTAGCAGTTACCACTAAACAATAATGACTCCTAAAAGGGCAAATAGTAAAATAATCAAAAAATGTTATGCTAGCAGTGGAAAGGCATTATGGGGGTGTTGGGGGGCGGGGCGAGCGGGAAAGGTGGGCGTGGCCGTTTTTCCACAAAGGAATGATTTTAGTGAAAAATAAATGATTGCAATCAACTCAGAATCATGAAAAAACCCTAGTTTGACCCCTCACAAGTTACCCAAGGCCAAACTGAACAATTTAGATTTTTCGAAAATCTGTATTCGGTACCTCAACTTTGAGCAGTTGTTACGAAAAAACATACAGGATTTGAACTTCAACTTTTTAATACATCTTACTACACACCTTTACGAAGACATTAGTGAAGAAATTGATTGGTAAGGATTTAGTTTGCAGATCGGTCAAATATCTGATAAAATGCCCTTACTAAATGTACTTCTGCACTCACACTCAACCAAACAAAGAAGGGTGCTCTCATAGTTGAATTCACACATTCTCTGGCACCTGACAGAGAGGGCTGTGATTATGCCGATATTAAAAGATAGGTCAATGTCTATTTTCTGCTCCACTTAAAGCTTCACTGCTGAAAAAAATTGCCAGGATGAGCGGGAAGCACAATACAAATGGAGGAAGAAAATACATGTGTGTGTGTGTGTGTGTGTGTGTGTGTGTGTGTGTGTGTGTGTGTGTGTGTGTGTGTGTGTGTGTGTGTGTGTGTGTGTGTGTGTGTGTGTGTGTGTGTGTGTGTGTGTGTGTGTGTGTGTGTGTGTGTGTGTGTGTGTGTGTGTGTGTGTGTGTCACATCTACATGTGCCAGAAACAAGTTGTAGCAAATCAATACTGTCCGACAATGGATTTGGTTTGAGGTGAGGGTTCTGTTAGATATCTGTCTAGACTGTTTCAAAACACACACACTTACACATTTCGACACACTCAGACATGCATTTTGCTATACAAACACAAAAGAAGATGTTGGGCAGTCACCCAGTGTGAACCACATTGAGCTTCTTCTGCAGCTAAAATATTCGTACCATTTTATATTAACCTTTTTTGGAGTTTTTAGGTTGCAAAAACCAACAAAGAGATTGAACGTGGTTAAACCCTCCTTAGGGGTGCTTGTAAAAAAGGATGCCTTTAACCCAGGGGTCGGCAACCCCTGGCACGCGTGCCAGCATTGGCACGCGGCACCGTAACCAGTGGCACACTAGGAATAAGTGGAACAAGTGTGCTAAATATTTAAATTGTATTTTCGGATCCTGAACGAGACCGCCGCCAGAGCGCGTCTCCCCGTTCCCTGCAGAAGGAAGCCATGTACGCAACGCACCCCCGCTCCGTGCTGATCGTTTCACCACGGAGGAAAGCACTTCACTAATTGCAGTACCCATAAGGAGCTGTACAAATGCCGAAGTTTTTGCGTGACTGTGTATTTAGTTGAAAGCCCAGTGGCGATCTGCTCATCTCTCATCGAAATAATATGCTACAAAGGGTCGGACTGGCCATCTGTGTGTTGAACTTTCTTGTCGGCTCCCAGACCGTAGTCGAGGAGGGCAGAAGCAACAAGCTTCAGGTTCAATAACCCACTTTAGCTTAAATGACTGGAGAGAGGTGAGCTCTTCTTGGGAGGCCGTTGCATTTATTTAGCTGTTCTTCTGTTTCACAAAATACATCACAGACCTCTGTTTTTCTGCTTTCCCGTTTCACTTCCAGAAACAGACACACGTTCTCTCCATAGGTTCTCTCACTGTCGCTCTACCATCCACAAACACACATGCACAAGCCACACCCCTCTCTCTCTCTCTCTCTCTCTCTCTTAAAGGGACAGCGATCTCTCTGCATGACCGTAATATCATAACATGTGTGCTCTGGAGAATCACAGAACGGAGGATCGTCCTTATTATTATGCCGTTTAAACCAATTATTTAAATGTGTTTGTTAAATTCGGCATCATGTAAGTTGCACTGACAGGTCCACACACTGCTTCCCCGCAGCTAGGCTCCCCCGCCCCTCCTGCTGATAGTTGACGAGCGTCAAGCTCCTCAACCCCCCCTGTTGATAATTCTCGATCGCTGGCACGCTGATAACAATTTTTTTTTAAATGGCACTTCATATCAAAAAGGTTGCCGACCCCTGCTTTAACCAATACAAAGATTATTAAAAAAAGAGAGAGTTATGGCCCGTTAAGCAGGGCCGGCCCACCGCACTGGCGTTATAAATGTTCGCCTAGGGCGCTGAACTGTAGAGGGAGCGCAGGGGTGCAGTCCAGATTTTTAAAAAAAATAGGCCTATGTATATTTTTTTATTTTTGTAGGCGCCCCCCAGATTCCTTTTTTTAGGCGCCGCTCAGATCAGGATTCATTTGTTTTTTTGAGAATATGAAAAATAAAACGTAGGGGCGCCCCAACACTGCACCACCCCTCTCTATGTTTTCTTTGGTTCTGTCCATTTGTGTTTCGCGTGTCGCGCGCACTCGCGCTCGCGTTTTGAACGAGAATTAGAACTTCACTGTCACAACATGAAGCGGGGCAACCCCAACAAAAAGCCGTCTGGGGCGCATTGGAAAAGGCGAAGAAAGAGAGAGGAGGAAAAACTCCAGGAAAACAGAGGTATGTCTGATGACTGTTTGTGTTTATTGGCATTTTTCAGCAACGGTATAAAGCTAGCTAGCTAACGTTAGCTAATGATAGCAGCTGATATATAGTATGATAGAAGCTAGCAGATGAGCTGCTTTACCATCTAGCTTGATAGCTCTTTTTACACCAACTGCACTGTGTGGTTTTTCTTGTATTCTTTATATATATTTATTATCATTAAAGCTATCTATTTTGTTCCATCTTTAGCTTACAAATGGTAATGGACACAAAATAATTCTGCTAAATCATTAACTAGCTAGGTTATCACTTAAAAAATATATTTTGCATATTTGGGCACAGGAAATTATGTCAGCTAGTCTGAACTGCTCAGTATTATTGCAGATAGATACCTACTACATTATTCTCTGTGTAATTTCCAGGTGCATTGTTAAAATATCTGGGTAATACCACTGCACAACCTGAGTCTACTGCATCACTGCCTGTAGCAGGTGAGTTCAGTCAAGTTTTTGGTGATATTGCCTGTTGAGTTTATTAGGGTTGTGGGTAGTTCATACACATGTTCACACCTGCACATTACAATAGCACCTATATCACTTATAATGTACATGTTAATGTAAAACAGTGGGTGTCTGACTGTATCCATGCATGTTCGACTGTCTGCAGGTGAAAACGTATCACTACTACCTGTCCCAAATGAACCTGCTGCTACACAATCTGCAGGAGAGACATTGGTCCCGAGTACCACAACACAGTCTGCAGCACGTGAGTCCAGTTTATTATTGCACATTACAATAGCACTTCTCTTACTAATAATGTACATGTTAATGTAAAACACACACACACACACACACACACACACACACACACACACACACACACACACACACACACACACACACAGTGGGTGTCCGACTGTATCCATGCATGTTTGACTGTCTGCAGGTGAAAACATATCACTACCTGTCCCAAGTGAACCTGCTGCTACACAATCTGCAGGGGAAACATTGATCCCGAGTACCACAACACAGTCTGCAGCACGTGACGCCACAAAGGCAGCAGCTGTTGACCCTGCCGACTGGCCATCCATGTCTGATAAGGTAAGAACAGAGTTTGTGAGCAGAGGACCCTATCAGGCAAAACCACACTTCATTTTTCCAAAAAGACAGGATGGGAGAAGCTGCCACCACCAATACTTTTATAAAAAACTGGTAAATGGGGAAAGAATCAAGAGAAGCTGGCTATTGTACTCACAGAAAAACGACAGCCTTTACTGTTTTTGCTGCAAGCTGTTCTCCCAGAAGGAATACAAATTAATCAGTGCAGGACTAAATGACTGGAAAAATTGCCACCAATTACTGAAAACACACGAGAACACTCCAGAACATACTAAACACATGGAATCATGGAAAGAGTTAGAGTTTCGATTACAAAAGGGGCAAACTATTGATAGGACTGAGATGGCACTTACAGACATAGAAAGGAAGAGATGGCGTGAGGTGGTAACAAGGTTGGTCGCCATCATTCAATCATTAGCTGAGAGAAACATGGGCCTCAGGGGAACATGTGACAGACTCAACAAACCCAACAATGGCAACTTCCTTAAAGAAGTGGAGCTGATGGCAATGTTTGACCCTGTAATGAAAAAACACGTTGCTAAAGTCAAAAGGGGTGCAAGCCATACCACATATCTCGGAAAAAATATTCAAAATGAACTCATTGAATGTATCGGTGAGAGAATCAGTGCCCACATGATTGAAGAAATTAAGAAGGCTAAATATTATTCCATCATTCTGGACTGCACACCTGACATTAGCCACACAGAGCAGTTATCAGTCATCTTAAGGATTGTTACAATGGAGGAGATGCCACAAGTTAAGGAACACTTCATGGGGTTCCTTGTCGCTGAGGAATCAACTGGCGAGAGTTTGTCATCCCTCATCCTGGAGAGGCTCCAAGAACTGAACATCCCCTTTGAGGACTGTAGGGGACAGTCTTATGACAATGGTGCCAATATGCGAGGGAAAAACAAATGAGTTCAGGCCAGGTTACTTGAACTAAACCCGAGGGCACTATTCGTGCCATGTGGCGCACACACTCTCAATCTGGTGTTAGCTGATGCAGCGAAAAGCTCCCTAGATGCCACTGGATACTTTGGCTACCTCCAAAAGCTTTTTACATTGTTTTCAGCATCCACAAAGCGCTGGGACATTTTGATGAGCCATGTCACCACTACCTTGAAATCATGGTCTGAAACCAGGTGGGAGAGCCGGGTCAACAGTGTGGAAGCTGTGCGATATCAGGCTCAACATGTTCGAGATGCACTTTTGGAGGTGAGGGACAAGGCCACTGACATAATGATCAAAATAGAGGCACAGTCTTTGGCTGAGGAAGTGGGGTCCTACCACTTCTCCATTTGCACTGTGGTGTGGTACGACATCCTCAGTAAAGTCAAACAGGTCAGTAAGGTCATGCAGTCTGTGTCAATGCAACTTGACATTGCAGTTGACCTCCTGAGAAAGACAAAGGCCACCCTGGAAGACTACAGAGCCACTGGATTTGCCTCTGCTCAGATCAGTGCTAAAGACATGTGTGAGGACATGGATGTGGATGCTGTCCTCAAGGAGAAGAGGCTGAGGTCAACCAAGAGGCAGTTCTCTTATGAATCACCTGATGAGCCAATGGCCAATGCCCTAAAAAAGATGGAAGTTACATTTTTCAACAGGGTGGTTGATGTTTGCATCACTTCCCTCAATGAGCGTTTTGAACACCTGGAAGAAGTTCAGGCAAAGTTTGGGGTGCTTGTCAACTTCCCCGAACTGCCCAGAAACGAGCTGACAAAGCAGTGTCAAACACTGAGCAACACCCTGAGCTCTGGCGGACAGTCAGACATAGATGGAAAAGAGTTGGCACTGGAGCTGATGAACTTTCCAACTCTCCCCTCACCCACAATGACCACCCTGGAACTGTTGGTGTTCTTGGAAAGGAAGAACCTGAGGGAGGTTTATCCTAATATGTGGGTGGCCCTCAGGATCGCAGTCACTATGCTAGTGACAGTGGCTTCAGCAGAAAGAAGCTTCTCAAAGCTGAAGTTAATTAAAACCTACCTGAGGTCTACAATGGTCCAAGAACGCCTCAGTGGACTTGCCATCATCAGCATTAACAGTGATGTTTCTCGTCAGCTGTCATATGAGGATGTTATCGATGACTTTGCAGCAAAGAAGTCAAGACGAGTGCAATTCTGAGTGTTTAAGTCAAGCAAGTCAGTAAGGTATTTATTTATTATTACAATATGTGTGTTCAAAAACAGAAATGTAATTGTTCCTTTTTTGTATAAATCGTTTTTATGTATTTGTTAATATTTTTTCATTTATTTTATTTTATTTATTTATACGTGTGTTCTTAAGTGTTCTTTAAAATATTTCTATAACTCCTTCTGCGGAAGCTACTTGTTTATTAAAAGATGTTTGTTGAATTATAACTAAAGCAAGTGTGGTTTTTGTATTTGTGTGTAGGGTGGGGGGGGTTGGTGTTTTCAATGTATACTATAAGACAGTAAACAAAAAATATCGTTTAAAAACTGGAGATAAAAATATGAATACATAAATGAGTGTTAACTAGGTCAAATAAGATATGAATGAACAACAAAAATAAAATAAGTTACATTTATTGGCTATGGTAGGTTATTGGTTATTGGTAAGCCTTTTTGCCTATGTCAATAAGTTTCTGTTTTTGTATTGTATTCGTCTTTTGTAGAGATTTTTAATTTGTTCTTTATATATTCTATGGGGGGGGGGGGGCAGCTAAAATCTCGCCTAGGGCTGCAAATTGTCTAGAGCCGGCCTTGCCGTTAAGTACAACAGGCCATACCTTGACCGCAACCAATGCTAGCTTTCTGTCATACCCAAAAACAAGTGAATATTTGTGAGGGTCTTCTAAATACAGTATGTTCTGGTATGCTTTCAGTGCCAGGGAAACCGTTGCAACCCTGGAAACTTTTGTACTTTGGCCGTAATAATAATCTCTACAAAAACAATAGATTTCATTGCAAATGAACAAATGTGTTGCCTGCATTCGAACCTGACATGGATGTTAAAGATGAGGGTTGGTCAGGGTCAGGGTAGGTAGGTCATGAGGCATCAAATGGTCGGCCAGTTTTTTAAATGGTTCTAAAATACGGTGGTGATCGCAGAACTACACCCAGCTTTTGCTTCAGCTGCTGTAGTTTACCACAGATATTGTTGTTTCTGAACGGTTCATTTCTGTGTCTTCAGGCTTCATCAACGGCTGATGGTAAAATTCATTATGAAGAGGAAGGGTATATACAGTAAATTGGCCGAGGTGCAGTTGAAACAGGTGGGTTTTCAGTCTACAATGGTCAAGATTTACTGATATCAATGGTGTTTTTGTTGAAAGGTACCTGGGTCCAAGTCGCAGTGAGGAAGTAGTGAGCAGATCGGTCCATGCAGAGCAAAGTGTGCGTTCTAGAGTGTATAGCCTAACCATGTGTAAAAATGGGCCTGATCCGCTCAAAGCATGGTAGGTACCAGTTTCTTGAAGCAGATTTGGGAAGCCAATGGTTACCAGTAAAGGCAGTTGAGGAGCTGTGTACTATGGGATAACTTATAGTGGTTGAAGACCTGTTGGGCTGTTGAATTCTGGATGAGCTGTAGAGTTTGGATGTCACAGGAGGGTAAACCAGCCAGTGGGGAGTTTCAGTAGACATGAGAAGAGCCTAGACCAGAACATCGTCTTCTAGGTCAGAAGGGGACGTACCCTCTTGATGTTGTTGAGCAGGGACCACCAACTACCTTTTTCCAAGGGCAAAAATCAATCCAATAGACACTTTCGTGGGCCAGCGATTTTTATATATAGTTGTTGACCGGAGGGGAGGGGGGGGCTAGTGGAGCACGCTCATGTACATGAGCGCATAAAGCAGACTCTTCACGCTAACAAAGGATCGCTTCTTCTTCAGGGCAGGGAAGGCTTCGCAGTACGCAGTGTACTGTCCCGCAGCTGCTGCCTCTCTGTTGGACTCCGGTACTGCACATTACTCAGGAGACGTTGTAAACAAATTTGTGGGGGGCGAACGCACTAGGCACTCCGCCAACGCCACAGTCACCCCCGCCGTCTGGGCCGGATGAGAATGTCTGGCGAGCTGGATGTTGATGGTCACTGTTGTAGAGAGTGTACCTGCAGGAGCAGATCGTTGCAGAGATGTTGGCAGTGAAGGACAGTTGGTTAGCACTTGGGCAGGTTTTGCCTTTGAGATTGCTTGATATAAACTGAGAAACATTTTGGCGACAGTGTCCAAAAGCAGAGGTCCTGGCTGTGGGGCTCGGATGGAGTCTCAGTGAGGGCAGAGTTTTGACCATGGCGCCAATTATTTTGTAAGTTTTGTTCCATTTTCCATGTCATATGTTGCGGAACTCGCATGAGTCCATGGAAACGCAGGCATCCAAGCTTTTTATCATCGGGAAATCGGGTTGTTTTAAATTACAACTTACATCAAGCATGCTGCTGACACAATTCTCTTAATGGTTGCTCATTGGTTCACTAACATTGGCAAATTGGCAAGCATACTTGAAGAAAAGGCATAGAAAACTAAAACGCTGAAACACAATTTCTTTAACATGGAGAGAAACACTTGTGGAGAGCATTTAGAGCTGGGGGAGGTGAGAAGATGGAGCATTTAACCTGGACTATGGAACATACAGAGATGGGCTCACACAGGATGGGTAAATGTCGGCATTTACCTCTGTTGGGGGGCAGTGAAAGCATGAGCAATGATCCCATGATGGGTGTGTGTTTGAAATTGCAAGCCTGTGTCTCTGCGTATGCAAGCTCCTACCAATGTGTTCGTGGGGTATGAATTTGTTTGCTGATATGCATTTACTTATGTTTATACGCACACACACACACACGCACATCATTTGGCCATGTGTGTTTGCATGCACGCAGAGGTGGGGGTTAAGCTGGTGCCGAGGCCCCTATAATGAGTAAGCATTGGCTGGCCAGGGCTAAGATAAATGGTGGGGGCCTGCCACTAGTGCAGCAGTCAGCAGGATGCACCAGGGCCGCAGGCTTGTTTGTGCCAAATGGAGCTCGCAAAATATCAAAGGCCAGCCATCCAGAAGACGCAAGCGTCTGACAAATTTTAAATTAACCATAAAGAGAGAAGGGGGTGGAGGAGCGGGGAGGTTACAGGGTGAGAGAGGAGGGGGTAGGAGTAAGAAGAGAAGGAAGACCGGGAGGTGGACGGAGACATAGAAAAAGAAATGTTGGAAGATGGGAAAAAGAAGAAAGAAAAGGGATGGGTTGTAAAACAGTGTGAGAGGATGGATTAAGGGAGAAGAAAAAACTAAATTATGCAATCTTTTGTCGCCCAGCGATATTCTTCCTCCCCCCTCTCCCCTCAACGTTCTTTTCTTGCCTTGGTAATCGCCAGCGCCATTATTGTCATTAGCCGGTGAGGCTGTTATTATTCCAATTGCATACTTACAACAATTGCTCAGTTGAAGAAACAAACAAAAACACACAAATAGAGAGTGAACCATTCCCAACCATGCTGTGAATTTGGTTGGGTGTTCATGGTAGGAGGGTCAGAAATGTTTTAGAAGGCATTTATACATATCGATATACAGTATGTATTACGCACACTGAAGTCTTCTGATATTAGTACCACAAAAGGTTAGTATATTTGGTTATGGACACATAGGTTCAATGTTCTTTATTTTGTCATACGAACATAGCTACAGTCATGGCCGTGGGAAGTAGGGGTGCTGAGGGTGCTGCAGCACCCCCTGGTGGAGGACAGGGGATCTGCACTCCCACAAGATATAATACAAAAAAAACGAATTTTCAGCCTTGATGTAACAACATTCATAATTAAGTAAAGATAACACCCTTTTCACCCCGGTTGCATTTTCCATTTGCCCTGTACGATGGGCGCTGTAGTGATGAAAGTGGGGGATGTTGGCTTAGCAGGCGCCCGCAGCTCACAGCCAAAGTTAGAGAGATAGAGTGAGGGGATACCGCGGTACCGGCGTGGATTGCTGTTAGCTTCTGCTGCGCTAACGGATATAAGAAGCTGTTTCTATAATAATGTGTAAGGAGAGCTCTGTCCTGTCAGACTGAGAGGCTCAGTGAGGTAAAGGACTCTAGATAGTTCACTTTAGTCTAAGTTATCTCAGTGAGTCTCAAACGTTTTGATCACAGTTTATCTAAACAAATATTTCCAAGGCACACCTTTATAACTATTGGGATAAATAAAAACAGGTTTGAAATCATTCCAATGTATACTATAGGACAGTAAACCAAAAATATCGTTTAAAACTGGAGAGATTTAAAAATATGCATAAATAAATAAATGTTGATCAAATAAGATATGAATGAACAACACAAATAAAATAAGTTACATTTATTTGTTATTGGCTATGGTAGGTTATTGGAAATGTTCACATACTTATTTGATTAATAAAATGCAAACCGATCTTTTTCATATAGGTGTTTTAGAGTAGTATCCCCTAGATCAGTCTCTAATTGGGCACTCAAAGTGCACCAGATTGAAGCATTTTACTTTAAAATGTGAAAAAAAAATCTTCCCGGGGGGACACGCCCGGACCCCCCTAGAGGATGTGAAGTCCACCCCCCCAATTAAAACATGTTATAATACTAAATACATTTGAAGCCTTGTTATATAAACTGTCCACCATGTCAATATGTTTCTCTTTTTGTAGTGTATTGGTCTTTTGTAGAGGTTTTTCATTGCCAGCTAAAATCTTGCCTTGGGCAGCACATTGGTCAGAACCAGCCCTGGTGTCATCCCCACAGCACCCCCCCCCCATTTGAAACATGTTCCCACGGCTATGGCTACAGTGTAGGCTCATGTGGTAAACAATCTATTCATTTACGCTTGAATACAAGATGGTGCAGTGCTAGATGGAAGTGGTGATATTGTCCTGTTCAAGCAGGGAGTTTGTTGGCTATAGTCCGTGGCTTAGGAGCCAAAAAGGGCAGCCTTTATACTGTATGTGTGGGTCAGTCAACCGTATTCAGGACTCAAGCATAGAGCTTAATAAAAAAAACACTCATGACCCTCAAGAATACATACCCAAAATAAAATATGAGCAAAAAAGGGGTTCAACTTATGATTTGCATGAATTAGGAAATGTATTTGTTGTTTTCACCTTCCACTGTTGTTTGTTTTCTTTGACAGATTCAATGCGTCTTAATGTTAAACTATTTATATAATTTATTTGATGTTCTCACTACAGTACTTCTTTTTTGGCCATACAGGAAGAAGAATGAGCTGAAAATATTACAGTAACATACTTTGACTTTAGAAAATCGTATGTATTACATTGCTAAACGTAAAGTTGTATCCAATAATTCCTAAAATTTAAAGAGCCAAAATATTAAGTTATTCTTAAATTGTCAGTAAAAAAAATCTGAAAAACGATTTCAAATTCCTGTTTTTAATATAAATTGACTCAGAATAGCTGACACACAACAGCAAGACTGCACTTCAGCCTATGTTGGTGTCTTCACACACTTCATTCCCATTCCCAGTGTTTCCCCCCCCCCCCCCCCCTTCCCTCTGTTGTCTAAATGAGACTGGGCCCGCCTAGTAAAATAGTTTTCTTTTACTAATGTCAATTTATGGCCTAGCAAGAGCTCCCTCTAATCTTTTCCTACTCATTACACACAATTTCCAGGGCGTTCAGCCAGGGTGCTGATTGGTTCCTTGCAGTGTGTGCAGCGAGGGGTGCAGTGATTGTTTATTATTTATTTGTTTATTTATTTACACTGATGCCCCTTCGCTCCCCCTGCACCCTTCTCTTTGCCTGTTTCTTCACCACCCACATTTCACATCCACAGTCCCTAGTCTGCATTTTCTATGAATAATCAAATTGGCTCCAAAGCATGTGGCTCCGCTTCCCTGCATCTGTTTTTCCAGGAAAGTCTGACCGCTTTCTGAAGGACAAGTCTCATACTAATGGTAACATTTTGTATTCAGCCCCTATTTAGCATGAACAATATTTGTATTAAAATTCAACCCATGTTTTAAAACATACTATCATTTAGCTTTAAACATAAATAATCACATTTCTGTACGTTTTTTAAATATACACCTGCCCCAATGCATCATTTCTTTATTACACTTTTTTCTCATAAGTTTGCATTAGTTAGGAGTTAAACCTAATACAAATAAGAACCTCATTTTCATAATTATTTCATTTATGAACTATGTTGAGTCACTGTACAAGAATAATACTTGTTAAAAAAAAAAGAAATTAAATAAATAGAGATATTTAATGTTTGAATGATCTAACAAACTTTTAGCAAAAGTTTTGGCAAATCTATTTCATGGCAAATAGATAAGGGGCATGCAACAGCGTTGACACCCTAAACATCATGTACTGGCAGTCTATTCCCCTCAAAGAAAAGGCACCCTGTTCCTCCAGTTGGGTACTTTGAGGGTCAAAATGTTCCTAAAGTGACATTGTTCAAACAGGAAAAATTGTCAGTTTGATTTGGCTTTTAGTCTTTGTGAGCAGGTCAGTCAATTATGAAAAAAAATGACCAATACTGAGAACAAACTACTGTATGTAACACTCTCCAATAATCTGAAAACCTTAACACATAAAAACCCAACTTCTTCCAATAATACCAGCACGGATGTTTATCATGAATTGCATGGCAATGAAAAGGCAAAGAAAGCGGACAAACTAGTACAAGCTTGCATTGACTGGAGACCACTGGACATCAGCAAGCATCATCTCTACCTCTGTGTAACGGCACACCTAATGCATGACAAATGTGTCTGCACTTTTTTGCCTTTGCTTTAGGTGTGGTGAAAACAGACGGCCTTTTTCTGAAGCATGCACCAGTTTCCTGAAGCATGCACAGGAGTGAGGGATAGCAGACAGGGTCTACTGTTTACTGTAGAAACAAAGATTGCTGCAATATGATGGCGGCAGAGGTAATACTACCATACAAGCAATATGCCCTGTGTAGCGCATATTATACAGAGGGGATCACACAGCTCTGTGACAGCTGGTCTGTTTGCCGGAGTTCATGAAAATGATGTTAAAATAAAGTCAAAACCATCTAATTCCTCTAATAAGTTTGTCATGAATGTCCTTATGACAACACTACATGCTGATTAATTGTAAGCCCCGCCCCAAAAAAGACAATTATATATATATACTGTATTATTGTTATTGTCTGTTTTATATAATTTATTACCTGATTAATGTTGGACGGATTCATACCTACTGAGATTAAAAGATGTGTCAATATCAAGTGAATTAAAGTACTTGAGGTCTTGAGAAAATATCTTATATTAACCTTAATATCCACCTGCAGATATCCCATAAGGACGAAACTGAGTAGGAACCACTGAACAGAGTCAAACACACACACACACACACACACACACACACACACACACACACACACACACACACACACACACACACACACACACACACACACACACACACACACCTCTACATCAGTCCCAATACCCAGAACACGGATGCCCAGCGGTCCATGACTATCATTGAACAGGACAAACAAAATTAATTAAAGTGCCATCATAAGTGACACCTTGCTGTCACCTGGTGCAGAGAGCTAGAAAAGAATGTGGACTGTCATGTGGACTGCCTGGCAGCAAATTGCCTCATCAAATATGCATGTATGTAATCATGCTCGCAGCACATAAACACTGTACATTATTCATTCTTATTCTGAATTAAAAAGTTATCTGGCTGTGTACACTGATAGATAATGAGGCGAGGAGTTTTCTGATTTTCACTTAAACTGCCTACCATTCATTTATCGGAGATGGTGATAGTGAGAGTATCGATTACAATTCAAATCTGATACTGGAGATTTACAGATCAGATTACAGAGAGCACACACACATGGCTGGACTCCTCTAATGGGAAGGCTTCATGATGCTCCCATGGTACCAAATAATAATCCCTTAATCCACTGTTCATTACCCTCAACATAGCCTTTGTCTGTCCCCCACTGGTCCATGTAACTCATTCTATATCATATCTCCATTTCCAATCACATTGCACAACTACCCAGCAGCAGTCATCATCGTCTCCCAGTGCCCACACGCTCTCTAAATGGACAGGAGAAAAAAGGGATGGACAGAAGGGGAAGAGGAAGGGACAGTGGAGGCAAAATGACAATCTGACTTTATATTGGCGCAAAGATTACAACTGCTGAAGGCTGAGGTGCAAAGAGTTGTGGGTAATTGTCGTGTTTTTCATTAGCGGTTAGATGAGGATCTGGAGATGAGGAAGGAAATGGCCTCATCATCATTGCTTTCTCTCTCTCTCTGTGTGTGTGTGTGTGTGTGTGTGTGTGTGTGTGTGTGTGTGTGTGTGTGTGTGTGTGTGTGTGTGTGTGTGTGTGTGTGTGTGTGTGTGTGTGTGTGTGTGTGTGTGTGTGTGTGTGTGTGTGTGTGTGTGTGTGTGTGTGTGTGTGTGTGTGTGTGTGTGTGTGTGTGTGTGTGTGTGTGTGTGTGTGTGTGTGTGCCTTTGCAGATCACACCCTTGATCACAAATGTCCCTGCTCACTGCAAAAGGAACAAATTGTTCCCTCTTTCTCTGTGCCCCACCATGTTCAACCATTATCTCTGGATATTGAAAGAAACAAGCCATCCTAAATGAGGAGCAGAAAGATTGAAGGAACAAATGAGAAAGAGGAGAATGAAAAAATAACTGGCGGTTGGGGTGGGGGTTTGGTGGAGGGGGTGCCTTTAGGGGTTTAGAGGCTATGAGGCCAAAAATAAGACTGGAGATGAGGAAAGGAAATGAAAAGAAATGTGTGCCAAAATTGTGATGAGACGCCACAATCGCACAGGCTGGGATGAGAAGGGAAAATTAGAGCAGAGGAGAATTGAAAAGAGACACCGATAGGAAGAGAAAGACACAGAGAGACACGGAGAGGATGGGGGGGGTAATGAGTGAGGCATTGAAAGACATACAGAAAAGGCATTGAAAGACATACAGAAAAAACTATAAAAGATTTTCCCCGTAACGCTCTTGTGATCAAACCAAAGATGTTTGTATTACAGTAATGTCAGAGAACTATGTTGTTATGAGGTCTCATCATATGGTAGTTTGATATGTCTCCCACGCAAATGAATAATAGTGAACCAGCAATTACATTTTCATCTACATACATATATTTTTTTCCCTGTTGAAAAGCAAGAACAAACTTTCTAGGAAGTTCTAAAAATCGCCCCGCCGATGATGTGCACGTGGCCTTGTTGTGATATTGTAATGTTTTATCCATCCACCAGGTTGAGCAGTTAGCAAAGCTGACTTGCTATTATATTTGCTCTGTGGAAATGTGCTTCCCTAAAACTTTCAATGATTATAAACATATCATAATGACCAGGCAAGGAATTTTATACTAAAACACTGTTACAGCTTGATATTTGTATGCATTAAAAAGCAACACGGCTAATGAGACACACCTCAAGTTATTATCTGATAATATTTCCTTTTCTGTCTTTTAAAGCTATAATAATGCGTTATTCAACAGAGTTCCATAAAAAAAGCTATATGATTGGGAAATGCTTTTTTCAGAAGTTACAAGGTGAGACAATACCAACATATAAAAGACAAGACCACAAAACCTAATAAACCCACAAAAGAAAAAATGACTTTGAGACAAAAAAAACAACAACGTTTTTAAAACAATTAAATAAATGATACGTTTCACGGATTACGGTTGCCAAATCTGGCAGCCATTACTAGCTCTGCCAGATTTAGAAAACCTTAACGCTAACCCCAACACTTTAATATTTCACCTGATTTAGAAGCCCCCCTGGCATTTTATACACCATGAATCCAGATTAAAATGTTGGCGTAAACTACAGGGGAATAACTAACACCAGTGATTTTGGTGAGATTATGACCATCATGACCAAAATCACAGAGAGGGTTCCAAATCCAGCAGCCATAACACCAACTCTGCCAGATTTGGAAGCACTCCTTTAATTTTCATCTGATAGGCTCAGAGTAAATTGTTTTTGTTTGCTTAAACTAGAGAGGAATAACTAATGCTGGAGTGAATTCTGTGAGATTAGGACAATCATGGCCAAAGTTGCAGAAGGGGTGTCAAATATGGCAGTCATAATGCTAGCTCTTCCAGATTTTTAAAGCCCCCTTTAAATAAAAGTACAAAGTATAAGCATCAGAAATGTATGAAAATGCATTTATTATTCAATCATAATAAATAATGAATTCATGTTTCACTTTCATTGTTGAGGTCTACTAGAATATATTTATATTGTGCAATTTTCCAAACTCACATTGGTTTCTCATACAGCATCTCTGTATAGTATGTCGGGATGGGTATCGTTAGGATTTTATCGATACCGATACCGGTACTGCTTATCGGTATCGGTATTTTTTTATACTCTTATCGATACTTTTCAATCATTTGGTGCTCAAAATGATAGACATGAATACAAGATGTGAAGATTAAACAGTCATTTTATTGTAATTTTCTTGCAGAAATAACTGTATAACTTATACAATAGCTTCTCAAAAGCAGAAAAAAATAAAATAAAATAACTTAAAGGGGCCTGGCTCGCCCTATCATGCTTTTTGGGGTTTTCCCTCAGACAGAGGATGAAAAGAGGCATTTTTTAACATTTGTAAATCACATCTTCATCCAGACATTTCAAACTGACAACCTAGCTCGACAAGAGATCCTTAAAACATTGTCCTACGGTGACATCATGCAAAACTGTGATATGAAGAAATTGGTAAAAAGGCTAAGATGGCAAAAAGGTAAAGGCGAGTACGTATATTATTCTGGATTGTACTTTTAAATCATCACAAAATAAATGATGTGCTGAACTGAAACACGTCAAAATGTGTCTGAAGGTTTAAACATAGAACAACGTATTTGAGCTTAAAATTTGTCAATTCCTAGTAAACGACCAACAATTGCTGAACCATACATTAAAACGTTGACCTTTAACAACATTTAAATGTAGTTTTCCAATTCACAATGACATCTGTAAATTTAACTGGTTTATAATTTATAACTATAATTTGGCCTTTCATTGAATGCTTTATAAATTATAAAGCTTTCAATGAAAGACCAAATTATTATAGGTGTAGGAGCTCACATTAATACACTGTCAGTGTTAATAAACAAAAAAAGACAAGGCCATGTGCCTGCAAGACTTCATTCGGTAAACAAAACATATTACCCGTGCGCAGCAGCTAACCTGCCTGCGAGCCTTCCCTCAGGTCACATTTTACACACGGAGCGACTGAAGCCCGCTAGCTCTAGTGATGGGAATTCCTGCTCTTCTTGGTGAGCCGGATCATTTGGCTCGGCTCACCAAGAAGAGCCGGCTCTTTCGGCTCCCAGACGGCTCTTCAGTTTACCACATATTATACCTTTTATAAATTATAATTAAATCAAATGTAGCCCTGTTTTGACTAATGATTGATATGTGTACAATACATCCTTTGTACTGAAGTATTCAAAAGTAAAAATTACATGTTTAATATAAATGATTTGCTGTGGCCAAATGTTTTCATTGCATTTACAGACCCTTGTAACTCTCTGATACCACCCAATGAATGCACTGACTTGCTTGTAGAACCACGCTACACAAAGCAGATACTGTAGCAACACCTTTTTAAAAAAGGGGGTACTGTATCGACATTTTAAAATTATATTTAAAGAAAAGGCCCTGACAAAACAGCAGGGCTCTATTTCAGTAACTACAGAAAAAAAGACAGCAACAGCTGACATCAAATCTTTGCTGAGCCTAATAAATAATAAATATATTGCAATGCTCAAAACAGCAGCATCCAACCGTCTCTAATCCATGTCACTGCATGCATGCACGGAGCAGCTGTAGCGTGGAGATCATCATATCATTCTGCCTTGTATTACTTCACAAAACAAAAACGGCTCGTTCGCGGGCTCTTTGAGCCGGCTCGTTCGCGACCGACACATCACTAGCTAGCACTATTAGCACTAGCAGTATCGCTAGCAGGTGCAGCTACATTGTTTAGGCTGTCAAATACGCTGCACCGTTTTAGATTCAATGAGTGTCTCGTTTGCAGATGCTTCATTAAGTTGCTTGTGTTACCCCCTTTACAAGCAACTAATTGAGTACATAGATTGCACCTTGCACTATCGCCACTACATTTTTTAAAGTGCACCCAGACCTTCGATCACTTTGCTCTGTCCGACATGCCTGCGGGAGTCTCACAACAATAATAGGAGCGCTGTTGAGAGAGATGGCGAGTGGCATTTACAGTGGCCAATCAGAGGGGTCTCAAACCGGATACATCACACGGGATGAGGGTTCCCAACCAACCAGAATGGTTTAAAGTTAAACTAACGTACTAAAGTAGACGTAACACATATACCGATAGCAGCACCGTTTGTCCAGCGGCTTAAAGGTATACCAATGCCGTCCAATCAGGTACCGGTATCGACTTAGTACCGGTTCTCGATACCCGTCCCTAAGTATGTGTATTCACTCTGTGTCCTAGACGGCTTGTTCGAGCTCCTGCCCCCCCCCCTGTGAGCCCATTGTGCTCTCCTCCGCCTCCTCTGGAGCCACGGTGGTGGACCGCTCCACCAGCGTAACCACCGAGTTTGCCAGCAACGCGATGTTATTCGCCGCCGCAGACGCCTGAACCGCACACTGGTGCGCCCGGTCAGCCTGGCGGGCGACATACTGGTCCTTGGGGGAGGCCAACACAGGGCGCCGTCCGGCGACCAAGTTGGCCTGCTTAACCCCAAAGAACGCCGTCAAGCTCTGCTCCAGAGCGGGGGTGGTTGCGAAACCCTCGTCAGTGAATCCCTCCACCTTAGTGAAGGGAACAAAGGTGGCCACCGGAGCCCTCAGGGTCCTCGGGTTCGCCGCAGCCCCCTCCTGGTACCTCCTAATGGCTGGGAAGCGCGGCCAGATCGGGTCACTCCTGCCCGTCTGAACGCGGGAAAAAACTCCGGCCATGTCATCCAGAGGTACCTTTTCCCGTCCTAGGGGAACGAGGAGACCCTTGCAGGCTGCCGCCTTGCCGATGATCTCCGGCAGCTCCAGCATGATGCCCCCCAACGCCGGCAGTGCCGTGGCAACGGAGAAGGGGACCGCGTGCTCGGTCGCCATACCCGTACCTCGCTCCGACCCCGTCTCCCCCGTCCGGGGGAGAGGGGGGAGGGGAGAGCCGCATGGCGAGCCATGGAGGGAAACGGGGTAGGAGTCGTCCGACTCCTGCCCACCACTCGGCTCCAGAAACAGGCTGTCGCCCCTGTGCTCCTGGACGGGCCAGTCGTCCTCCTCAGCCGCGGCAGCTAGAGCGTCCGCTCTTCGCTGCCTGTCGGCTGATGGGAGACGGGCACAATGCGAACACGCGACCTGCTGGTTGAGAGCCGCGTACGCGTGCTCTGGCCCCAGACAGGATTCGCATATCGCGTGTAGGTCATAGCTCATGATGTACCCCGTTTTACATGAGGGACAATCACGGACACAATTGTTGCTCATGACTCTAATTCCTTTCCTGTGCTTCAGTACTGCTGACGGTTGCTGAAGAAAAGAGGGAGCAGATTGCCGGGCCACCTTCCTATTTATACCGGAAGGAGGCCCGAGGGTGGGGCCCACCTTGCGGGTGGGAGTGGACTACAAGTGTTTCAGTCAGAGGCGTCAATTGGGTATGGCAAGGTATGGCAGCTGCCACACCTTGGCTCCAGGGGAAAATGTAAATGTTCGTTTTAAAAAAATAAATTTATGGAATTACTCTGTGTCAATTTGTATTGATTATTCTATTATTTAATACATATAAATTAAATACAAATGAAAATCAGAACAACACAATCGATTTCTCTAGTCTAGATATTATCTTTCCCAATACTTATCGTAACGTATCCCCCCTCCCTATCTTGAAATGTGGTATCTCCTGACGAGAAGCCGCCGGAGGTCAGAGCGGGTCATGTTATCGCGGTTTTTTTTATTTTTCGGCTAAGCTAATTAACTAAAATGAAAAGAAAGCAAAGAACTTTAGAATCTTTTTTTATCAAAAAAAAGGCAGGTGAAGGTGATGGCTCCAATGTTGCCCCAGCAGCAGAGGGAGAAGGACCAGGTAGTGAAGGTGGGATTCAAGCTGTTAACGAGGCTGTTAGCCACTCCAGCACCTGCGCCGGGGATGCAGATGCTAACAGGGAGACGGAGACTACATGCATGGAGGCTGAGAACTCGTCCACACCGACTTCTCGAATTGAATCCGAGTCTGAGTCCCCACCAATTTCTCAGATTGAAAGAGCTGGATCAGACGTGGACAGCGATAAGGAAGGTCAAGGCCCGGGTGCAGCAGCAGTAGCAGCCTCTGGGTCAACTGGAGCAGAGAAGAAGGATATTAGTGGATGTAAAACAGACGGACTCAGGCGTCCTCGTTTGACCCACTTCCCAACTAGAAATGGAAGACGCTTTAATGTCAGTTTGTATCAGGAATATGACTGGGTTGAATATTCTGCGCAAGAAGATGCAGTTTATTGCTTTGCATGCCGTCATTTTGGAGGAGCCTCAACTTTAACAGGTGACAGGCATGGACTGCGTGTGTTCATAGACACTGGATACACATGTTGGAAGAACATGAAAAAAAATCTCCGGGATCATCAAGGGAGCAGTAGACACAATTGTGCTGCATTAGCGTGGTCTAACTTTAAGGCTGTGATCAGCGGACATAAGGAATCCATCGCAAGTCGGATTGACGCAAACAGGACAGATGAGGTGCAGGAGAACCGGGCTCACGTCAAATCCTTGTTCAAAATCACGTCATTTCTGGGAAGACAGGCCCTCCCTCTCCGTGGCCACAACGAGAGAGATGAGGATGAAAATAAAGGAAATTTCCTTGAACTTTTGGACGTTATTGCAACAGATGACAGGAACGTGAAAAGCAAACAGGAACGCAGGTATGCGCACTATTCTTCCCCAGAAGCCCAGAATGATATGGTGAGAGTTATTGGGGAAAATATCAGAAGTATAATCATAAATGAAGTAGGAGAAGCACGGTACTTTTCAGTGTTAGTGGATGAAACGAAAGACCTGTCTAAGAAGGAGCAGCTGGCCATTTTGATCCGTTATGTACATGACGGGATTATAAAGGAAAGAGCCATTGGAACCTATCACATGAAGGACCTGACAGCTGAATCCCTGGCCCAGAAAATAATAAAGGAATTATCGAGTTTAGATATTCAGCTGTGTGTTGCACAATGCTACGATGGTGCAAGTGTTATGCGGGGTAATGTGCGTGGAGTGCAGGCTTTAATACGTGAAAAAGTGCCGCATGCAGCGTATATACACTGTCATGCACATAGACTAAATCTTGTGCTTGTGAGCTCGATAACTGAAATACCAGAGATGGCAGAGTTTTTTGGTGTTGTTCAAACACTATATACTTGTATTGCAAATAGCAATACCAGACACATGCTTTTCATTGAGGCTCAAAAGAAGTTGGGACACAACAAAATACTGCACTTGGAGCGCACCTGTCCCACTCGGTGGCTGTATTGGTATAGGGCTCTACAGAAGATAAAACTGCGCTACGAGGCTATACTAGCTGTGTTAGATGCCACTATTGACGCTCATGCAGAGGGTTCAACTGAAGCTGCTGGACTTCGGACAAATATGCTGACAGTCACTTTTGTTGTGCGTCTTCATGTCCTAGAAAAAATCTTAAATCTCACTTATGGACTGTCTGAACAGCTTCAGACAAAAGACATTGCAATCACGATGGCTTCCAACCTCATACGGAGTACTAAGGCCCAGCTGGAAAAGATGAGGTCAGATAAAGAGTACCAGGACACACTGAGCAGAGCCAAGGCATTTTCCACAGAGCTCGGCCTCCCAAGCAGCGACACTGCCCCTCTGCGACCAGCAAGAGCACGGAGTGTGTCCAAAGCCTTGGCAGGGTTTATTGTCGGATCATCCAGTGGCCAGAGACAAACAGGAGATGACCAAGAAAAAAGACTATACTTTGAAACACTGGACCGCTTCATCTCTGAGTTAGATCGCCGATTTACAGATAATGATGAGCTACTTAATGCTATCCAGGCATTTGATTGTTCATCTCCCCATTTCATGGATGTAGTTAAAATGGAACAGTTTGCACAACTCTATGATGAACTGATCGACACCACCCTTCTCAGTTCCCAGTGTCACACAGCAAAAGCTTTCCTTGAACTTGAGATGAAGGAGGACGTGGAGGAGGAGAAAAACATAATGCTGGCTTTGACACGACTGAAGACCATGTCTGTCGCTTTTTCAGAGGTCATCAAGCTATTCAAGATCGCAGCAACAATTCCTGTCTCCACTGCATCCAACGAAAGATTCTTTTCCGTTTTAAAAAGAGTCAAGACTTACCTGCGGACCACCATGAGCGATGACAGGCTCACAAACCTCATGTTGATGGCTGTTGAGCCTGCTGTCGTAAAATCCCTGGACGCAGATGAACTCGTCAATAACTTTGCTGCTTTGAGGACCCGCCGTTATCCACTTTTGGAATAATTAATAAAGTTCATCTCAAAGTAAGATACCCAAACATCTTATTAATATGATTTCTCTTTCTCTTTTCTTCTCCCTCCCTCCCTCTCCTCTCTCCCTCCCTCCCTCCCTCCCTCTCCTCTTTATATTTGGACTTTAACAGTTTACAGCAGTTTACCTGGTATGTTCACGTGATATTGTTGCAATTACATAGTGAATGAAGTGAACAGAAAGAGTGAAATTGTGTCAGAAAGGCTATTACTGCTGTCTAACCCTGCCGCTTGCTATCCATGGTGCTGAAAACGGATGCGTAACGGCGCATTTGACTGAATTGATTGATTGACGTGCGTAGTTAAGTGTTTGTGTCCATAGTTACTTGCGCTAGCGGGATGTGAGTGAGGCTGCATTTGAAAAAGTTCAAATTTTCCTAACCACACAGAAAAGCTACATAGCAGACTTGTCACTTTTGTTATGATTATTTGCTGGGCATGTATATTGATTGATACTGTAGTTAAGTCATGTGACTAGTAACCTTGCCATACCTTAGCTTTGGCTGAATTGACGCCACTGGTTTCAGTGCTGCGCGGGGGCGCAGGGGGATTACCCAATGGCGATAGCCTTAGAGGGCGAAGCCATATACGAAATAGAACCGGAAGTTAAGCTCACTGTTGATATTTGGAGACTTTTTCCGGTAAAGCTTTTCCAATTAAACTTTAGCATCAACGTTAGCCACAGGCGAATGCTAACCGGAAATGTTTTCACAATAAAACTGTTTTAAGCTTACTATATGTTTAAAATAAATTACGTCATTAAACATTGATTTGAATTTCTTACAATACAAGGACTCTGTCTAACACTGCAGTTTAATTCCGTACGTACTGGAGGATGGACTGGAGCTGTTCTTCCAATTAGCAGCCTATCTCTATTGCTCTTTATTTATATATTTTTTATTTTTTATAAAATCCTATTTTAACCATTCCACTTTCCAGAGCAGCTTTGGGTATTGGAGTAGCCCTGTGTTCAATCTTGACAAGCCTTGCTTTTCTCCTGTTCTCTTCCCGGGACCGTCACATCACCCTTGGTGACGCTTGGTCTGAATTTGTGGTAAGAAGTTGCTACGGACATTATTGTTCCAGGGTCTCCACCTATTTATATTATGCCGCCAATAAGACTGAGCTGTTAATAGACACGAAAATACAACAAATTTAAACAAAAATACAGCTAAGTTCATGAGAGCTGCTGCGTTTGCGTTTGCTCCAGTGTCAATAAGATGCATTTTCTGGCGATCATTACCCTTCATCTTTTTCCAAACTAATCTGTTATAGAGAATTCTTTGCATTAAAGGGGTGAACCTTGGGCTTAAATGTCAGTATAAATAAGGTCAATAATAAAGCTAAAAGCTCAACTCTTTATGTTAAAATGTTGCTTTGTACAGACTTGTCTATTTGAGGTGCTTGCTTTCAGTAGTGTGCGGGTGGAGAAGGATAGGGCTGACGAACACAAAAATCCTTATCAGCACTTCTCTCCTCTTTTTCCACCCCTCGTTCCCTCCATCTTCCTATCTCTCTGCAGTGTTAGCACAACAGCTTCAGAGGTTACCACTCAATTAAGCCTGGCTGTTCATTTACGGTCATGACAAAGACTACTGTCTCTCTTCCTCCCCTCCCTCTCCCTCTCTACTCTAACCAAACTTGTAATTACAGTGTTGGACAGCGTGCTCCACACTGACCCACTGTAAAATATGACCATCAATTTGGCCCTTATCCCTTCATCACCTTCCTCCTCCTCCAATGGATCTGGTAGACATTGCTCACCCCCCAGCCCTTTCCCGCCACCGCCGGCCATTTCACCCCCCCTCCCCCTTCACCTCACCCCTTTCAACTGCCATGCGGTAAAGCGTCAAGATGAGGAATATCGCCAAGCACTATCTCCCCGTAATGAATTACTTTCACTTTTAACCCTGGACAGATATCCACTTGAACTTACCTTCGCAAATCATCTTTTTTTTTCTTTTCTTCAGCCTCACATCCCACCCCCACCCCTCCCAGCCAACCATCCCACTTTAAAATCATATACACTAGATTAAAGCATGGAGTCGGTCCATTTAGAAGTTGCAGGTGCAAGCGTTTGTGTGATAGGATGATTGATAGGTGGTGATGGGGGGCTGTGTGTGTAGGGGATGTATATTACATGCATATAATTTTATTAAAACATTGAAGACTGCCTTGGGGTGATTTGAGAAGAGTGTACATGTTAAAGGCTGTTAATGTAGGTGACTGAAAAGAGCCAAGTGGTTAACTAAATGTATCTTAAGTTGCATTCACATAACAAGCAGTAAAACAGACGATTTTTTCCCATGAAGAGAGCTTCATCGCACACCACTCGAAATTGTCGCAGAGTCCTACGCTCAAAGTTCAAATTATTTAGACTTTTAACTCATTTACCATTGACCTTTCGACATGCAACCCAACAGATAAGAGTTGCATGTAGTGCCGCAAGCTAGCAGAGGAGGTAAATATAGAAACAAAACAAAATGGTTATTTTCAGGCTCTGTGCCTAACCTCACAGGTGGGGGAAATAATATGCATGTAAACTTTGGTACAACTAAGGGTAGGAAAGTTAGAGGTTCTGGCAAATGAACTACGAAGTTAGATAAAGTTAGGTTAGTGTACGAGCACAGCAATCTTACTTTCTTACTTCATCTAGCACATAGCGGCTTGTTTGCTTCTTCTAATTTCTGGTTTAGTTAACAGTAAAGTAAAAATTTGTGTTTGCTTTCAATAAGGCCTGGCCCACAGTTATATTTCCAAAAGATTATTTGTTTGTTAAATTGGGTCAAGTCGGTAAAGGCCTTCTGCAGTACACTTGAATTGGAAAAAATATTTTCTTACAGATCTGGATTTTGGCATTGACACATTTTGAAAAAACATTATTGTATTCATGTAATAGTATTCTGTAAAACTTTATGATTAAAGACATCTGGATAGGGCTGTCCACATATTGAAGTTATTTGTAGGAACTTTCAATGAGCCACCTTTGAAAATATTTGACAGTTTCTAGCTGTAGCCTCTTTGCCCTCTGCTAAGAATTGAATATCAGTGTATTTGAGGACCAATGCATTTACTTTATGTGTGTTTAAGAACATTCAGTCTGCCACATTAGAACTCCTGACTCACACAAATGGAGCACTGGGCAACAGGATGCAGAGCTGCATAGCTAAGGGGGGACATTGTAAGAAGACAATACAGAACAGAGTATAAGGCTGGGCTCTCACACAGAGACAACACACACATACAGTGAGGACGAGTGTTGCCGACGCAGCTGTCCATAGGACACGCAGCTCCATATGCCCTAGCCAGTGGGGGAGTGGTGGTCCTCCCAAGCCAGCTAATCAATCACTGGGCCCCCCGTCCTGCAGAGGTCATCCCGGATCCACAGGGCAGGGTGCAGAGCCCAGAGTAGTGTGCCAATAATCGCCATTTCAGCTGAGCCACAGTGAATTCCAGCTCACCATCTCAACTTATGGGGGGGAAAAAGTAAAAGGGACCAACTCTGGGAGCGAGTTTAAAGAAACAGGAGTTCTGTGTACAGTTAAATACTTTTGTAGACCTTTTTAAATACAATAATAATAAGTTAATAATAAGATAATTTAAGTTAAAGGTATATATATATAGGGTATTCGTGGCAAATGGATTACCTTAACACGTCTCTCAACATGCTGATGCAGTTTGTGACTAGCAGCGGTTCAAGAAGCTAGTGGTGCAGATAACAAAGCACAAACAGCACAAACAACAGCAACAGTGCTAACAGTGCAACCCAATGGGGCAAAGGGAGGGGTTGGCGTTACATTTCTGCGACAATGCTGTTGGCTGGGATGGCTTAGCCGTAGTTACCCCTGTATAAGCACAGCGACAGAGGGTCAACCTATCAGCTAGACACACAGAACTCACATGCACTAACGAGCTAGTGTACACTAAGTGAACACAGCACAAAGAAGATAGGGTTATAATCAAGCAGAAACCTTAATGTTTGCAAAAACTGCATTTCATCTTCATTCAACAGCCACTTAAGTTTCCAGAATTAAGTCAATTTCCATAGGCCCAAATGTTAATATGCCCAACTATACAGCAGAAATACAAGTTTGCTACCAGAACATTTAAAAAAGATTCACAATCACTCTTCAGCAACCCAAGAAATCACATGAGACTAAATCCATTTTGTACACAGGCTATTGTTACAGCACAAATAGAGGGACTTTTTTGTTTAGTACGCAATTACTATTCTATATACGTATAGTTGTTAGCATGCTAAATTCTTTTATTTAAGGATTAGCAGGAACCACGATGTTTAACAAGAATGCTCTATTGAATATCCTATAGTTCCTTCACATCTAACTTCTAATCCTTCTTAGAAATGCTTTAAACCTCATTCAGCATACTAAACTACTCCGATGTTTATACAGTTTTGTTATGTGTTATTTGACATACTCAAAGGGTTAACAACAAATGTTCTATGTCATGCAATCATTTTTTTGTTCCTCCCAGGCTTCCCCAGTTGTTGAAAGTTTTTTAACCCGCACCGCCTAGTGGTTAAAGCATGTTATTGCATGTTTTTGTTGAATATGTTATATTTACATACAAAATAGGGGGAAAGTAGAAGATCAATGATAGAAATATAGAATATAAAAAATCAAGAAGATACGGTAAGTGATCTCTATATTAGAACAGTTTAGTGCCGAATGTAGAAAGATCTTAACGGGAGGATGTGCAAAACAGAAAAACGAATTAACCTTTATTTGAACATTAAATAATACTTTTGAATAAGAAAAAAGCTGCTTTCCTGCATTGTTAACTATGTTGAAGCACTTATTTTAACTGATAGTATAGATATTACGTTGTTACGAAACACAATAGCCAGCATGTGTAGTTCTGGGGGGGGGGGGGGGGGGGGCTGGACCCGTTTTAGTCCAGTTTTGGATAGTCTGCCGTGGTTTCATTCCATTTCAAAGAGCAGTCTGACGCTCGGCGTAACCATGGCACACTGCCACTCCAACATCCAATCCCAGAGCTTGAAGATTAATCACGGGGTTTGTCAAGCAACGGGACTGTAGTCCCAAACGATAGCTGAGGATTGTGGGTAGTGCAGTGTCTTCGGCCATCCTAAATATTTTTTTGATTTCATATTGCATTAACACCATATCCCAACGTGCATTGCGGCTAAAACATCCAATCACCTAGCTTCAACCATAGCTGAGGATCTTGGGTAATCAGTTCAGTGGCTTTGTATCACAATGATGCTCGAAATGTCCCTTATAGGCCTACGTCTGTTTCTTTCCGGTGACTTTATTTTGAAATTCAGTTCCTGACGGACGGCCAAAAAGCCAGAGATTATGGAATTAAACAAATAAATAAAAACAAGGATAATTGTGTGTTATTGTTGAGTAAATAACAGTGTGTTATTTTGAAAATAATAACAAATTAGAAGGAAAAAAAGATTAAAAATACAGATTTCAGTTTTCTGAGGCTCTGAGCCCCATTTATTTTCCTCGCAGACGGCAAAAAAAGTCAAACATTATACGTTTAAAATAAAAACAATAATCGTGGCTTGATATTGAGAAAGAACATATTTTTGTGAACCACACAGCTTCTGGTCTTCCAAGACCCGACCGGACAAAAAGACGTGGTGCAGGCACGAATCATACTGCAAATAGAAATACATTACTTTTAAAATCGTTCTGTGTGACACGAAAAAAAGGGGGAAATCGTGTTGGTGAACACGAATCAATAGATTAAATGTCGTGACTATAACACGAAATGTCGTGAGACTGGGTTGATTCCTTTATGTAATACTTTAATGCGGTTTATTCAGAAACATAATCAATCATTATTTTGTTAAAACCCTGGATAAAATGGTTAGTGAAAATGTATTGTGTCAATCCAATGTTTTCACTTTCCACACTATATTATTTCTGGCAGCTACAGTATGGCTAAGACAATTGAAAGATTACCATTATGGCAGATAAATAAAATAAAATAATGCAACTGAAACACTTTTTTGAGGTTAATGTTAGGGTATGAAGGGTTAATTAAATGGTGAACAATAATCGCAGGTCTGTGATGGGGTGCAACTTCTGGTCATCTTAAATGAGATGTTTGACAGAGCTATCCACCATAACCTCCTCACCCTGTCTGGCTAAAGGGAATTCTACTTTGTGCATTCAAGCTGGCAACATTCTGAGGTGTGGATTTACTAAAAGGGTGTCATTCTGAGGGATACTGAGCTGATATGTGACCACGCACAGACTCACTTATCTGAAATGTCATTATTTTTGTGTTGGCATATAGGGCTAGCTCCATTTGTGTTATTATTTTAAGTCCAGTTGCTTTCAACCTTGTCTACATTTAGAAATATGTCAGTGCTTGTCCCGGGGTGGCTGTCCTTTACAGCCTTAAGAGCCTGACTTGAATGCAGCATGCACAAGGAGTGGAATAGTGCTTAGTGGGAATGACCGCATGAATGACTCAGTCATGTTCTCAAAAGTAATTCAAAGGAATTAGTAAATTCCTGACATTTAAGATACCTTCTATTGGGAAAATGTTGACAACCTGGTGCCGAATGGCTGCAGAGTTGCCACTGTCAGCAGTTCAGTGAAAATACTATAATATAGTAACGCTAATTCAATTAATGCATCTATTTAGCAAGAAGGCAAATGTTTGCCTGAATTCCATTAAAACAAACAAATAATATTTCTAAAACTTATTTTGTGAAAGCCTGATACATCTTCTTCCTCTGTGCCCTCAGAGCTCTGTTGTTGTCCAAATATATTAGAGACACAGTATTTAGCCACACTATTCTTTCACTACCAAGAGCCATTATAAAAAGGAGCAGCAAATGTAGATTAATGAGCAAAAGGGGTCTCTGATAAATACACTTTTTCAGTTGATGATAAACAGCTGGTTTGAAAGCTATTAAGTTTTAAACAAAAAAATAAACTATGTATTTGTGACTTATTTTAAAGCAGTTTTGACCGCAAGGCTCTGCGCCCAACCTCGGGGTGAGCAAAGAGAAAATTGTGTATCATGTAAATGTAGCTCAAGAAGCTACAGAGGCAACTCAAACAAAAAGGCTGAAAAAGCCATATATGTATACTTTAGCAGTGTTTAAAGAACTATTAATAATAACAAACTAATAATATAATATAATAAACTTTATTTATATAGCACCTTTCAAGCTTGACACAGCCCAAATAGAGTATGATAAAGAAATTACAATAACCAATAAGGAACTAAGTTAAAATATTTAAAAACAATAAAACATGAACAGTGCTACTACTAAAAATGATAAGCCAAATGAAAAGGATTGGTCTTTAATTTACTTTAAAAAATTCCAATTGAGGTTGCCGTTCTAAGATCAAATGGGATGTTCCGCAGTTTGGGACCATAAAAACAGGAAGCAGCCTCCCCAGTTTTCTTGTAATGCACTCTAGGTACTTTTAAAAGTGAAACATTGGAGGATCTAAATAACCATATTGTAATAATCTATGGAGCCATCACACAAACGTTGCCTCTTTTCCTCTCAATTTGCTGACACAGCATGAATCAAACATAAGCCTTTTTGCCTCTTTCATCTACTGCTCCATCCACCGCCTGGTCTGATTATAGAATGCTGCTTAGAGTTCATAAACAAATGCAAGAGTTGATTCAAATCCTTTACAGCGGCTAATTCTCCTTCAAGAAGTTCACGTGGAGGCTCATCTGGCTGCCGGTGTCACGTCCATCTGGCCTGGGAGGTGTAATAGCTCTACTAATCTCCCAATAATGGCAGCGGGACTGGGGACATGTCATCGAGGGACCGCGGAACACGATCCCCCCAAATCAATACCTCGCCCCTCGGGGGGGGGAACCCTGCTACCCAAGGGGATGTCGATACTGTCGATTGGGTATTAAAGAACATTTCATCAGCATGTGTGACAGCAAGAGAGAGAGAAAGAGAGAGAGGGGGTCATGGAGGGCGTCTATGGATGTCCACGGTGGCCTGTGTGTGCTCCTCCCCAGGGAGGTCCCAAGGTGATGTGCCATCCCTCCTGACTATCGACAGGAGCCATGACAAACTGTGTCGTCTGGTTTCACCGCAGTGTGTTGTGTTCAGCTTAAATAGGATGTGAAGACGGATGATGGCAGGTTTGTAGATATTTAGTTAAATAGCTCCCTTTCATGTAGTCTTAATTCTACACCGTTCTGCTTTCATGAAGATCCCATGCTAATGCAGCAGCTGATTATTAGTTGGATTAACATATTTCAAATAGACACATAAAGTAGATTATTGTAATCCAATATTATGTTTGTGCTTTAGGTGAGGCCTTTTTTTTAGGCAGTGTACAAAAAGGGGCCCTATTATGGTTGCCAGAGGTTCACCTCTACAGTATTGTGTTATATAGGTTTGTGTGCAGGTAAATGGTCTGCAAAGGCTAAAATACAAAAATTGTAGTGCAATGCAAATCACCTTTGTGTCCTCAGATTGATTAGTATACTATAGTGTCATGATCTTAGTTTTTGTGTTTAAAGTTCCCTGTTTTATTTTTAAATGCATTTCCTCTTTGTATTTAGTCAGATTTTACTTCATGTATTTTACTTTTCCCGCCTGTGCAATAGTCTGATTGTATGGCAAGCCATTTGAGTATTTATTCCATATCCTTGATATCAGACGGCAGCTGCCTACACTAGTTGGCTCTTTGATTTCACTTGTTAGATATATGGTCAAACGAGTTTGGCACTCTGCTTTGATAGTTAAATAAAACATTACACTAGTCACTCTTTTTCAGCAACTAGTGGCACTTTTGTCCGACTAGTTAGCACATAAGCCTTACTAGTTACGCCAGGAGCAGCACTATAGCACCAAAGTCCCAAATTGTAAGCTTTTTTATTAACTAGTGACCCTCTGACCGTACTAGTGACGCTAAAAGTCTTACAAGTTAACTAGTGCACTGCAAAAGCTCTGACATGTTAACTAGTTACAAAAAAGAAGCAGAACTTGTTAACTAGTGGCATACATTTGTCTGCACTAGCAACCACAATCACTTACTAGTTAACTAGTAAAGGCAAGAGGTTTACTAGTTAACTAGTTGACACCTCTTTTGACCTTACTAGATAACTAGTGGGGCTTAAAATGTCTACACGTTAACTAGTGAACCCTTTGCCCTTTACTAGTTAACTAGTGAGATACATTTAAATTCCACTGGTGAACTAGTGAGGCTTAAAATGTTCACTAGTAGTACTAGTGGGTCCCAAATGTGCACTAGTCAAACTAGTTGCACAACATGCTAATGAGGAGGAGGGGAAATAATGCATTGAGGTCTCCTATTGGCCCTAAGATATAGAGCGCCACCCAGCCCAAATAGTTTCTTTAAGAGCTTAAATACACTGTGTTTTAAAATACAGCCATATGATCATATTTACACAAATATAAAACAAAATTATTGTTGTAATTATGATCATATGACTCTAAATCAAATTAGGTAAGAACATTGAATACTTTGTTAAAATGAAAAGTTGCTTTAGGACTGCAGACAGGAATATAGATCCTCTCTAAAAAAAATTATTAAGCTGCAATTTGAAAGTTGCTTGGATTAGAATAGCACTGTGATAACAGAGTGACATTATTGATGGATAGAAAGAGGAAGTAACCCTCTTCGAATCACAGCTTTGAGAGATCGTCGTGACTTCCGTAAATATGAGTAAGGCAAAATATGGAGGGGTTGTTTATCATACGGGTCTATCGTTATCCTGATTTAAAGATCTGTCCAGTGTTTCTGCTTTATTAATTTCATGAGCACCGCTTATAAAATGTCCCAAGATCATATACTTTTGTGTCTCGAGTGCCGGTGTTCTCCCACAAAAGCGTGCGCACACTCGCACCAACAAAAACACACACACAAAGCGGAACAAAGCAGAAACAGAAACATGTATTTTTCGAGGCAAAACACACACTGACTGACTTCCCACGAACAATATTTTAACAGTAGCCACTAAATACCCGACTGATGCACCTCACGTCTTCCAGACGTTTCTAAAAACATTGCAGGAGAACGCCCCCTAACTCCTAATTTCCACCGGGTCCGTCTGCGCCGCGGTGTTCTCAAAGATCACTGACACTCTAGTCAATAGCCGTGTTCACACCGGAGTACTTTTCCCCTTTAGTTCCGTTAGTACCCCTTATGTTGCGTTCACACCAAAAAGAGTACTTAGTGCCGGGAACTTTTACCCCCATTTTTAGTGCCTGCTAGAGAGGTGGTACTATCCTGGGGGGGAAAAGTGCGCCAGTTCTGATTGGCTGGGCGAATTGCAAACCACGCTCCGTAAAACTCTGAAAAGTTTTGTGAAGCCACCATTGTATTTGTGGCATTAGCATTAGCTCCGCGCCCCAACGGAGAGAGAATAACTTATGGCAACACAAAAAAAAACATTGGAGCGGTGGAGTGATGAGGAGGGGTTGGCGTTCTGGCGATTTACTCTGAAGGCTTCAGAAGCTTTGCCAAATGCTGGGAGTCCCAGCAGCTTCTACTGAAGCCAGTCCCCAACTGTGAAGTTGCTGCCTGCCAGTAAACCCAAAGCAGAAGAAGAAGAAGTGACGTCAGCAGCTCATTTGCGTAATCTTCCCTCAGGGAAAAGTACTCCGGTGTGAACGCGATTAGTACTTAGTGCCCTGAGGTAATAAGTCCCGGGGCACTAAGTGCCGGGGCACTAAGTACTGCAAAGTATGCGGTGTGAACGCGGCTATTGGGTGCTATTCCACCACACCCGGAGCGTTACGGCACAGAAGCGTCCCAGAAGCGTCTCGGCGCAGGGCTCCTCTAAAATGATTACCATGTCGGGCAGGCAGGAAGTGGAACGGTCAGAGAATCCGGGCCAGGCCCTTCCCCCACATCTACTAATTTTGCAGACCCCCCTCCTTCATCACAACACTTTCACTACGACACGCACAATGGACGACGAGCTTTTCATTATGGAAGTCTTGATGTGATTAGTCTTGTGTGTATATAGTCCTCTCTCCCCTTGTGTTTTTATCGATTATTTGTCTATGTTCCTGTCTGTGTTCGTTAATGTCCTGCCTGTGTTCCTTATCGTGTTCCCAGTGTTCTTTTGTTCTGCTTCTGGGTCCAACATCCTGCCAATTCCTGAAAAACAGTCAATTACATTTAGTTTTAAGGTAGTGCAAAATCCAATCGTAGCTAGAAAATTTTACTTCTTCATCACCTTTGTTGGTGGCCCATTCACAGGTGTTCTTCAGGTAAATACTAGGGGTGTAACGGTACACGTACCCGTACCGAAGGGCCCGTACCGAATAATTTCGGTACGGGCCCTTCGGTTCGGTACACGTGTGTACCGAAGTGTAATGCTTATGTGTATCCAGAATATAACGTTAAATCTAAAAAATTGAGAACGTGAACAACTTTTTGGAAGTAATTTCAGGTGCTACGTCGCAGCATTCAGAGTAATTTGCTCACATTGGGTTCAACCGTTCAACGCGTCACAGAGCGAGCAAGTCATTTCATTGGACGAGAGGCATACTATGAGAGCTGGTCACAGGGATGCGTTCAAATTTAGTCAGTAATTTGAGGAACTGTCGAAATGGCGAACGCAGATGAAGTTGAGCTCGAAAATCCTCCAGCATCATTGAAGTCTCCGGTTTGGGAACATTTTGGTTTCGCAGTTACGTACAAGGATGACAGACAAAGACAGGTGGACCGAACCAAAGCTGTTTGTCGGCATTGTTCAACTAAAATTGGTTACGCGGCTGGCAATACATCACACTTACACACTCATTTGAAAAGGCATCACCCGAACGTGAATATCACCGGTACCAAAAGAAAAAAGACTGAAGTGCAAACCCAACTCCCACTAGCATTTAAGCCTCCACCACTCACAAAAAGTTTAGACCGAGCCAAAGCTATTACAAACGCCAAATATCCTTATGTTGCCATGTTAGCAAAGCGCTACCTGGCTGTATACGTCTGTCCTTAGCGAGAGGGTGTTCTCCACAGCAGGAGACATTGTTAGTGCCAGCAGATTTGCCCTTTCGGCAAGCAGTGTGGAGAAGTTAATTTTTCTTTAAAAAATAAAATGAAAATACAATGACAAGCAAGTCATAATGTCAAACTGGCTGCTGAGGTACTAGTACAGTACAGTTCAAATACAGATGATTTCAGTTCATCGAAATGCTGCACCTTAATGTTTATTTTATTATATTTTGTATTTATTTGATTGAATATTCACAGTTTAATAATAATTAAAAACCCAACACGAATAGTTTATGTTTTGTGAGTGCTAGTAGGCCTATACAGTAAAGTTCAAATACAGATTATTTCAGTTCATCGAAGTGCTGCACCTTAATGTTTATTTTATTATATGTTGTATTTATTTGAGTGAATACATTTTTCACAGTTTAATAATAAAAAATATATATATATATTATGTTTTTTGATCATTTTTTCTGCTGTACCGAAAACGTAACGAACCGAACCGTGACCTAAAAACCGAGGTACATACCGAACCGAAATGTTTGTGAACCGTTACACCCCTAGTAAATACATAGTTATTTTGGCACTGGAAACCAGTAACTGAAGGGTTTCCTGATATGTGGACAAAGTCATCTATAGCCCTTCTTGGCTCAGTGACAAGAAGTAGACAGGGTTGGGAGAGACTGTAAGAGAGAGAGAGGTTCCAGGTTGTTGTATTGAAAATATTCAGGAGATATAATATTAATTGTTCCAATGATAATAAACAAACATTTGCATAAAGCATATTTGTCCACTCATATGTTGATAAGAATATTCAGAACTTGACAAATATTCCTCTAAGGTACATTTAGAACAGATGAAAATTGTGCGATTGATTTGTGATTAATCGCGATTAACTATGGGCATCATGCGATTAATCGCGATCAAATATTTTAATCGACTGACAGCCCTAGTATGGATAAGGGTGTGTGTCTACATGTGGACGTGTGTGTGTGTGTGTGTGTGTGTGTGTGTGTGTGTGTGTGTGTGTGTGTGTGTGTGTGTGTGTGTGTGTGTGTGTGTGTGTGTGTGTGTGTGTGTGTGTGTGTGTGTGTGTGTGTGTGTGTGTGTGTGTGTGTGTGTGTGTGTGTGTGTGTGTGTGTGTGTGTGTGTGTGAATATGTCTTGTATATTCTGCACTTGTTCCATTTGTATATGTATTGTTAACGTAAAGCACATTTCCTTGAATGTTGTAATGTATACAAAGTGCACTCTATATTTTATGTTGTGTTTAATTGAATTAAATTTGCTCCTTCGAATTAAGCTCACAATAAACTATGGAGACTCACAATAGAAACCAACAATGTTAAACACATATACATACAATTTATTATAATGCTTTTCTAATAGGTAATTGTCATTGCCTTCTTAAATCAGCCAAGCATTTTCTGATCTGTCATTTCTATGAGCAGGATGACATTGCTTGTTGATACAGTGTAAAATGAAGAAAGAAAGAAGAACATTAAGTAGGGCTTAGTCATCCACCATGTCAAAGTCAGACCCTGCCTTGTCTCAGGGTTTGTTGGCAGAAGTGTAACAGCATTGGACTACTTATAGCTTCTGAGAAAGGATGGTTATTATCTACGCATCCATAAATCGTTGCTGGAATGACATTATTTTATTATTAACGGCAGCTCAAAGTCTTGTTTAGGCTAACCGACAGCGACTTATATTCACTTCATTAACGTAGAAATGCCAATGAGAGAAATTCAGTGTTGGGTATTTTGCTCATGGCATCTCAACATGTTGACTTGCATGAGGTGGGGTCATACCACTGACATCTTTTATTGGTAGCTCTGACGGAATAGTTCTGCCAGTCTACAGAACCAACGACTAGCCATTCAACCAAAATCAATATACACCCACATTGTGCTGCGGGTGCAACTTTTCCCTCCAGAAGAGTGATGCAGTGTTTGTTGCAGGGAAGAAGAAAAGCCCTGCATCAGGATTTAGCTTGTTCTCACCCAGCCAAGGCCACAGGATGGACGGTGTTCTCGCTGTGCCGCTGCCTCGGTGCCCTGCCGCCTTCCACACAGCCACCACCATCTGTTCCCTGGCGAAGACCTCTGCCCCCTGCAGGGCGGACCCAGAGTGCTGACACCCTCACACCACACGCAGGAGGGGGGGTACGTGTTCCTGTGTAGGGTCATCCACACATTTGGCAAAACAATCAGATTACAAATGTAAGGATGGCAAAAGCATTGAATGATAATATGACAGATATAGTGCTACACATCTTGCTGAAAATTATTTGCAATTATTGGAAACTTTTAAACTCGAATGAATGCTAATAACTGAAATGTTCTCATTATATCTTGTCTTTATTGGTCATGGCTTTTTGACTTTGACTTTTGGTCTAAAGTATTGATAAGCAGCTCTTTTGCATCTCCCGTCTCATCAATAACATCAGAAGTTGAAATGTTATCCAAACTGAAATGATATCTGAAACCACAAAAAAGACCCAGGTTGCAAACAACCTTTTATTTTTGAATTAATAAAAAAAAAGAAGCAAAATACAAGCAATACTATCATGGCAGATCATCTGGATTGTTAAAATACTAAGTCACTCTACACAAAACTACAACAATTTACAAAAACGCGGCCAGGTTATGTTTGCTCTTATTCTTTATTACTAACACATTTAGAAAGACAGAGCATGTACAATAAAGAGTATCATAAGACACACACACACACACACACACACACACACACACACACACACACACACACGCAGACAGGCAGGCAGGCAGACAGACAGACAGACAGACAGACAGACAGACAGACAGACAGACAGACAGACAGACAGACAGACAGACAGACAGACAGACAGACAGACAGCCTCACTAACACAGACCTAATGCATGCAGACAACCTGCTCTGCGTGATGCTGTGCTGCATGCAGCTCTGGCTCAGTGTTAGCATGGTGTCACAGTGGGACAAAATATGACCCGGGCCCTTTCTCATTTCACTAATTCCCCTCCTCGACTCCCCTCCTCGACTCCTATCCTCGTGTCTTAGTCCCGCCCACAGGAGATGCGAGCGGAAGAGTCGAGGAGGGGAACCGAGGAGAGAGGAGGGGAAGCAGCAGGCGGTTAGAGAAATGAGAAATCCTCTCCTCTGAGCGGTCATTTTAAAGAGACGTCCATTAATGATGACAGGAGGCACAGCAGCCCTCTGTCTGATGGACAGATGTGTTCATGACCACTTATATATTTACTTTTAATGAATTGACAGTGCAGTATAATGAGACAATAAGAGGCTACAGATGCGGACATATATACACACACATATATATTTATATATATATTTATATAAATATATGCAATTTCAGATTCAAACAAGACCCTCTATGGTCGCTACAATGAGGAAAATAAATTACGGCCCAAAAGTTTTATTTACAAGTATTAAAAGTAAGCATAGGACACCAAACCAACTGAGACCTGCTTGTCCGCCGCATCTACGCACACACATACACACACACTGTACCACGGCACACGCACCTACCCACTGTACAACACGCACCTACACACTGTACAACACGCACCTACACACTGTACAACACACACCTACACACTGTACCACACTCCTAAAGCATATAATATATCAGGATACAGCCGTTGTGTATTTTATTATGTGAAGCACTAAATGGTTTTAGAAAAAATATTGACTCTTTGTTTGTAGATATCTACTAAACTAAAGCAAATAAAGAGAGTAATGTAGGCCTGTTATACTGAGTGATATATATTATACACACTGCTCTGCTTTCTGCCCTGCTTTCTGCTTTCTGCACAGCTGTTCTTACTGTAAACATCGCAAGTTCATAAAATAATATCTAGGGGATGCATGCAGAGCTGTCATTGGCTGAGATAAGTCCGGCCTTGGGTCACGACTCTTTTAAACATCTCCCCGGAAATACATCTGTGGAGCATCCGCGGACTGGCGCGGAGGACCCATCAGTGTATCCTCGATTATAGCTCCTCCAGAGAGCCTCCTCGATGCTCGATCCTCAGTCCTCTAAGTGCATTTAGAGAAATGAGATGTCCTTCAACATGGCGCGCTGAAATCCATTTCCGGGTCACTACCGGAGGACCGGGGAGTCGAGGAGTCGAGGAGGGGTAATTAGTGAAATGAGAAAGATCCCAAGAGTATGGAACATGTACATATTAAAACCGACAGACATGTGGGGGTGTGTACACAGGCATTAGCTGCATGCATAATGCTTCAGCTTGAAATTAATGTCGCTGTGAATCCAAATAAGAACAAACAAGAATGTCAGGAATCTGAGGTGATGTACTGCAGCCTTTTTAGAGGCACATGGTGACATAACGAGTAAATTATTGATAGATTGGAGGACTTCAGTAGTACAGAGTGGTGCAGTTAGGACGTAGTTTTGTAGACGAACCTGGAAGTTAGTATTGTAAGAGCTGTTTCGACTAAAAGCAATAGGGTTTTTCTATTGAATTTGGGACTATTGTACAAAATAAAAAGTAAACAGCTAACGTTATAAATGGCTATAAATGAACTACGTCGTCGACAATTGGTTGAGCATCACAACAGCTAAGCTAAAGGCAGACTTGTGTTTGACAGATGACGATTGGGTGTTTACTGAAATTGTTTATATTGTAGAACAAAACTTGAAAATCTCTAAAACGTATGTTAACCACTGACCTTATTTCAGGTATCAAACCCAAAACACGTTTAAAAAATCATTGACAATGAAACAGGGACGGAATTGGTAAAACTCCAATTCGTTGTCGTTTTTAGGACTCATTCCTGCACCACTCTACATACAGGGTTTGCTTTAAGTAATATATGTGAATTTAAAACAATGATATAATACTAGTATCTCCATGTTTAATGCTTATGTGTATCCAGAGGCAACAGCTCCATGAAAATGGTTCTGAGGCCACTCAACTCATTTTCTTTTTCCCTTGCTTCGACCCTTGACCTTTGACCTTCAAGGTCAATGCCCCCCACCCCCCCACCCTCCATCCCTTCGCCATTCAGCAGGCTATCTGTCCCAAACAGGGGAGCATCTTTGTATTCAAGCTACCTCTCATCTCTCACCTCTTTTGTTTTAACCTCTCTGGCCATCAGTCCTGGAGAGGGGGTGGGGGGGGGGGTGGTTTATAGCCCTGATGGGTTACGGGTACCGGTGGGAGGAGGAGGAGGTGGAGCAACAAATCTCAGACTCGCACCTAAAGCTGTCAGTGGCGCCCCGGGGGCCCTCAGGCGTCAGCCAGCACGGTCACCTTGGATGGGTGGAGAGATGAGATGGAGACACACACACAAAAACACACACACAGATTTGAGCATGCAGACGCTGAGCCGAGATAGCAAACAGTGAAGATCTCACCATCGCCTGTATGATCCCCACCTCCACACGCATGCATACACATCTCCTCTCACACACAAACACAGACACACACACACACCTCCTCTCCCTGTCAGAAACTCAATTAATATTCATGTTTGCAAAGATTACTGCAGACTTCCTCCTCCCACCCTCTTACCCGGAGATCTCCTTTTTCTTCCTGTTTGCTCTTGACTGAGCGGAGCTGTAGCATGATAACCACATAAAGATGGCTGTGATGCATTAGTTAATGAAACGGAGGCTGCTTTCCAATCACACACCCCCCCCCCCCCCTCCCTCCTTTCTCCCAGGTGCGGAGGTAGAGAATGTGGAGTTGTCCTCCCGACCCGCTGTGCTCTGAAGCCCCCTGCGGCGGGGCTTCCCGGTGAGGTGTCGGTCAAGGGGGCGGAGTTGGGTAAGTTGTGATGGGTTGGTGGAGGAGGGGCGGAGGTGTCAGTGGGATTTCCCGATGACCCCTCGTCGTCCGGGGTCATCCAGCCTACTCTCCACTCTGTGGCAGCTGCGTGGGGAGTGCATCCTTCATGGGCACAGCAGGAGGTGAACGTGGGTGATAGTATGTGTAAATATATTTGTGTATGTGTGTGTGTGTGTGACAGTGAAAAAGAGCAGATTGGGGTTTTAGTTACACAAACCTCTTCCAGAGGCAGAGCTGCTATAGGAGCCAGGAAGCATTTTCATTGGTTGAGTTAAACCTCGGTGGATGGAGCCAGTATCACTAAGTAACACCCAGTGACAGTGCAGGTGGAGGAGAGGAGGAGTCGCTAATATTATCAAGTACAGTGCTCTATAGCTCACTGAAGAACAACATGGATATCTTTATCCTGGCTGTCTCGCCAATTTTTGATATCATGAGACACAAATGGGGTACACTTATGACCAAAAACGCCTCACTGTTAGCAGCCAAACCAGATTCCTGCTTCACCTTTGACGTACTATCAGTGTTGTGAACTCAGATCCCGTGGAATTCGAGATTATAGATTAATAATAAAAATAAACAATACATAATTTAACATTCATTATCATAGGATAAGAAAAACTATCAATCGCTGTGTGAAATTCACAATATGTAAATAAATATTAGTTTCTCCTTTATAATAACAGTAATTAACACATTAATGCATCAGTCATTTTAATAAAATAATATAACATATTTTATTCTAACATGGGATGTTGTGCATAATAAGTACTGTTACTTTTAGACCAGCTCATTATCCAGGTAGATGTATTCATTCAACAGTAACATTTAGATTGCGGGATATTACTTGCAGAGAAAGTACTTCTACACGGTAGTTTTATTATTTCTACTTCAGTAAAGGATCTCCTTACTGTGTATCCACATAGAGTTTTAGTAAGACATAGAAAGTTATGTTTTACATGGAAGTCAAAGTCATATTTCTATATGTATATTCCTGTAAACAATTACAGGTTAGGCCATCGTTTTTAGAAATGTACTTGAAATATTGTCAGTGAACAGTACAACTTAAAAAAAGGTTTTAATTAATAAAATGTATTAATAAAAGTATTAATGATATTTGAAATGTATACATTTGATTTTAGTCCTACTTACCTCTTATACATTAAATATGAATACAAATGTGTAAGTTTTTCCAATGTGATTATTGAATTTATGGATTTTACCTCTGAAGTAAGTCGGATTCATATTCTCAAAAAAAAGAAAATGGGTATAATTTGCTTTTTTAATAAAAAAAACTCTAAAAGACAAGGCATTACATATAATAAATTGCATACATAAACAAAATTCATAGTTTAAGAATAATTTATACATGAGATTTCTTAAAACAGCTTGTAGATATTGACTCCTGCAGCCACAAATATTTCACTTGCACTGACCATCGAGGTCTCTTCAGCAATATTCTCATGGCATCATTATAAGCTATACTTGAAGTTTCCGTAAACTTGCTTTTCTGTAGTTTGACCACAAATGTGCAGTATTGAGTGGTGTACAATATGCTCTGAACAGAGACATCTTCACTCCATCTGTACATGCACTAAACTTGCGTAGGAGAATGTTTGCTTCAGCATACATCATGCAGCATTGCCTATAAATATTTTCATCATCTATCATTTGTTCTGTAATAAAGTGTCCAATATATTTTAACTTATTACAGACACTAAGATTAATATCAGACAATTTAAAATCAGGACATTTTAGACATTTATCCTCTTTGGTTCTAAAGATCATGACAGCACTCTTACTGGCGTTGTATTTGATGTCATGTTCCAAACCGTACACAGAACAAACAGCAAGAAGCTGCTGAAGACTAGCGCTAGATGGACTCAGCACAACAAGATCCTCTGCATACATAATATGGTTCACTACTAGAGTACCACCAATCATGCATCAGTATTACAGGCTCTCAGTCGCTTGGACAGATCTTCAATATAAAGGTTAAAAAGAACTGGGGACATAATTCCACCTTGTCTGACACCATTGCTAACCCCAAATGGGGCTGAGACCCTATTGCCCCATTGTACTTGCATAGTCTGGTGGCCATACCAGTAGACCAGAATTCTCACAATGTATTTGGGCACCCCTCTTTGATTCAGTTTAACAAATAACTTCCTATGATTAACACGATCAAAGGCTTCAGAAGCATCAATGGAACACATAAGAACTGATGAGTTATTACCTCTATATTTGTTAACAATTCCCTTTAGGGCGTAGCCTATCAAGTCATATACAAGTCAGTGCCATGTTTAGCCTTAAAGCCAAACTGGTTATCTGTTGAGTTAATAAAGTCATCTAATCTGTCCAGCAGAATTATTTCTAGGACTTTTGACAGTATGCTGGTACATGTGTCTGAACCTCTCTTTAGTGGTTCATTAATAAAACAGATATTTCAATGTGTTCCTACTTTGTTCATGTACTGTTGAGGTTAATTTCAGTAGTTGTGTGCTATAATGTATTTACAAAGTGTGAAGAGGAGGCAACTTTAGAATAGGGAACCTGTTCAGGTCAATTTGAGTCAAATTACTCAACCCATTCTCACGGTATTTCGTGTTATAGACACTAAATATATTTAATCTATTGATTCGTGTTCACCAACGCGACTTTCCCATTTTTTCATGTCACACAGAACGATTTAAAAAGGAATGTACTTATATTGGTAGTATGTTTCATGCCTGCACCACGTCTTTTTGTCCGGTCGGGTCTTGGAAGACCAGAAGCTGTGTGGTTCATAAAAACATTTTCTTACTCAATATCAAGCCACGATTATTGTTTTTATTATAAATCGTATAATGTCTGACTTTTTTTGCCGTAATGGGGAAAAGAAATGTGGCTCAGAGCCTTAGAATACTGAAATCTGTATTTTTAAAACCTTTTTTTCCTTCTAATTTGTTATTATTTACATTCCTTTTAAAATCGCTCTGTGACACGAAAAAAATGGGGAAATCGTGACTATAACACGAAATGCCGTGAGACTGGGTTGAATTACCATGAATAAAAGTAGTACAATTCATTATGTCAAACCTTGGAAAGTATCTAGATATCCCTGCCCTATTGCCAAAGGAACTGCACACTGAATATGTTTTGCTGTTCGATGTCTATGTCTGGACCGCTGCGTAAAAAGTAGGGTTTCTGCCCCGTTACTTCTCCGCTGCTTTCTTGTTCCAGTATACCCAACGGTATACTGTTTTTCTCAGACGCGGAGGGATACTGACTGTTGTGAAAAGTAACTTACAATTCTACCCGTGGTATACGCTCAGTATATCACGGCTAAGAACCAATCAGATTGCTTGATTTGACTTGTCCGTTTTATAATATTCAAATATAGCATGATAGGTCCACTTTAACATTTATAGTTTCCTGTCTTGTTACATAAGAATATATCTATAAGTGTTATTATGGGAGAATTACTATTCTTGTGGTACTACTGCCTTATTAGGCCCATATTGAGCAGCACATATTAAGACCAAAACTCATGTACAACAACAACTTCCTTACTTGCAATAAATAAGCACCAATTAGAGGGTTATTGAGGAAAAACTCTCAACTAATGGCCTATTACTTGTAGAATATGGTCATGTAGAATAAGGCATTAATAAGTGTTTTATAATGACTAATAAAGAGCCAATGTACTGCTAATATGCATGTTAATTAATAACTAGTTGATGATGAATTTGTGTACCTTATAAAGTGTTACCGTTGAACAAGAACAGACAAATGTCTGCCCAAAATGGTAATTGTTATATGGTCATTCAATTTGCTTTGCTTTGTTTGTGTGTGAGACATCAGCCACTTTACCGGACATTTACCAGCTTCAAATGCCTGAAAACCATTTCCACCACAGAGACGTCTCGAGTCCTCCGTATTTCCTTTAATGTTTGACACGCCGCCAGTAAGACTGACATGCTGCTGGTGCACAGCGGCACAATACTGATGTGTCATCTAATTTCAAATCACACTGTGCTACTTCAGAAAAACTGAAGAAGAGAGTGCCAGGATGGGCGGGTATGGAAGGTGCCGACGAAGAATGGAAATTGGGGAAAGAGAAGAGTGGGGGGGGGGGGGGATATAGAGGGAGAGAAATCTCTGTCTCAGCAAAAGTTTTCATTACAAATTTGAGACAAATGATCTCTGTGTCCTTCTCCTGAAGCTGCCTGGGGCTTCATGCTATTTCTATGCAAATAACAACCTCACGCCTTTGCTCCTATTATTTCTGCTGGAGCTGCTGCAACATGACCCAGGAGAGCGGTGGGGGGAGGAGGGAGGGGTGGAGGAGGAAGAGATAGGAAGGAAGGATTATATGAAGTGAGAAAGAGAAATAAGATGGAAAATGCAATAGAGGAAAAGAAGGAACGACAGGAGGAGGAGGAGAAGGAGGAGACAGTCAGACAAGCAATGTGTGTGTGTGTTCGCAATGGACTCACTGAGGTGTAAAAATATATAACACTAGGAAGGAGAGAGGGAGCAGGAGAGGGAAAGATGGAGGGCTAAGAACAACACAAAGACACAGCCATAATTTGTTTTGAGTCTGCCTTCCTTGTAATATATGACACCCTCAGTACGGGTACTTCCTCACCGCGCACTATTGTTTAACTGTATAGCACTTACAACACTATCAGGACCAGTCCATCTCTACACACACACATCAGGATTTACGTACTGGGCCGCTCCACTGCTGCAATCTGCTGCAAATGTAGCCCAATGTGTGAAAACTGAGGCAGCAGATACATGAATTTACAAAAGTACACAATTAATTTGCAGCACCTAATAAGACTAATTACCGCTATTCTGTCAGGAAACTTTTGGATGTCGGAAATGTTTTAAATATGATAGTCAGTGTTCAAAGGGGCCCTATTATGTCATTTTCAGGTTCATATTTGTATTTTGTTCCTCTACTGTGACATGTTTACATTCTTTAATATTCAAAAAGCTCTTTATTTTTCTGATACTGCCTGTGCTGCAGCACCTCTTTTCACCCTCTGCACTGAAAAAAAAGGCCGTTGGATTAACATGATTTTAATATGGAAACCGGTTGCACACATTAAAAACATGTGTACTCAAAACTATTCCATTATGTTAAAGACACACAACTATGTTATGTCAAAGAAACATGAAATTGTTATGTTCATTTGAATAGTTCCTTTAATATAGGTATATTCATTTACCCTATGTTTAACCAACATGACTTTTTTATGTTCATTTTAGGCTTTTAATATGCTCTGCATATTTAACTTGTACCTGTTAAAGCAACATGATTTCTTTATTTAAGCTTCACTGTAAAAAGTCTGTTGGACTTAAGTAATAAAAAACATGGAGGTCGGTTGCACATATTAAAATCATGTGTACTCAAAACTATTCCATTATGTTAGAGACACACAACTATGTTATGTCAAAGAAACATGAAATTGTTATGTTAATGTATTTCCTTTAATATTAGGTATATTAATTTACCCTATAAACCAACATGACTTTTAATGTTCATTTTAGGCTTTTAATATACCTAGTATATTTCATTTGTCCCTGTTAAAGCCACATTAATGTTTTGTTTAAACTACATGCTATAGTTTTCTGTTTAATCTACCAAGTGCTCAAGGGGTACATAAAATTATTTATTTCATGTGAATAGAGGCATGTCGTACATTCTTCTACAGGATCCATCCTAATCTCTTATATCTACAGCATTTATCATAACATTTTTAAAACAAATAGTCAATAAAGACAAACACATTTCTTTGAACAACATTCATGTATTTTTCTCAAAAATGAGGATGAGCTTTTGGTTTTTCCATCATGCAGCCCCAGGAGAATTAACAAATACATTGAAAATAAAGAAATAGAAGAAATAGAAAATGTTTGTGATGCATGTACATATACATTATTGTGTTAGAACACAGCAAGCAAGCTTAAAGGAAACTATTCTCCCAACCAAAATAAAGTTTTATTGTGCCAAATGGCAAAGAAAGGCTTATTTTTTTAACTCATTCATAGTAAACAATTAACAGAAAATGTCAATGCCGAAAAAAGGAAATGTTCTTGCAAATCCATTATTTAAATAGTAACTGGCGAATATGAAAGGGCACTTTCATACAAAAAAGCAATGGCATTGCTTTGGAAAAATACATGGAAGTATAATAATGGCCTGGTTTCTCACCACATATGCACAAAAGAAAGTATTACAAATAAAAACAAGAACTGACATTTTGAAGTAGCGCAATTAGTACACATGACAAGTGGTACATTCTGAAAACACATGACCTCAGGAAAAACACAGATTTCTGAAACATGCAAATCAATACAGCAAAAAACATGAGCAAAGGAAGTGCAAGACAGTTCTATCGATGAAAGTCCAGTATGAATGCTGTAAAAGTGCACAATGGTCCATGGCAACAGCTCACTCAAATAGTTTGTTTTTAAACGCTTGGGCTATCTTGGAGAGCATGTTGCCATCTAGCTCCATTAACATTTGCCGGAGCACTTTGAACGTGCACTTCAGTTTAGGGGGGTAGTTCAGGTTCATTGCAGACATTAGTCCCAACAGCATGGTAGCAGCTAATGCAATGTTGTCCACATCAGTTAGTAGGCTACCTGTTGGCCTTCCAGGACAATCTGTCCTCTGGTCTCATCTGTCCTCTGGTCTCATCTGTCCTCTGGTCTCATGGTGGAATTGTGTTTGACAACATAAAGTCCCACTGTAATCCCCTGAATGGACCGCAGAATGACGTCTTCATCTTCTGTCTGCAGAGTGCACAGTCACAAAAGGAACAGAGTGAGATCTAACAAATCAATACATATATATACCCATTACTAAATCCCTGTGTTTAACAAGTACATTTTGTCAGATTTCAGTACTTTTAAGTCTCCTTGTTATCTGATATACTCCTGTCTGACCTGATAAAAAATGTTTCATTTCCTGTATCCGTTTTAAGTTAAAAGCCCTCTAGCTTTTCAGTGTAGTCTGGCTATTAAACAAAAAACAAGGATGTTCACATACTTTAAGGTTTAGGCTATATACTATGTGGTGTTTCAATAAATACATATTTTAAAGCCCAACAAAAAAATCAAAGGGCAAATATTACTTCTACTGACCACAAACTCTCTCAGCAGATCTTCTGGGTCCTCATTGAGGTGCACACACAGCCCCTTGAGAAGACAATCCCGGTCTAAATCGACATCATCAACCTAAGTCAAGGGGAATAAGAAAATAAATAATCTATTTTGCTCAATGAAATGTGTACACTATTGACTCGATGTATAATTTTCTTAAAATGAATTCTTACTTGAGTCATGTTTGACATAATACAGTTCAGACGCTAGCCTATCTGTCCTCCTCTCTTCTCAAAAACCTTCAGAAGTTTGTCAGATAGCACATCCAGCTGAGAGAGAAATCTTGATTGGAGGGGCAGGGTTGTTATACGCTTAAACTCCGCCTTTATCAAAGAAAACTAAATATCACAGTCATAAAAAACATGAAATCATTTCATTTTCTAATCATGCTATGATTGTAGTTGTGTGCTTGCCTCAAAACGCTGCAGAGAAACTAGTCCATGCATTTGTTACTTCAAGGCTAGCTTATTGTAACTCTTTATTATCAGGGTGTACCAAAAACTCAGAAGTTGAAGTTGAAGTCAGAAGTTGCTTCAGCTGATTCAAAATGTATTGACCAGAGCACGGAAAAGGGACCACATTACTCCTGTTTTGGCTCTATAGTCAGAATAACTTTTTATATCAAGTACGAACAACCACGTTAGACTACATTACATTTAATTTACATTTTTTTTCCAAAGCGACTTAAAATAAGTATTGCTGTAATATAAGACTATATATAAGAAACACCCTTATAGCCATTTCAACAAACAAAACATTATCACTTATGTGAAGGAGGCTTTATCGCAGAATGTTTGGCTTTTGCCTCTCACTTTCTGAATAACTTTTGCCTAATAAATCAGAAAATATGTATATCCCTGCAATGTTTGCAGTATGTAAATGTTTTGAATAAATATTCAGAAATGGTCAGACTAATACCAGTTTTCAATTAGTTAAAGATCAAGTTTAAGTTAGTCAAGTAAATCACACAAAACATTTGAATACTCACCATTTACTACAGAGCCTTTGGAACAATGTTCAAAGCAAGGCTGAGGTCAATCTTCTCCACACCAATTACCTATTACAAGAAAAACATATTTAAAATTATTTCATTATTCACACACAAATAAAACAAAAATGTTCTGCTCCTTAAAGGCGACATTTACCATTTAATTATGTACCTTTAGGTTAATATGAACCGACTTCGGCCGAGATGAGCGCCTCCAGTGTAAAAAGCTACAGTGGCCTATACTAATGCAATTAGTACAACTTTGTACGGAGCGATACACATCAGCGTTGCGAGCTCATTTCCATTGGTTTCAATGGAGACGTGCACTGCAGCAGCGCGCAGCGCTCGTCATGTGACGAGGAACAACCAATCACAACCGAGAAACATCTCAACTTCTGTAAACACAAGTGTAGGCCTACGGCAAATATGGAAGATAAGTTCATTTCACAGCGGGTGGATCGTAACCCTTACTTGATCTGTCCGGCATGTCCCCCATATTGTATGTGCACCGCTGCTAAAATGTAACACAATCATTAATATCCTCCACTTTCCAGTATCAAGTGTCGCTTTCCGGGACACACCCCCACACACAATATTGTGTCTCTGTTCTGATCTGTTTTGATCTGTGTGTATTTACGGTATTTACATGAACACAGAGCGGATCAAAGCAGAGACATAAACACAGTTTTTTTTAGGGAAAACACTGTGATCCCACAGACAATATTGTATCTTTAACAATCAACACCTTAAATGGGTAAAGATGGTCGCTTAACGTAAGGTAGGCCTACAACCTGCATCAGCGCCCTTAAAAGTCGGCACAAGAGTAGACATGCAGAGCCGGACCGACGAAGTAAAGTTCTACACCGCCTGACAGCATGAAACAATAATTTAAAACAAGACGTAGTCTATAGACATGCAAACATGCCAAGCTCATCCATCAGCTATGACTCCCCCCTCCCCACTGAGCTCGGTTTAATGTGCATAACTTTGGGCAAGGTTCATAGTTTTAAATATTGTAAATCAAGCAACTGCCGGACTTACGCTCTACAAATACTCACAGTATAAAAACACGCTAAACACAAGTCAATCAATATAAACTCACCTTGTGATTTTCATGGCTTTATCCTAGCTAACACCAGTGAATGACAATGTTTACAAATTGACAGCTGTATTTACGTTGCTCGTTGTAACGACAATACGTCTTGTGATAACCTGTAACTATGACGAACATTTGATGACATTAAAAACCTTGAAATAACTTTTACTTTGTAGAGATGTTCTCGGGACAGAACCAGCTTACTCCTCCGATGCGGGAAGAGAATATGGTAGAACCCCTCCCCCGCTCCTTTGTTTAAAAAAGAAAAAGCTTCACATTTTTTAAAATAAATATATTTTGCAATTTTTTTCTGCTTTACATATTGTCCATTAAAGTGCCATATTGTTCAGGTTCAATTACGAAACTATTAAAGTACGGGTTTGAGTCCGACCATATTAATTTGTGAATAAAATATTTGTAAATAATAATTAGAAGCTGAGTAATCGGCTGCAGAGCAAGCTGCTGACATGTGCTCAGTGGGCGGAGTTACAGAGAGAAACATAACTTTTTTCTTATTTCTTAACATGATTGAGACTTATAGAACGTACAGCCCTCAAGATTAAAATGATTGATTCATGTTTCGACGAGAAACATGAATAAATTATGTCTCATATATTAACTGCATATTTGCAAATTGAACAACCCCACTTTCCCCTTTTTTCCAGTGTAGGACGGCTGATGTGTGATGTAAACAGATTTTATTCTAAAGTCTTCATTGACTTGCATTCATTCTGCACAATTATATTAAGCGGCAATGCTAACCAGCTTCCTTGTCTTTTCTACAGAGACCAATTTGATTAAATGTCACCACTTTTTTTTTTTTTCTGTTTAATTAGAATTTTTGAATTTTACCAACAATTCATGACTGAAAATAACGAAGATAGATAATTTTGTACGGTGTTTATATGTCTTGTGTAAACAAGTACAAGCATTAAATCTAGAGTGCAAATGTACTATAATCCTGGATTTACCATATTTCCCTCAGCACACAATGTCTGAATATTTATAAATGCCAGTGTAAGACGCCTACATCAGCTACTCAGTCTGTTTTATGGGGAGAGCCTATATGGCACATTTACTTTGGACATATTCAATATCACTATCGTAATGTCAAGTATTAAGCAGTCCTTCCAGTGTTTTATTTGGAGAATGTCTACATTCCCTCACAGACATAGAAACACTCCCTCACCTATCATCCCTTCATCATTTTGTCTCCAATATGTTTCCTGAACTTTATTATTGGATGACTCCAAATACAAGTTTAAAATCACACATATTATTCTAATAAACAAATATTGTAACCTATCTGCAGTGCTCTTTAATTGAGATGATAATTATTTTTTGTGTACATATTGACCATTATATTGTACAGAATCACCAAAATGACATATTCGCAATGAAATCAAATATTTATAGAAAGGTTGTGTATGAGTGTGAGTGAGTGTGTGTGTGTATGTGTGTGTGTGTGTGTGTGTGTGTGTGTGTGTGTGTGTGTGTGTGTGTGTGTGTGTGTGTGTGTGTGTGTGTGTGTGTGTGTGTGTGTGTGTGTGTGTGTGTGTGTGTGTGTGTGTCCATCTGTCTGATGGCACCCTGCCGGTGGACTCACCTGCTGCCCTGCGGGGAGTAACTAGCTAGCAGCGTGGCTAACCCAAACAGCTAGTGAACTGTGAAACTACTGCAGTCAAAACATCAAGCCGATTAGACGCTAATTACGTCTGCTGCCATATGGTGCTAACTGACCTGCATACACACAAACACACAGAGGAGTTTTTGTGTGCTGGTGGAAAGAGGAGACCTGGGGGGTATACTACGAAGCAGGATTTTCGCTTAGCCGGCTAACTTCAGGGAAAACTCGCGCTTTCCGGTCCTACGAAGCTGGTTCTCTTTTTAGCAGGCTAGATCTCCATGGTAACTTAGGCTGTGCGGCTAACCTGCCCCGGAGCAGGTTAGGTTGCAGGCTAAGAGATCAACTCAGTGAAAGCACTGCCTGCTGACCAATCAGAGCTCAATGTGCAGAGTTTAAAGCGATCAAGTCATATTACAGGAGAAAGGAAATACAGAAAAGCTGCCGTTGCCAGAAAGAAGGCCGGCAAAAATCACAGACTGTGTGAACGTGAACATTAATAGAATATCACCTCCCATCTTCAGAGCAATCTGACTATTATAACATTAGGGTTAAGAAAGCTTACTTAAATATCTGTCACAAAATAAGTAACCGGATCAGAGTAACATTAAGTACAGTCCGCGGCATATCACATCATAATGTATCATATATCTCCTTATCTGAGTCAGCTGAGCCGTATCTGGCCGTGCAACACTCACAATGTCACATACTGTATGCAGAAGTATTATTTTAAGCAACACATTAAGTTGACGAAACACTCGAGTCAAATGTAATTAAAGTCAGATCCACTCGTGTCTTAGACGGGGCAGTGATATCATAAACCTGTTAATGTACGCATTCAAACACTTGTTCTTTTACCAGCTGTATTCACCTTGCAGGTGCAGCTATGTGGCTTTTATCCTGGATAAAGTGTTTAAGTCATGGATGTTTAAAGTTTAACGTCTTCATATGTGTCGAATTATAGAGTCGACTTTTCATTCAGGAAGTATGACGCTGCGCTGTCAGTACGCTTGTCCATGTTTGTGATTGGTCGAATGCTCCAAATACCACCCCTTTCATGTGAACGCGCACCTAACTAGATAGGACACGGCTGTCTTGAGCGATCCACTTGATAACCCGCGTCGTAGTACCGTTTAGCGAGAGCTCGTATGTTATGGATTAGGCCAACCGGCTAACTCAAACATATCCAGGTTAGGTTGAACCAGCTTCGTAGTATACCCCCCTGGGCTGCCTCGACACTTTATTGGTAACAGTTTACGCCAATCCATGATGTTGTACCGTTTCTTGCTAATTGCAAGTCACCAAAAACAAACAGCACACCCAATCTGCCTTAAAGGAACATTGAGATAGAGATGGTGGGGGATTCATGACCATTTGCCATTCCTCAATGAAAACCCAATGAGTTAGCTTCATTAAGCTAGGGGACTCAGTTAAATTTAAAAATGTCAATATACTAAAATGTATTGACATTGTTAAGCTGGTGATGCGCACAATTGTCCATAATGGGATGCCTTTTCCTTTGAACCACTTTCGAATGTAAATCTGTGAATGTCAAACTAGGAAAAGCAATACTTTGTGTAGAAAGCACAACCATAAAGTCACGCAGTTTATTCATAATCCGTAATAAAGTGCACCTATCACGACCACTAGAGGTGCTCTAGTGGTCGTGTAAGACACAACATGCTCCCGGCCCGTTCATTGCAAACGCTCCGGAGGGACGTTTATTCACAAATAACCCTCTCTGGAAAATCCTAAATTGTGGAATAGTTTGGCCATTAAAATGATTTTTGATTCGATTTCTGGCGAGAAGTGTCTATTGTACTCTTAGAATCCACATCCAGTCGATGTGTAGGATCTATAGTTTGATAGATATTACGAAGATGATTTAGGTCTCGCCAGGAGAACGTGTATGCAACTTCCATGTAAAGTTAGCGTGGGTGAAAACCGTTTTTCCGGTCTCGAAGTTTTCATAATAAAAACGGATATATTCCCCTCACTGTCAAATGATTACACAGTGATATCTGAATTACTCATCCAATAAAAAAAATCTGTTTATCCTTGTTAATTACACAATATTGATTGGTTTAAATTGTGTACAATGCTTTTATGTTTTTTAAGTGTTTGCATAAATTAGGGCGTGGTCACTTTGATGGACATGTACATGCCTTACTGTCAGCTAACAACAACTTGTCCACTCTGCTAGGCTACAACCATAGAGGCTACAACGTTAGTTAGTCATAGTACTGTACTTGACCCTTTAGCTTTAGCCGTGTTCGTGGTGATTGTGCCTTTTAGGGAATATTGTTACAAATACCAGACAATTAAAATGTCGTGCTGTGCGCTTGAATGTACTAACAAAACTTCCAAGAAGTCTAAAATGATAATATTATACATGTCAATCCCATTCGCAGGTGTTTGTGTGCTTGGTAGCTTAGCTTGTTACTTATTAGCCAGCTAAGGACGTAACCCTTAATACATACATATACATTTTAGTTTATGATTTAGCCTTGGGTAAGACTTTTATAGTCTATGGCTATGACGCCCATACGGGAGCAAATGTTAATAGGGGACCCAATTATCCCAGTGGTGGCCACCGGACCTAACGGAGCCGCAGGGGGCTAGCTCCAGCCTGCGTCCCGGAGCTAGCCCACTGCGGCTCCGTTAGGTCCGGGCGATGGAGTCCGTCGTTATAACTGGAGATCAAGGAATGCTGCGAAACGCAGACTTGGTTCGCCTGCTGTAGTATTAGCTAAATAAATGATGTTGAACAAGGCTTATTAAGCGGAACATCGCCACAGTTGTTCTGCTATGTATCAGTACTTCTTTTCTTAACGTGTGAATGACATGCATTAAGAATAACAAAATATAGCTAGTTCTCTTGCAGATTGTCTCATTTGATTATGAATGTAACGTTTATATATGGGAACTACACTGTTAGCAGTAACTTGGTATGCATGTATTTCATGTTAGCTTAGCTTCTTAGCCTGAGCTAGCTCTGTTTACTTCCAGTTCGGAGGCAGCAGGTCCCGCCTCGGCTCCGCCTCTGTGCCCTTATTTGGAGCAGGCGGGATTAGACTCTGACGTCGCTGTCGAGCCGTTAGTGGCCGACTCCGCCTACTAAGGGCTTCTCGGCAACTCTGCAGAATCCTATGGGTGACGTCACGGACACTACGTCCATTTATATATACAGTCTATGGTCCAGCCCCCTGTTTTGCACATCCTCCTGTTAATATCTTTGGACGTCCTGCACTAAACTGTTTTATTGTAGAGGTCACAGTAACTTCTTGATATTTTCAATTTTGTATGTAGGCTACTCTTAATATTTAAATGTTTTCATCAAATAAAACATATTCAACAACAACATTCAATAACGTGCTTTAACCACTAGGCGGTGCGGGTTAAAAAACCAGTGGTGTAGTTAATAAAACATAATAATATCAAACATAATATGACTATTAACTTTATTGTGAAATTAAAACAGAACGGTAAAGGAAAATACAGTTTCAGTCTCTCAATTTGAAGCTTATGCATTGTACCATTAACCTGTATAGACCTGTAACAGTCAACTGCATGAGGAGTTAGAAAGGTAGTAAATAATATCTTTAAAAACTACAAAAAAATCCCTTTCTATCAGCTGTGCACCGTTATGGTGTAAATATAACCCAGAGCCGGCCCGACCCATTAAGCGACATAAGCGGCCGCTTAGGGCCCCGCAGCCACTAAGGGCCCCCTAGCAAAAAACATTTTTTTTAATATATATATACAAAGAAAAAACAGTACACAGTCGCCGTGATAAGTATGTTTAATTAATTGTGTTAATATGCATAGATTCCCTACTCTCAAAGTAATGTATTATATTATTGAGTCAATAATATAATACATTAACCGTGCTTTACCTGAACCTCATCATGAGAGGATGGGAGGATTGTAATTTCCCGTGTTCACTGAATGCAACAGAGGCAAGACACCAGACCAACCAGAGAGTTAAATGGAAATAAACATCTGTCTTATTGGCTGACAGGTACCTATCCTGTGAGCTGTGACAATGTTTAAAATAAACTGTCAGTCGGACTCAGAGTTTTTGAAGATGGACATAAGAAAACATTTTCTTAAAAAAGACGACAATTCATGGTGGCTCAACAACCCCAGAGCCACCACTTGAGCCAGGTAAACAAGGTATGTAAATGTCAGTAAGCTTCCAAGTTATGCGAACATGTAAGCAAAGCATAAATTACAGCTACGTTGACGTTACTTTGAATCGCGGGGGTAAGCTAAACCGTTAGCAAGTAGCTATAGCTAGCCAGATATTAAATAAACACTTTGTCATACAATCTAAATGTTATGTTTTTTAGCGTTTCAAAGAAAGCTCTCTGGGAAAGGTTGACTTACTGTTCGACATGAAGCTAGAAGCTACCTTACAGTACACAGTTGATCCGGAGTCCTGTCAGTTAAAGTGTTTCATAGTTAGCTTAGCTAAGCATCAACCTAGCATTGAAATACATGGATGTTATGTGACAGTATTTCTGAGAAACAAACAGCTGAAATGGTGGCATAGTTGCCACTGTGTGTCAACAGCATGTTTGAACGTATTTGCAGCAGTAAATGTGGCTGTTTGGCCACTGACGTTGCCATAACAACACCTGCATTTAAATGTGCAACCTCTTTTTGTGACAGATTTTTGCAAGAAATTATAATTCTTCTGAATGATATTCCTATTGACAGCTAGTTTCTATGTGAACATTATGAGATGGACAGCCAGAGAGAATAAATGAAAAACAGTTATGAAATACTATATGACAAAACAAGAATACAGTTTAAGTGATTTGTAAAATATCCATAAAGAAAAATCTGTTTACAGTTCTGTTTCATATGGGTGTTGAGAGATGTATCCATAGATCTCTTAATTTTGCTATCAAAGTGCACCAGATTGATGCTTTTAACTTCAATATTTAAAAAAAAAAAAAGATCCCGGGGGAGCATGCCCCCGGACCCCCCTAGAGGAGATGAGGACCCCCCCTAGAGGAGGTTAGGTCCATGGTGTTTACATGCTTATGTATACAATATGTGTGCTTATGCTAACATCATAAGACAAAAGTTGGTTCCGTGTTGTGTGTAGTGAGAACACGCTAGAGTGAGGGGGGCCCCCAAGCCAAAGCTCGCTTAGGGCCCCCAAAAGTCTAGGGCCGGCCCTGATATAACCTTTCTACCAATTGGATCAAATATAAAAGTCAGCCAAATTAGTGTTGATACTGCGAGGAGACGTATTGTGTGAAAATAAATGGAAGATGTTGTTTAATCGCTAATATATTTATGATCCACGTCACATATTCAGTTTTGGCGGAATTTCTTACAGTTTGTCAAAAGGTCTTCTAATCAGGGCTCTATAAATAAATAACTACGGCAGATATGTAATATGTAATGCAGCCGAACCTTGTATTACAATGCCGTTATGTGATGACTTCCAAAGAGAAAAGTTTTTTAAAAATGTGTTTCCGATTTCATATGGGATAAACAGCATATCCCGACATGCATTGCGGCTAAAACAACCGATGTTTTAGCCTATCAAAACCTCTGAAAAAAGAAAGGTGTCTCTCAGAATCGAAAGAGAAAAATCTATGGGAAAAACACAAAACCATTGTACACAATTTAAACAAATAAATGTCGTATAATTAACAAGGATAAACTGATGTTTTTTAGTTGATGAGTACTGCAGATATCACTGTTAAATAATTTGATCATTGGTTTTATTATGAAAACGTTGAGACCGGAAATATTGTTTTCAACCCATAACTTTACATGGAGGCTGCCACATACCTCAAATCATCTTCGTAATATCTATCAAACTATAGTTCCAACATATCGACTGGATGTGGATTCTAAAAGTACAATCCAATCAAAAAGCATTTTAATGGCTAAACTATCCTACAATTTAGGATTTTACAGAGACGGTTATTTGTGAATAAACGACCATCTGTAACGTTTGCATTCAACGGGAGCACTAGAGGGCGAAAACTTTAAAACGTAATTATAGGACGTATCAAGCGCTTGAACAAACAACATATTTGATCATTATAAGTTTCTGAACAATCGGCCTATTTGGTCGTATGAGTTGGAGGACTTGTTGCTCTATTTCACTTCCTGTTTCAAAAGTGCTGATTTGGGGTATAAAGCTTTACAAAAAAAATGTGATTAAAAAAAAGGGAGGGGGCTGAGCTCATGCGGGAGATGCTACCGGCAACTACTGCGGTGATGAAACGCCATATCATGGATTATCAAGGATTATTTCTGAAACAGTATGGAGCTCAAAGGCTTTCTCTATTGCCGGTTATACCACAAGATGAGTTCCTTTTTATTTCCTGCTTCTTCACACACATGCTCTCCAGTGCAGGTTAGCTTTGAGTGTTAGCGATGCTAATGTAAACATGCACCGACCATATTACGTCCAAAATATTCTGGCATTTTTTCTGATAGCAACGTTTCTGATAGGGCCGTGGGTGTAAAGCCAGCCTACATTTCAGATATTACGTCATATCGGACGCAAGTCTGGATCAGCTCCGTTCGAGCCCCATTTTTAGAGATTTGGGTACGGAGGAAAAGAGAGGGTTTTATTTTCTGACGCTGCGCGAGTTCCCTGACACACCGGGGACACATATTTATGTATAAAAGACATTAAAAAGTTAATTTAGCATGATAGTTCCCCTTTAAAACATGGAATGGTCTGAACCCACATTTCTCAAGTATTATTTCTCATCAACATTCATATCAAAATGTAGGTATATTTGAACAGAACACCAATTAATGTAAATCTCAGTTAACAATAATGTGTTTCCCTAGAATTGAAAACAGACTTTGAGGGTTTTTGGGTAATCTTTTGAATCAATTTAAATATGATCTTTTGGCAGGCCTTATGGGCTACTTCGAGACTTTTAATAATTATTTTATTGATTTTAGTTTTGGTGGGATTTTGAGCTTGGGTATCAGGTAGTGTGTGGTTATTGTGTTGCAATATTTGAAGTCTTTAGATAATTCATGAAAGGGCTATTTTTCTTCATAAGTTAGGCGTTCTTCCTTCCCTCCTTAACTTACTTTGTTTTCTTGTCTGTAGTCTGTATTAATAATGAATTAGTTGAATACAAATGAAAAATCCAGGTAAGATCAAAGGCTTGGACCCTTCTCATAGGTTGTATATATTTGTTCATAGATGCATACACATTTTTCTTTAGTAGGTGTTGAAAACACAGGAAATTAATATGTGAAAGGCATTTTCTGAAATGAAATGTAGCCAAACCACCAAACAGGACTGGAAGTATAGCTTTTTAATATCACAGGTACGGTGGCCGGCAGGTGCAAACGCGGAACAACGGCCCAAAACGCAAACATAAGCAGGAAACACCTGCAAATAATGAAATGAAAAACAAACAAACCCTGAAAACAAATACAAAAGAAAAACGCTGCATTTACAGAAATGATGCAAACTAAATACAACACACAAACCCCGAAAACGAACGCAACAAAAAAACTCTGCAAATACCAAAACGATATGCAAAGTCCAAAGCACATACAAATCCCAAAACACATTTTTTTTAAAAACATTCCGGAAGTGCTCCAGGCATCTAGGGGGCGCGCTACGTGGAACAGATTGATGTATGACCAGACATAAGAGGTTTCTCAATCCTCAAAGGAGCTCTAACCGAGGAGAGACAGATGGGTCCTCCACGGTTCCTCCACGGATGCATTTCCGGGAACGGTGGAGGCGTGACGCACGGCCGGACTTATCTCAGCCAATGACGGCTCTGCATGCATCCCCTGGATATTATTTTATATGAATTAAAATATAATATATATAAGTCGTCATGAACACATCTGTCCATCAGAGTGCTGCTGTGCCTCCTGTCATCATTAATGGACGTCTCTTTAAAATGACCGCTCAGAGGAGAGGAGTTCTCATTTCTCTAACCGCCTGCTGCTTCCACTCCTCTCTCCTCGGTTCCCCTCCCCAGTCCTCCGCTCACATCTCCTGTGGGCGGCACCAAGTCTCGAGGAGAGGAGTCGAGGATAGGAGTGGAGGAGGGGAAATTTGAGTATTGAGAAACCTCTATAGAGAGAACGAACAAGAGTGATGGAAATCGGGAGGAAAAAAAGTGCATTTAAGTGGAGAAAGATATAATAAGGTAAGTTTTGTTTTGTTTTTATACATAGAGCGTCATATTTATATAGCTAGCGTTAGCTTGCCTAACTACTACACCAGCTGAGGAGAGCTTCACGTGAAGAGAAGATAAAGTGAGGGAAGAACATAATTAAAAGAGATGACAAATCAAGTGAAGTCAAATAACCCGGGCCATAGTGAGTACCGCGGAAAAAAGACATTTGAATTCTTAGCAGTTTGTTTATATGTATGTATTTGTGTATAGATGTTGCAACTATACAGAGCTTTTGAATTGAATTGAGAGAGAAAGAGAGAGAGAGAAGTGACAACATGTGAAGAGGGACAAAGTAATGACAGGATAGTAGTGTGCATTAAACATGCTCAAGAACAAATATAGAGAAGACATTCAAGGAGAGAGAGATAAAACACAGATTCAACGGTAAACATGATGTATCTTTCTATTTATTTAGCTAACCACTATTTAGACTATGTTTTTTTGATGGACTTGATTAAATGGATTTACTACATCAATGTATGTATTTTCAGGCTGCCATGTTTTGTCCTTTCTGTGGCCAACATCTGGGGACAGTTCAAGTGTTCTGTGGCTCCTTTGGCAAAAATGTACAGTTTTTGGCAGAAGTTAAACATAACAGTAAGTTCACTTTTTTTTATTGTATCTGTTTCAAATGCAAGAAATAAGGATTCAACACACAACTCTGTTTAGAATACTAATTGGTAGATGCGACTAGTTATCATCATGAAGGACATATTTTTTCATTGTCGGTTTATGTGAAAAATGTAGAAGCCATCATTAAATTGTAAACCAATGCATGATTAAATACACAAAACAGCTTATATTATACATTCATAATTGTGTATTAGTTATATCTTTATAGAGAACATTATACATTTAGAATCAGATTTTGAGACAGTGAGCGGCTGGGAAAGTCACACCGCCATGGGGCACAAACAGTTGCTGACGTGATGTTTTCTTCGCATTCTCAGGCATTCCATAAGGAGGGTCAGTAACTCACGCTTGGGACCACCAGTGTCCCCTCCATCCTCAGTGTGTCCCTCATCATCAGTGAACTTAACTGACATCTCATGAGATGGATCGAATGAGGCACCTTTGAAGCCGCGGATTGCTCCATCCCACACATTGGCTCTATTAATATTGAACCTGTGTGTGTATGTGTGCCGCAGTCAGGTATTCTGTGCTGGGAAAGACAAAGTGATGTATTGTAATATTAAATGATGAAGCTAGTAATAAGATTTACAGTATAGAATAGAACAATTAAGTTGTAATAGTAACAATTAATTTGGGATGCCAGAAACTGACCATGATCAAAATCGAAAATCGGACAGCCCTGGCGAATATTAATCGATTATTTGCCGCCGCAGACCCAACCCAATAATTTTCGATTATGGAGACTGTAACGAATATTCGAAAAATCGAATAATCGCTGGCATCCCTACAATTAATACCTTTGCTCCATTTTGTCTTCTGGCTCAAACTGGCTATCAATAATGATAGGTGCATACACATTTGTGTAGTTGCTGCAGTGAGAAGATAGTTGAATAATTACTTAAAATACATAATATATGCATGACATTCATATTTACAAAAGGATGTCGATCCTCTTCCTGTTTGTTTTTTTATACTTTGGGTTCTAAACTGACAACAGCACTTTTGTCATACTCCTGCACAATCCTTGTAAACATTTTAAATGGATGCAACAAACAATATCTGATCTTTGAAAAATATTTGTGGGTGTTTTTTGTATAGTCTTCACTAAGATGTCAGATATTGTGGGTGTCATTTGGAAATGTATGAAAGTATAATTGTTCCGCTTCCTGGCAATGTTACCCACTGTGATTGGAGGCTATACAAACAAACAAATGTAAAATAAAGATACACACCACACAACTGTGTCACGATGCAACTGTCAACAACGTTCACCTATAGAAGTGGTTCTGACCCGGGTCAGACTGGACCTCTTCCTGGAATGGGGTTGGCTTTCCATCCTATTTTTACCCAGGAAATAAGTGCAGTTGATCTAATGACAGTGTCATTAGGACAAAAAGGTATTTATTGATTTCATGTTCACAAATTCAAACCTACATGGTATAATTACATTTGAAATTAGTCTTACCCGATCAGACGCTGGTTGTGGATGCCTGAGAGGTCTGATAGAGGTAAACAACAAATATATTCAAACTAATTTTCCGCGTTTGCACCTGCCGGCCACCGTACACAGGGCTTTAAAAACAGGTATTTAATGCATGGCCTAACACAAGAGAATTATAAACAACCATAATTAAACACAAATACTTTTCACTTTCATAAATGCACAGTAAGGGACGTGCATCAGTAGCTGCAACAAAAGGCCCTGATCTGCTGAAACAAACACACACACACACACACACACACACACACACACACACACACACACACACACACACACACACACGCACACACACACACACACACACACTCACACTCATACACAACCTTTCCATACATATATTATTTAATTGCGAATATGTCATTTTGGTGATTCTGTATAATATAATGGTCAATATGTACAAAACAAATCATTATCATCTCAATTAAAGAGCACTGCAGATAGGTTACAATATGTGTTTATTAGAATAATATGTGTATATTAAATATGATTTTAAACTTGTATTTGGAGTCATCCAATAATAAAGTTCAGGAAACATATTGGAGACAAAAGGATGAAGGGATGATAGGTGAGGGAGTGTTTCTATGTCTGTGAGGGAATGTAGACATTCTCCAAATAAAACACCGGAAGGACTGCTTAATACTTGACATTACGATAGTGATATTGAATATGTCCAAAGTAAATGTGCTATAGAGGCTCTCCCCATAAAACAGACAGAGCAGCTGATGTAGGCGTCTTACATTTATAAATATTCAGACATTGTGTGCTGAGGGAAATATGGTAAATCCAGGATTATAGTACATTTGCACTCTAGATTTAATGCTTGTACTTGTTTACACAAGACATATAAACACCGTACAAAATTATTTATATCTTCGTTATTTTCAGTCATGAATTGTTGGTAAAATTCAAAAATTCAAATTAAACAGAGAAAAAAAAAGTGATGACATTTAATCAAATTGGTCTCTGTAGAAAAGACAAGGAAGCTGGTTAGCATTGCTGCTGAATATAATTGAGCATAATGAATGCAAGGCAATGAAGACTTTAGAATAAAATCTGTTTACATCACACATCAGCCGTCCTAGAGTAACATACGTTATCACACCTAAAACAGGTTCATCATTGTGTGTCTTTGCTTTTGGGGTTTTCACTTTCCTGTTTTAGTGTTATACTGTATATGTTTATGCATGTAAATGGTCTGCAAAGGCTAAAATACCCAATATTTCCTCCAGAGGTACTTTCACACACACACACACACACACACACACACACACACACACACACACACACACACACACACACACACACACACACACACACACACACACACACACATTGCTTTTCTCCTGACTCTTTCTCAATCCATCTGCTTCATGTTTGCATTTCATGCCTGCCGGCATTTTTTTGAAGTGGCAATACTTTGATGCAGACTGAGGGATACATTATCATTATTTCAATTTCCATGCTGAGGTGTTTTGTGTACATGTGTGTGAGTGTGAGGAGGACAGAGAGGAGTACCAATGAGCTTAGTTGCGATGCCGTCTTCATACTCCTGTGCTTTCGCAAAAAAATAAGGCATAGTAGAACAAATAGGCAGAAAACAAAGAGAGTTGATGCAGGGGGTGAGGAAGGGAGATAGAAAGGAGGACAGGAATGCAGATGGAAGGAAGCCACAGAGAAGGGGAGAAGAAGAAGAGGAGGAAAGAGATAGGAGAGGAAGAGGCATGAGAGAGATAAAGACAGCAGCAGAGAGTGCATTTTGACATGGCGTCTAAAGCATAAGCCTCTCCTGCAGCTATGTACTTTGTGCAACGCTCGTCCAACTCTATCTCTCCTTCTATTTCACACTCTCTTCCCACACCCCTCTCCTTTCCCTTTCTTCTTTTTGACACTCTCTCCATTCTCTTACTATGTGTCTCTTGGCCTGTACAACAATTTAAGGTAAGGCCGCTGTCAGCACAACAGCGCCTCAGGTGAATTTCATGAGGAATAACAAAGACATTTACAGTAGCAGAAGTGTGCAAATATGTCATTATCTGTATCTGTTCAACCGCAAAATGATCTGTCTGTATCTGAATGTGGATAAAAGAAAGGAAGCGGGCGTGGTTATCCTAATAATGACATTTATTTTGGCAAATGTTTTTTCTAACCTATTGTTAATTGACAATGCAACAACTTCATTTAATAGTGGCCTAAAAAACTGATTTTTCCATGAGGACTTTTGCTTATACAGCATGTTACATCGCATTATTGACTTTTGAACTTTGACAAGGATACATGTAGTTAAAAGCAAAATGAGTCAGATTTGTTCTTTAAAATTGGCTCCTCCTCATCGGCTCATGAGCCACTAAGCTAAGGGGTCCTTAGTCTCGCCAGCTAGCAGCTTTTGTCCAGTCAGGAGAATTTGGGGGCCCTTCCCAGCATACAATCAGACGACACAGATTAAAGAGTGAACCAGTGCAACATAGGGCCATGGGGCACAGGATGAGGAGTGACCACCTCCAGCTAGCACGCCAGTCAGCTAGCCTTTAGCGTGGTAGCCAACCATATGCTGGCAACCAATCTGCATTTTGCTTGAATAAGCTGCTGTGTAAACATTTGTCGATTTAGCGAAAGTTGCTAAGAGATGGAGGAAGCTATGTGTGAGTGTTTGAGATGTGCTAACGTTCATTAGATGTAGATTGGGAAACCGCAGGAAAACCGGAAATAACAACACACTTTACCATACAATGTCATACTCCTAAAGAAACTTTGTCGAGGTGACCCCTTTTTTTAATACGTGCACCCTTTCTTCCTCTGTTGCTCTTTCTGATGTTTCTTCCATTATCCCTGTTAATTGTGGTTTCTTTAGGAGTTTTCCCTTGTCTGCTTTGAGGTTTTAAAGCAGAAGGTGTTGTGTGCTTCATATGATAACTCCACCTGAGACAAATGTGTAATTTGTGCTATTAAATATATAAATACATTTAGTTGATTGATTGATTAATTTGGATTAGCCATTCCTTCAGACGTAAACCCTGTTCCTAAGTCTGGTTCCACAACATCAGTCCGGCCAATCCCTGCTCCTGAGCAGCAGCAGCAGTCCACAATGAAGGAAGTCATCATGAACCCTTTACTCCTCAAGCTCTGTCTGTTGATGTTTATGCCAGCTATAAAAAATGCCTTCAATCTTGTATTACTCCCTTCTGGGTCAGAATCTTCTGTACAAACTTCACTATTGTAAATAGGCAGGTGTAGATTTTACACTTTTTCCGATAGATACCAGCCAAAACATGTCTTTTCATCACAAATCAACTTCCACTGCATGTCCTTGCACTAATTTCAATGATGCATGCAAATGCTAAAATACTATTTAAGAGTATATGGCAATTTCAAAGGACATAAGATTCTGTCGCTAGATTTGAACAAAACGTTCACCAACAGGCTGCTAAATAATGTGTTGCTGGTTATGTGTAGTACAGGGGATGTCAAAGAAAAAGATGGACTTTTATTAATCCCTCGTGGGGAAATTGTTTCTCTGCATTTGACCCATCCTAGTGTTAGGAGCAGTGTGCTGCCATTTTGAACGGCGCCCGGGGATGTAGAGAGTGTAGGCCCAACCAGACCCAATTTGTAATCACTTTAAACACACCATGTTGGTATGTCTTCAAAGATGTCCACTATGATCCAGAAGCTGTTTTCCGTGCTTCCCTCTTGCCAGTCATTTCAGAACTGTAAAAAGAATCTAAGGAAGGACGACAGTGACCATATCAGGGAGTTATTTATGCCTCACCCATAATTGTCAATGTTACCAACAAGCTTTCAATTCATTTCCTGCTTTATTCAACATTTTCCATTTTAATGTTCACTGAATGTTTAAATATAAAGAGCAAAGGAAATAATTTAGGCAACCTTTGTTGATGTTATGTAATTAGCGTTCTCTGTATTCAAAAGGAATCGACTCAGCGTAAACAGCTGCTTATCCTCCATTTTACATTTCTATTATCAACACAAATGCACAACAATCAAATGTCACAACTTTAACAAGAAGAAGAATGGAATAATATGAAATTGTTGTATACAATCATAATACATTTAACTTATCATTAATCTTCAAAATGATCTAATTTATACATCGTGTTTGTGGAATTTGCAATATGATTAGATGGATCAGCATAATACACCTTTCAATATTCTCAAATGTAAAACCTAAATTTAACAATTATAGATCATTTGTGAAATGATTTGTATTATCATCATATTATCAGTACATCTGCCAACCAAACTACTTTGTTTTGTATATTTTAGTCTTACAGTACAATACAATATTTAACACTCAATACTGCTTTATATGGAGCCCTAGGGTACAAAGACTACAAAAAGTAATACAAATGGTTATACTGTCATGTCTGTTAATCAGGTGTACATTTACATTTACATTTGTTTCCATGCAGACATGTGTTTAAAGGGATTATAATACGCTGTGCTGCTCTTGAACACAGGCTGCAGATGAGGATCCAACATCTATCTGCTGCTAACTTTATGACCATTACCTAAACAGTCCTGGCAGATGGAAGAGTCCTCTTTTAGTACATGTACACTGTTTGTTTATTTTTTCATCAGCCTCAAGTCAAATTGAATTATTATGCCATTTAAAATCACAATTTTGTTCAGAGGCCTTTACACTATGCACCTGTATGCTTTATAAGCATAAAGTCTAAGCAATATCTGTTGTATTTACACAGCAGACAGACGTAGCAATATGAAAAAACAAAGGACAATTTGTTGATGAAACCAGGATATTTCATTGTTTCACCAATGGAGTGTTGAACTCCACCTTTTTTCTTTATCGTTCCACGATTAGACGAAAAATGATTACTTCACTAATTCAAATAAAGATGTACAGAAGAGAAATTGAACTTATTAACTATGAAAAATAATATATGGCCCACTTAGGACACTGTACACACTATGTCTAACTGACACACACACACACACACACACACACACACACACACACACACACACACACACACACACCAGACTCACACACACACACACACACACACACACACACACACACACACACACACACACACACACACACGAACACACACACACACACACACACACACACACACACACACTGGGTCAGCCTTACAGTTACAGTGGAGAGCGGCTGCAGCTCGACATGCTGACTTCTGAAGAAAAAGAGGGACACCCATAGGTGCTGATGGGGTACTGCAAATGTGACTCCATCAGTGAGAACGTTACACGGTGACAAAACCAGACAAATATGACAAAGAACATGAAAATAATAATATTAAGAGTTACAGTTACTTTTTCTGTTATAAACTTCAAAGCTGTCACTTACAAAATGGAACATATGATCAGGTTTGATGAGTGAATGCAATGGGTTTGGAAGGAATTGTATAATCAATTGGACTTTCTTATGTTAGTGTAAATATGAATATAACGTTTCTTATCATTGAATCATTAGGAATATGTATCACCAAACGTACACTTTATTTTATTGTTGCATAGCCAAGGTATGCATATGTCTGTATCATTGATTCAAAGATATTCATACCCACACACACACACACACACACACACACACACACACACACACACACACACACACACACACACACACACACACACACACACACACACACACACACTGGCTTTGACGGAATGACAGGTTGGCATTGAGGGAGTAGGATAGTGCTTTTGTATTTGTTTGCCTCTCTATGGCAAACCATGTCAAATGTGCCCTTACAGGGACAAAGGACCTGTCTGTCCCTATGTTTCAGCATGGTAGCATACAATGTAGAGCAGATACACACACACAGACACACAAACAGACACAGCCTGGAGGTAAACTCTTTGTCCGGTATGTGCTCCCCTATTATAACACAAGCCTGCCTCGCCTGATTCCCCAATACATTATAAGTGTTAATTAATCCAAGCCAAACACAATGCATTCCCAAATGGGTTCTCTGTGTTAGGTGCTCTACAAGTACAAGTAGATGCAGGATGACATTTCTGCTTTTTGGTCTTCATTTCTCTTGAAAGGGAGGAATATACAACTACAATGTCGTTTTTGTGCTAATAGTGTTCTGTGTTTTGTAGAAGAGCTGCGTCTACCATGGAAAAAATTAAATGTTATGTACATGGACGACAAAAGGTGACCCCAGATACCTCACCAATTGTTTTCTTCACATGTTGTTTCAGGTGAGCTGTATAAATGTGGATTGAAAAATATATTACTTTTTTGTTTTTAAATGAAAAAAAAGAGGTAAATGGTTGCTCGCGCTTACCATCACACTTCTATCAAAACTTAATATTATTAATACACATGAATCCCAATAAGTAACTAGTTGAATACAAAATACTTAATTAAATATGTACACATTACTTGTTTTTATACACATATTCTACATTCAAAAATGTAAAAAAGAAAAAAAACGTTTCACAGAAACAATATGAAATCTTGAATTTAAAGTAAATAGCGTTATTCTAATCATTTGCCTTTTCGGTAAACACATCGGTGAAAGTTCAAAACCTATAAACATGAAAGCAAGTTATGCTATAATATGGAAACTTCTTCATAAGCACCTTGAAATACAAGTTTTGAGTTTCACGGTCATGGTCGTTTGTTTCGTGAACATCCGAATGGTGCATCACTTTAAATGTTGCAACCGAAAGGAATTGTTGGTTATTTGTGAAGGATGGTCCGGTGTATCCTATGCTAATGAGAATAGCATTGAAGCTCTTATCATGGCTGTTACTTCTGGGTCGTTCCACTTGGTTTTGCGGCATAAAAAAGACAATTCAACCGCAATAATTGTCTTTGTTTAAATACCATCCCCACCAATCGACAGTGTTAGGTGTATAACATACTGTAGTTGCTCAATACCTGTTTGTCCTGATTAAAGAGTCATATAAATTACACAAAGACAATGGTATGAATCAGCAAGTCATCGGTTTGAAATTCAAATCTATTTTCACACCATGTTGTGCTCATTTAAGACCACTGTTGTGCGACAGCTCTATTACTGCACAATCAAATGCAAACAAGCCTGGTAATGTTTCTTCCAGCTTTCATGTATGTGAGGATAGATAACTGTAAGATCAATTGTATAATTAAAGTAAATATTTAAAAGAAAATTGTTATTTTTTTGTTGTTATAATTTGAACAGCATGGATGCTAATTGCTGATTGATAAAATGGTCTTACATGGATGCCTTCAAAGTGTGCTTCTTGTTAGCTCGTAATCCATAGTTGCGTAATGACAGTGTAATCAGAGACGGCTCGTTTTAATATAAGCGACTATTAGTTCAATGAAGATTTTGTCTTGGGAAATCTCAATTTAACACTGTATTTATACACGAGATTGTATAGGACAGGGTCCGCCCACTTTTTCTTCCAACTACCATTCAGCATGATGATGCATTAGTTACAGGTTCATTGTTGAGAACTTCTAGGCTGGTTCTGTTGGAGAACATTGAGAAGTCCATTAGAGCCTTACACCTCCATACAAGCCATTCAATACGGTGTCTCTTTTTCCCAGGTATGGTGAGACTAATACTGTTCACAATCACATACATTATCTTGGTGATGTCCATTGGTGGAACTTAATAATTTACTCAAATATCATACTTACATAATGGGTAATGTATGTGGACGTTTGAACTGTATGTATAAACTATCTCTGACAGCCAATGAATTAAATCTGTTTTTTTATTTAGAGTAAATGTTAAAGTTATGTGTCTATCAATGAAGTCCATGAGACTCCCTAACATGATTCTAGATAGTAAATTATCATGGAAAAATCTTAAAAATGTGGTAATTTCCAAGATGGGACATGGTATTTATTTTATTTAAAGATAATAAACTTTATCTAGCACAAAAAAGGGACTATGTTTAACATGGATTCCCTTCACTGCTCTCTATGCAAATTAACACATCAATATGTTTTCTATGCATTGCTTTAACTCACAAATAACACATACAATTGCTTTGAGAATTAGTGTTGTAAATGGTAACTAACCTACAGTTGTTGTCTATGGGCGTTGACTGTTGCCCAACTAAGGTATGTGTGACATTTTCAAATTGTCGGGTGCATTTCCCAACCCTAAAAATGTAAGTTTGTTTGTTCTGAAAGTCCCTGAGGACCTCCATTCTGCCGACAATGCCACTTTTGCCATGCCACCAGGGTGCTCAGACATTATGGAGCAAGCCAGTAAATAGATTCTTAACTCTTGACTAAGGGGGTCCTTAAATATGGCCTACGATTCATTTGCATACACAATGCTATTAGAATATGGCCATATGCGGCAAGGCCTTCCCCAAATATAGTCTGATGATCAGCAATGGTGTAACCTAACGAAGATTTACTCAAGAACTGTACTTAAATACAATTTTGAGGTAGTTGTGCTTTATTTACAATTCTTTGCTACTTTGTACTTCTACCCCACCACAATTCAGAGGTATATTGTTTACTCTAACTCCGCTATATTTATTTAATACCTTTAGTTACTTTGCATATTTTGTTTAATGATGTGAAATATAAACAACACTTAAATAAGACTTTAGTTACACCTGGAGAACAATTCCAAAGCTACCCGGCCTGCAGTGTCAATGTAACATATTGATTGCAGCTCTATTACTTGTAATAAAGTATTCCTACACTCTGGTACTTCTAATTTTACTTAAGTACAAGATCTGAGTACTTCTTCCACTTCTGACGGTTGGGTTGCAATGCGAACTCAATGCATCTTGCGTGCATTCACACCTGAGCTTGTGATCGTATCATCCGAGATACATATCAAGAAAAGTTTGAGCATGAAAATGCTTTGACCCCCATCACTCAAAGTGCTGTCAACAGCTTGAAGGATGTGGGAGTTTATTGAGATGGAAAATGGCTGCTGGTTACAGCAGCTAAGTACATGATATAAAAGCCAATCCCAGTTTCTTAATGGCCTCCATTGTTCTCTGAGGGGGTGGAGGTAATTATAAAGTTCATTACTGTAATGAGATAGGCAGCAGTTGAGAGAGAGCCATCAGTAACTGGGCCGAGAAACAGCGATACAACTGTTGATCAAGTCACTGGAACAGGACGCCAATGATGTGAGGACAAGTTCTGATAATGTAATTAGTTCCCAAGATGGGGTTCTTTCTGACACGATGGGTGAACCTTTGATCTGACATGTGGCTTTGTTTGAAAATGTTTTGTAGAATTATTTGCTTTCTATGCTGGTTTAAGATACTTGCTAATTTGGAGAGTCTCTACATTATTACTGTTTGAAACATGCCTTATGTGTTGTATATATTCCACAAAAACACAGCTGTCTGCATTATAAACAGTAACAAATTTGCCTTGTGTGCAGAGTGAGAAGGCTTACGTCCCACCTTAAAGACCAACTTCCAGGTTAAAGACACCTGTGAATAAATGTGTAGGAAAATGATGAATACACTAGATTTTTTCTTTTTTTAAATACAGAAATATACACTACAGTGACATCTGGCGTCGTTTTTGTAAGAAATGTTCACTTCCGCATAAAAAAGCCTCGGCACGTGACCTCTCGCGTGTGACGTGATACGGGGGAAACAAGGGGGAGAGCGGCCGGTGTAACGTATTAATAAACATGGATCCCAATGCTAGTTTCGACACAGAAGAAGTTGAACATGAATATTCAAATGCATATGAGGGACCACAACCTTATAATTATGAGCCTGCTAGGCGTCCAAGAGACCAGGAGCAGCCAAGGATTAGAAGAAATAACGGCCATCGGAGAGAAATTGAGCTGTGGTGTGAGGAAAACCAGTGGAGAACTGGGCAGCTATCTAACGGTAAGTGACCGGCGTTAGCTACAGAATGTTAGCTAACGTCACATCACAACATTGTGAAGTTAGCTATCATATACAGTGTTGGAACTAACGCGTTACAAAGTAACGCGTTACTGTAACACCGTTATTTTGCCAGTAACTAGTACTCTAACGCGTTATTTTTTTAATTCAGTAACTCAGTTACCGTTACTACATGGTGCGTTACTCCGTTATTTTTTTTATATAGTCTCGGCTCCCAGACGTTGGTGAGCGGCGCCAACAGCGAGGCGAACAGAGATTAGAACTGTACTTAAGTACAGTCAGTGGCGGCACCAGGGTATGGCTGGGGTAGGCTACAGCCATACCAAGAAATGGCTTAGCCCTACCTTAGCCCGACCATGAAAAAGTATGTTAAAGTAAGCATTTTGTTAACACGGATTGCGAAAATCTACCGGTCGTGTCCACAACACACAAACTGATCCTGCTTTAACAACAAGTGCACGTTACTGACGCAATATGGTTGATACCATTCGGGCTTATGCTAGAGGGGTGCAAGGAATAGTCTAAGTAGTGGGGGAGTTTTATACACTAGGTGTGGAAATTATTTCGCGTTATAATATCAGCGCGGCCGCGGTCAGATCAAAATGCCTCCGAATGCAATTTGAATAGACCTACAGCCAATCAGAGCAACGAAACGTTGGGTCTGCTCAGAGTCATAGAGATATAAGATATCTCTCTAGGGATCTGGGTCTGCTGCATCATGCATTACTGATACGTCACGTTCACAGTGAAAAGTCCCCAAACTCGCGCCGAGTAAATTGCAGACAGACAGCAGAACTTCTAGGATTAATTGTGATATAGTTTGTATGTCATTACATTACAAATAATGATTTGAGAACCACCACTGTATGGGTTAGCCCTACCATAGATTACCCAAGAAAAATAATCTGGCGCCGCCACTGGCTGGGACTAAGCTAGTAGCCTAGCTAAGACCACAGACCCAGACTCATCCGACGCCACTCCAGCAAGAGTGACTCTGCTAAGCAACAGCGGCTGGATTTTAACCGAGGGACTGCTAGCCAGGGAAAAGTTGATAAAGCCATTGCCAGGTATGTTGTAGAACACATGCAGGATATTTCTACTATTTCTATTGCTATTTCTTGATCAACAGATTGTATTATTCTCCAATGCAATATCAGTACTGAAATGAAGGCTATAAGGGCATTAATGGGAGCCCTTTTTTTTAAGTAACTAATGCGTTATTGTTCACAGTAACGCGTTACTTTTAGGTGTCGGTAATCGGAGGAGTAACTGAGTTACTTTTGAAATGAAGTAACTGGTAATGGTAACTAGTTACTGGTTTTCAGTAACTAGCACAACACTGATCATATATCAGGCTATAACTAACGTAGTATTGACAATATAGTAACGTTACTGGCAGGACTGTTGATACTGATCCATAACAGAAACTAATGCGCAAGTACAGTATCAGCCGTATCTCGCGTTACCTAATGCAACTCCACACTACGGTGCTCTGTACCGGAAGGGAGACGCGAGATACGGCTGATACTTGACGATCTGGCGGAGAAAGGTTGTGGAGCCTCCATTGATATGCCGTTGTAAATGGCTTGATGGAAAGCAGGTGTGTAGTCGGGGAGGGTGCACAGCTGATTGCAGCAGGTGAGTGGAGGTTGAGCCGGGAGCCAGGAGTGACAGCCACCACGCCCACACAAAAAAACACAGAAAGGGGGAAAAAAACAAACACAAAGGAGACGGCTGGAGCAGTACAGCCACCACAGCGTTACCTAATGCAACTCCACACTACGTCTTACGGTGCCGTGTACCGGAGGGGAGAGAGAGAGAGCAGCGGAGGGGGGGGGAGAGAGAAGTAATACGGTTTCCAGATAAAGCTGTGGAGAGTATGTGCTGCAGGGAGGTGGATGCAAAACGCACCCAGGAACGAACGCTAGCTCCGGTCCTTTTTACTGTGGACTCGATGTCCTGACAGGCTGGTATTTGTGCAACCTGCACAAACACAATACTGCACCATGATTACAAAGGGCGAAATACAATGTAAAACTACCAAAAAATACCAGCTCACTAAAATACAACCGCTCAACTTAACGCAACGCAACTACTAACTATACCCGCGGTCAGAGAGCGGAGATGTTTCCCCTTTGTTATGTAATATGACGCGTTTGACGTATGACCTTAAAAGAAAGCCGTTTTTAAGAGCAGAGCTCAAAATTGCTCCTTTCCCTCTGAATTCCTGCCCTTATGTCTCGTAAAACATATCAAATCCTACATTCACTTTTTTATTGTAATTTTCAAGCAAGTTTAAGCATAAATAGAGAAAAAAAAAAAACCTGCAAGATGCTCTTTAAATAATTTATTCATTGCGCATATTCCAAGACAGGTGGCCAAATATGTTGTTTTTTTTGTTATCATCTCCATTTTTAATGCCAATATTTGCTGCTGTAACAGATTAAAATATGGCGTCCTCACACATTAAAGACGTGTTCACACATTACTTTTCACAACATCTTTTTGTAACATGATTTTGTAGTGTGACTTTATGTGTACTATTATTATTATAAAAGGCAATTTCAGCACTGTATTACTGGGTCAGGTTTTATGATTTGGGTTGAATAGTTCAGTAGTGAATAAAAACATGAATCAAAGAAGTGCATAATGTTATATCGAAGTTTTCAGCCTACAGTGATGCTTGAATAAGTTGCAATAACAAATCCCTTAACTTTAAAGATCTGTAGATACAATTGCATCAGCGTTGAAATGCACTTCATAGCATTCATCAGGAACCTCGTAGCGCTACAATAGTTCAGTAGAACGTTCTATCTGCTGCTTTAAGCTGTTACCCTCAGTCCAGAAAAAAAAAACAGGCTATGCAAGCAGTGTTTGAAACTATAATCACTTAGCAACCAACTATTTGGGATTGTCGCATCATCACAGCCACACACAGTATTTTAAAGATAAGATCAAATCAGAATCAAAATCAGATCAAATTAGATAAGATAAGAGATGATAAAACTAGATAAAATATAATAACAATATCCTCCTTTTTTATCAGTGAATCCATTTAAGTAATGTAAACCAGAATAATTCCTACTGCAATTATACTTTAAGATTCCGGTAGACTTTCTAAAGATAAGGAGGAAGAGGTTCTTCTCACCCTAGTGTTTATCGACAGCGAGATTCTGGAAAGACTCTCAAGCTTTAAATATACATGCATGTGAAATGTTAGTGATGCACAGTGAAACGTATCCTGATGTACTGCATCTCGGTGTGGACTCCCATCTGCACCAAGAAGAAGCAAATAGCCCGGCAGAGGCCAACATGAACACACTTGAACATATTTAACATTTGTTAATGAACAATTGTTCTAGTTTCCCATAGTTATCGATAAGATGAATTGCATATGTTTATTCTCAGCCGTTGATGTACATTTTTTTTGGATCCTTGTTTTGTAATGTGAAGATCTGTAGTAGCTTAGCCTGAATTAAGCCTGGAATTGAAGTATTTTCTTTTTAATGTTCCTGTTGCCTGTAGTCTCTTGCATTTGGGTTAAAAGTTCCACTTCCATTTCTTGTGATGATGAAACTATGAAGTATCAATACATGCATATATGCAGATGCTCAGAAACCCGGACTGTTTATTTTAAATTATGTTGGACAGGATTATGTTAACGGACAATTTTCACAGTTGTCAATTAGGTTAAACATCAGTATTTTTGTCTTAAATATCACGCGATGTGTCTGAATTCTCCACTGGTATTTCCGACTGGATTGGCCTTACGAGGACAACTTCCTGCTGAAAGCTCCAACTTTGAGAAATTAATTGAGAATGCTGAGATGCATCATTACTTCTCAAACTCATTGCATGTAATGAGATCTATTCAGCTTTTACCTAAACCACATTTACTCGCAGGATAAATATATAAAAAGGGTTTTCCTTTGACAAGTTAGAACTTGTGAAATATTAATTATGTATTACCTTAAAACTAACAATTTACTCAAGATCATGCAGTTAAAGTCCAATTGTTGTGCTTTGAGGCACTTATCATCAGTGTCCTTCAAAATCCTTACCTTTTTATTTTTTTAATAGCCATAAATGGGTTCTAATCTGCTTCCTGTGTGAACTATGTCAAAGCTTTCAGCAAAGTTTCTTTTTAAAGTTAAATAGAAAAAGGAACACTGCAGTACGAGGACAGACTCAAGTGGCTCTCTCTACACAGAAAGGACATAAAGCTGAAATAATGGTTCATTATCAGTGTGACTCAGACAGTATAAAATATGCCTGATTTCCACTGTGAATTATACCAGCTTGTGGCGGCTGATTTATCGACTAGGTAGGCTACATTCGTAATAAAGCAGAAGGAATTATTGCTTGGTGTTAATATTGGAGATTTGATTGAAACGGAAACAGGGGCCGTTGTAAATTAGACAGTATATCACTGTGTTCCAGCCAGGCTGCTGTTCTGAGAGGCTTGCACTGATTTGAACAGACAATGAGGTTTACTTATTTTAGCATTGATTGGTCATTAGAGAAACCTTATTTTAATTAGCATTCCTTTAACCATGATGTTGAACAATCTAACTTATCTAAAACACTTAATATTGAGTATTATTTGTGGTTCATGTCCTTTCTACTGTAAATATGTATACTTATATGTATGACATGTATATATATACTTTTTTTCAAAGATTTTAAGATTTGAATGCCTGAAAACATGTTGTTGGGAGTCGAGACGATGGGTATGAAAATATAACAATAATTTATTTAGTGAACACAAAAATAAACAGCCGCGGCGCAAGGCTCACACAGGGAGTGTGCGAGAGGAATGAGAGAGAGCCTCCCGAAACGCGATGGGCTGTATTATAGCAGCTGCCCAGGTGCAGCTCGTCAGTCCTCAGTCCACGATCACCCACAGCACTGGAACCTGCAAACAAGAGAGAGAGACCACAGAACACCTAGTGGTGTGGAGGGGTCTTCACGGTGTCTTTAGAAAAATCCCCTTCTGCAATGTGCATTTGCTAATATGACTGCCTCCTTCAAGTATTCAGATGCATATTTATCGTGTCAATAAACCCATTTCAATAAATTGTAATTGCCTGACGGAGAGAGAGTGGAAGGCTAGGAGGCGAGAGAGGACTTGTCACTGTGGCATGGAGAACATTAATTGCCCATGACTCTGACTGTGTCCTCCCTTTAGGCGACTCGCCTGACAATGGCCAATCAATACACAGTGTTGGCTGATTATAGCGGGAACACCTCTCGTTTTACAGAGGGCTGTGCCTTATCCTGATCAATAGCTTCAGTGAGGAGCAGCTGTCTTTGTGTCTGGCTTTATAGAACTCAAAGGGATCATAACAAGTCCTTATGATCACGATTACAAGAAAAATAGAGCGTCCAAGTAGAAATCTAGTCAAATAAATAAATTAGACAATTAAATACATTTACATTTCTGACTTTTATGAGTGGTGCTGTACTGAATGCATCAGTAAGTATGATGTATTCACAGATAATGGGTGCAAGATAATCAATCAGCACCATAGCATTCATAGGAGAAATTTAAGGTTTATTAAGGAATGTGTTAGGGATGTCAATATGGGTTGAAACATTAAAAATAAAACCTTGAGGTGTTTTTCTGAATGACCCAAGATTCTTCATTTCCTGCTTTTAAACAATGAAGGTACTTTGGGTAAGAAAAAAGCAACTTTAAGAAGTTGATATCCTCTATTTTTACACTTCACCAAAAGAGATGCAGTCCAATTTCCCTCCATTTTCAAATTAAGTGAGTTTTGTGAGTTTGAATGCGTTCACTGTTTTTAGAAGGCGATGTTCTTTGGGCTCCATTCAACAACAAGCATTGATGGAAAGATGATGACGAAATGGGGCAGACCAAGAATAATCAAAATGAATCAAATAAAAAATATAAAAGAGGAGGAAAATAAGTTTGACCATTTGAGAATTCTGACAGCAAGCAATTTCAGGTTCTCAAATCATCAAAGTAAAAGCAAAGTAAATCAAAGACAATAAAGTGTGTTCTGTCTATACTTTACCTTTATCCGCTTTCAAACTGTCATCAGAACGCAAATGTTTGAATAAATAAATAAATAATTTCACTTGTCATTATGTGGGTTTATATATTTTAAGAAATATGAAATTTAAAATCACACTTAAAGGTAAGAAAGGAGAAACCAGCTCGAGTGCGCTAGAATTTGAAAGTACACAGCCCAAAAAAATCTGACCCTTCTTTCAGACTTCCTTACAGAGCCCCTCCTCCAACACACACGAACGTGCACATGACCAATGAGGGCACGAGGTAAGTTTGTGCACATATGGATGGCTGACAGGCAGGTAGGCCATCCAGTTATTTTAGTAGGGCCGGCTCAGATGATTGGTCGTGCTTTTTACAGCGCCACGGCTTCCACAGATGAAAGTTGTTTATGTATTTATTGTCAAAGCTTTTAATGTATTCATTGCTAGCGGGATGTTAAGAGCATTCCATGGATTATAACAAAAAGTGTTTCTGAAGTGAATTACCTACAACACCTTTAAAAGGTCCTTGACACATAATTTTAAGGTTAAGGTCTCCCACTCCCTTTGTGTGCTTGCGGTTTTCTCCTACCGGTGTGATTTAAGTGCTTGTTCTGTGTAGTCTGTCCTCCTAGGGCTCCATGGAGGAGAGGAGGTTATGTGGCTTAGGTCCTAGCGGTTTGGCAACAACTGAAAATGTCTCTATGCATTGTATTTGCATTTACAATCTACATATAATGTTGTTATCCTGATGGTCTTTACAACAATTTCACATTGGCCTATTCCTGATATAAATTATTAATTGGATTCCATTCGGTATCGAGACATAATAGAATGCATTTTAAAATAAAAGAACTGGAAACTAGAGTGTAAGAAACACCTGGCTCACGTGTACTTCACGTGCACACAAAGTGCCCTACGCTTAAGTAACATTTGAGAGTAGATTGAGAAAACAACTTTATGCAAAATGCAGTGCCCAAACTTTGATACTACAGTACTGTAGCAGTACGTGAACATAGCCAAGGTCAGATTTGTACAGTATATGTTGACTGTATCCAATTTTCTGTCACTCACACCTAAGTGCACCTCCTTTTGGACTCAATTTCCCATGATCCATCACTCCTGGTCAGCTTAACACCGAATTGTGAAAGTCAAGTCAGTAAAAGTTGACAGCTCCCTTTGTTTGATTCTTTCCTTTCCCTAGGACCTCTTCGTCTCTGGCCTTCGCTTCAACGGATCCCAACCATAAGAGTTGGAAAAGATGGCCGCCGCATGGCATGGCTCTTTAAAGCTGATATCTCTTTGCCTTCCAAAAATGTTTGTGTAGGCCTGCGCACACACAGAGCTTGTGGAGACACAGGACTGCACACTTTTTATTTCTGCCCCGCTTTGTTTCATATTAATATTGTATGTTTTCCATCGCTTTTAATACATCGTTTTTGGTAATATTTTATACTGGTTTGTTTAATATGGTAAAATATCCTTCAACTAGTACTTTCTATTTACAACATATCATAAATAATAACTACATATAATAATTAATATGTTATAGTAATTCCTGCTGATAACCATTTAAATGCCATTTTGTATGAATGCGCCTACTTACTGCTAGTGCTACTTATTACTAACTCCCATTAATGATTGTATGAATATGAACAGTTTTATTACTATTACTGCATATTCAACTCTAAAGATGGCTACACGCATTATATATATTGTCACGACCTTCATGTTTATGTATGATATACGTTCCAGCTTGCCACATACGCTTATTTCCTTCATGCAGACTTTACCTCCAGGCTCAGTTTGTGACATGAACAGCCTCTTTTGTCAACTTCAGAAGGCAGGAGGACTGCAAGACAGGCAGCAGGAGGGTAAGACACACACACACACACACACACACACACACACACACACACACACACACACACACACACACACACACACACACACACACCCTGCCTGAGCGTGTGTGTGTATTTTCCGCATGGCAAAGGGTTAGGGTTCCAAACTGTAAGAGGATTAGTGACTTGAAAAAGGTAGCCGTCATTTAATTGAAGGCTTACCAGCATCCGGAAAAAGGCTAGCAGTCAAAGTGAAGGTATAACCCGGCCCAGAACATCCTGTTGAGACCACATTTGCCAAAGTCTATGTGTTTCCTTCCGTCTGCCTTCCCCGCCTTCTTCTCAACCTCAGAGGCACGCATCACGTTTTATCACTGAGCCTCAGCTTCTTAAAGACGTTTACACGTTTTGCAATTTTTAATCTCTTCAGCTTGCTAAGAAAGGTGCCTTCAACTCGTATTATTGAAATGCTGTGATCTTTGGGAAACTGCTCGGGCCCCGAATCCCTCTTCCTTTTGCCTTGGAGGAAGCTGGGGCCATGTCAAGAGTTTATGATACATGAGGAGCTGAACACTTTAGCTTCGATTGCCACTATTCAGCTATACAAGCACAGGCTGCTAGTAGGGTCAGTCGCTATTGTTTGGACATTCATTCTTACAGTATGTATGTTGGGTATTACTCCCTCTTTAAGTCCGAAATAGAGTTGACAACATTTTTAGAATGACCTTAATCAGGATTACTTCCTTTGATATATAAAGTTCATTGAAGACTGTCTTTACTATGACTCCTACTGTAGGCAGCAGGTGAGGCTAAGGTATGTTTTATTGAGGGTGCTCTGATTAATACATGATATGAATATTCTTTGAGTATGATCAGTAACCTTTTTTTATACAGGATGCAATGTGAAGTGGCTGGGCATTTCATTCCTCTATTAATTAATTAATACATTGTTGAATGTAAACTGTAGCATCTACCAAGTCTACAAATATGTGGTGCTCAATAATATAGAAAACAATCATTTAAGGAAGGATTAAGTTTACGTAGCATACATTACCCACCAGCCTCAGTTTACTACCACAACAAACAGCTACAATACTACTACTGCCACTCTATGGATCCAATACAGTTGGAATCATTACTTATTGGGAATCTTCTATGCAAGTGTTTGGAGTATATAAAAACAGGCAAATCTGTTCTTAGCGGATTGACATCATCATCAGTAGACTTTGTTACAGTCCCCTTTCTAAAGAGGACATATTATGCTCATTTTTTACATGTCTCCATGCTTTAATGTTAAAAAATCTCTTTATTTTTCTCATACTGCCTGTGCCGCAGCACCTCTTTTCACCCTCTGTCTGAAACTAGAGCCAAGTCTGCTCTGAATGGTTAGCTGGCCGGCTCTGTTGAGATTGTTCATCCGCTTATACATGTCCCGCCACATAGCCTATCACGACGCACAATTTGTTGGAGCGCTAGCTAATATAAGCGCAAGTTTTACAAAGTGGTGTCACTATGTTACGGAAGTAAACAAAGGACTCCAAATGGAGGTGTTTCAGGCCGAGGGGGGGGGGGGGGGGGGGGGAGTGTGTGGGAGAGAAACTCCCTCTGAAGGGTAAACAGGGATTTAGCCTTTGTAGACTATTTATATGCACAACAAACTTTATTTTCACATAATGTTAGCTATGTATTCATGCATAAACTTTGTAAATCATAAAGAAAGTGTTTTACATTTGTCTTCATACTGTAGGTACTTTTGTGAGGAACAATAAAAGATACAACGACTGTGCAAAATGTGTTCACACAGTCTCTGTTTGACCCAAACCTCTACCCATCAGCACATACACACATAGAATCACAGAAGCATTTGGCTAAATCCTACAGACAAATAGCTGGCTGCAGTACAACCCACAGCCAGGCTCTTCAGTAATGAAAATTGCAGTGTAGCTGTCTTTATTTATGGCTTGACCAAATCACACAGCTCTCGATGCTCTGCCAAATGCTCATTGACAGCCTACTGAATGCAAGGCTGCGCAATCTCCAAACCTGTAATTGTCACCATGATACCAGCGCTGCTTGCTATTGGTATTGATCACACACCGATTGCTTGTGAGAGTACATTCAGCCAATAGGAGTGGACGTGACCTTTAACATCTGATCTGACCTACCATCACTTGTGTCTTGTACGATTAGAGACAATGTTTTATTCATACACATTGTAAAGGAGTGATTGAGTTGGGCAGATGAATGCCATGATTTACTGTTATTAACTCTTAAACACAGACAATCTTGTGTGGGTTTGTGGAGTGCCGTGTTTACAGCCGAGCAGATGGTGTGATTGCAGATAGTTTCATGGTAAAAATCAGGCACAAGTGTCTTGTTTCGAAAGAAGAGGTGCATCAAGTTGTGATACTGAAATGATACTGAATTGATAGAGTAATACAACCACCTGTCTCAGTAATTAAGACATGTATTTTGGGATTATGATGAATATAATATATTGCATGGGAGTTTACTCTGACATTAAAAAGGAGCAAATAATCAGCTTACTGTTAAGTATTTCAGGAACTATACATAAATGGCATTAATTTGAAGAACAACCACATTACTTAAAATATGTTACACATTGTCTCGCAGTATTATAGTCCAGCAGGAAGGGCCCTCAGATTAGTGATGTGAAGTTCGCGAACGATCCGATTCTTTTGAGTGGCTCTTTGGTACGAACAAAAGGAACCGAGTCCTACTTGGTGAGAGCCGTTCTTTTTATCGTTGGTTCACTGCCTGCCATAAATCCACTCGCCTTTAAAGGAACTTGCTTTCCTGAATGCAAATGTTCCATAAAGGATGGCATAACGCATGCTGCTTGATTAGTAGTTTGGCTGGCTGAGAGATGTAGCAAGTTATACATTTTTTTTTTCTGTGAGTAAAAGTAGATTTCTGGCAATACAGTCAATCATTATCCTGGTGATTATTTTGCAGATAAACCTATTAACCCCGCCCCCTTAAAAAAAACGGCTCTTTTGAACGGCTCTCGGAAAGGAACGGAGCCGCAAATCCGGCTCCCTTCAAAGAGCCGTAATTCCCATCACTACGCAGCATAGCTTAGTGTACTGCTAAAGTCAATTTTCAGGATAAATAGCCAGTTAGCATGTGAAAGTACCCGCAAATATCAAATAAATAAGTAAGTAAGTAAGTTAGTCAGGTATTTAGAACTTTTAAATGTAAATGAAGACCAGCTCCCTAAGTTTCAGCTCATATTGCAGCTTGTTCCAAGCAAATGGAGCACCATAGACCTTTTCCCCAGCTCATTATGGAACAGACCTCGGAGCAAAGCCTATGAGGTCCTGTATTTTTCCAGATGATAGAAATCCATAGATAAGGTGGAAGAACACCAAGAATAGCTTTATAATTCAGTATAGATAAGGATAAATAAAATTTACAGTCTTTTACTGTAGATCATTAGTTCACAATACCTTCAATATTAGGAAAATGAAGAAGATTATGAACCTTTATTGATCCCATTAGGGGGACATTTGTTCCACTCTGTTTACACGCACACAGTTCAAATACATTCAGGAATAGGTGCACACATGCACATGTATTGGGAGAGGTGCCAGAGGAAAGAGGCTGCTTGCCGGTCGGGGTACGGTGCCTTGCTCAAAGGCACCTCGAAAGTGGACGTGAACTGGCTCCTCTACAACTACCAGTCTACGCACTTTTTTTTCTGGTCCAATTGGGAAGTAAACCGGCGACCAATTAGTTCCAAGGCCCAGTCCATACAAACTGAGCTCCTGCCGCCCAAGCAGAGTTAATTTTCCAGCTGATTTCGGATGGAGCCATGCCTGTGTGCCACCTTGTCTTAATTCTGCAGCATTATCAGAATTGTTTTCAAAACACTGATCAGATCATAGCTCAGTGATGCCCCTTACAGCATGGTACAAACAACTTAGTCATCTGGGTGGATTTCATATTTACTTGTTGAGTCCGGACTGCACGCTTCCACTTTTTTTCTAAGTCCATTCATTGCTCCACTGCTGGCAAATTCTCTTTTGTCAAAACTCCCTAAAATCACACAAACTTACCAAAGTGCAGCCTGCAGCGCTACATTTTAAATTACAATGCAGGTATCGATTGGTCGTGACAACCACATGATACAATAGAGTGTATTGTTTGGGGTCCATTGTATTGTTGCGTTCCCATAATAAAGACAGTATTATAACTTAATGTATTTGTGAAATGAGGATTAAGATTGGAGAGAGCTAGCAACCTACTGCCACCGGAAAATGGCAGAGAAAAGGGCAAAAAACATGGAAGAGATGGAAACAGCTGTAACGGTAGTGAAGGAGGAACATTTATTAAAGTAGAGCTTCTAGAAACTTTTTCCACAGAAAATAATATTATAATGATTACATAATTAACCAAAAGAAAAAAAAAAGTGTAATAGCATAAGCATATATATGAGTTGAATTAACAGAGTGGGTTATTTGCTTTTTGATTGCGTACACATTGAGGTCTTAGTGTATTTACTATATTTATCATTTAAGGAACATTAAATAAAATGTGACCTCTATTGACTTGAAAGCAGCGGGAGAGTTTTCCTTCCAAAAAGGAAAATGGCCATGAAAGCCTGAGTTCTCGGCACCTGGCCAAGTAATCATTAGGTCATCAGTATTGATCAACAATCCTGTCAAGCCCCTGCAGATATATTAGGGTCATCGTGTGCTATCGGGCAGCAAAAATCATATTCATTGCACTTTTAGGCTTCAGCTCTGACAGCAGGAGTCTGGATCGAGCCCACTGGTCCCACACATCTCTGATAGTTTCTCCACATTTTTTATCATACTTTATAACTTGACAGAACATAAAGGCGTTATCATGGCATATAATGTCTTGTGATGTCATATAACAAAGTCATCTTTTTTTTGTAATACAACTGTTCTATATGGGATAAAGATGGGAACACTTTTCTGGTGTATATTTAATGTGTGGTCACATGATATAGAGGTTTTTGCCAACATAACTGGGTGTTATTTTCATCGTTCATCAGTAAAAATATACTTTACAATAAAAGCTATACACACTGGTGTATTTTATCAGCCCACTGTGTTATATCAATAAATTGTCTTTTTCGAACATTTTGTTGAATGATGAAACTGTATTTTGGTTAGGATTAGGGTTAGATAGTTAGAGAGTATAATGCATGAAATCACATAACTACTATAACTTCACAACACAAAGACATTTATGTTTACTTGTTACACGAGTGCAGTCATGCAAATCTGCAGAACAAAGTGGTTAATTAACTTCAGCTGCTGAGAACAAACATTAGTTTTTATTTATTAGAGAACACCATGGAATACTCTTTGAATAATCACGTCATTGCAGACATGGAGTACGCCAGTTTTTGAAATAGCTGAATACTGCTGTTCAGGAGAGCGTCTGTCATTTCCTGTTTTATTTTGTACTTACCTCTTGTCTTTCATTTCAGGCCCTGTTTTCTTCCTCCCCTTGTGTGTTTTTCCTGCCATCATCAGTGTCTGCCCCGCCCCTGATTGCTTGCACCTGTTCCCACTCACCTCATGTTTAAATATTCCTGTCTCTCCCCTGTCCTGAGTCAGTTCATCTTGTTTGTTTCTCGGAATGGTCGTGCCAAGCCTCAGCTCAGAAAGGATCGCTTTCAGTCATGTCAGGTTTTGTTTCTTTTGTTAAGTTTTGTAGGCTTAAGTTTTTCTTAAGTTCTCTTTTTGTTATGCATAGTTTTTCATGCTTGTGCAACACACACTCACTCCATAAACGTCCAGGAGCGACGCTTGGTCAGGGTCCCGAGGCGTGCAGTTGGGAGGCTCCTAGGCTCCTTCAGCTTCATAAAGGGACGCAAATAACTTTCAACTGATTGCAATGTATTCCCATCTGCGGCGGGATTTGACGCTCATGGAAGCACGGCATTCATTTGTGTCGGCTGCCCTTAAAGGCAATGTGAGTGTCCATTCCCATTGGATAACAGAGAATTGTACAGCAGGAAGTAAGTATTCTCCTTACTGTCAATTGATTTGACAGTAATATCTCCACTGCTCATCAACTCAAAAACACCAGATTATCCTTGTTGATTAAACAACATTGAAACAGGCGGAGGCAAGATCCTCAGCTCGAATTAGCCGCAAAGCACGCTGGGATTTGGTGTTTCTAAAATGTCAAATCCGAAAACATATTTTAAAAATAAGATAATACATTATTCCGAGTGTGCTTGCTTTTTCTCTTTGAAAGTCATCACATAACGGCATTGTAATACACGGTTCGGCTGCATTAAATATGAAATATCTGCCGTAGTTGTATATTTATAGAGCCCTGAGGAGAAACATGAGGGCTTTGTAGAGACAAACAGGAGGAAATGCCGCCAAACTGAAAACGTGACGTGGATCCTAAATATATCAGCAGTTAAACAACATCTTACATTTCTTTTCACACAATACGCCTCCTTACAGTAACAACAATAATTCGGGTGACTTTTATATTTGATCCAATTGGTAGATCGACTGTATTTACACCATAACGGTGCACAGCTGATAGAAACGGGCACCTAGTGGTTAAAGCGCGTTATTGCATTTTTTGAAAAATATGTTTTCGGATTTCACATTTTATAAACACCAAATCCCAGCGTGCTTTGCGGCTAAATCGCGCTGAGGATCTTGCCTCCGCCTGTTTCCGGTTTCGTATTTCGTAAGGATGTATTTTGTTGTACACAGATTCCTTCACATTTCAATTTTAATTTACATTAAAGTATTTCGTGAGGCCTTCTAACATGTTTTTAAATATAACTACGGTTGTAGTTGAAGAGTTTGTAAATTAACATGAACCGAAGCTGTTGCCTGGCAACGCAATCACACAACGTCACGTCCGTTAATTCCACATCCACCTGGATTAACATCGATTTAATATATTAAAGTAGCCTTTGTTTCTGCTAAAAGAGGTGTCGACCAGCTGGGGTAACAAGAAAATGTTCACAAAACCTATCAATGTCGTTTAATCAACAAGGATAATCTAGTGTTTTTTAGTTGATGAGTAGTGGAGATATCACTGTCAAATCAATTGACAGTAAGGAGAATACTTACTTCCTGGTGTACAATTCTCTGTTATCCAATGGGAATGGACGCTCACATTGCCTTTAAGGGCAGCCGACACAAATGAATGCCGTGCTTCCATCAGCGTCAAATCCCGCCGCAGATGGGAATACATTGCAATCAGTTGAAAGCTATTTGCGTCCCTTTTATGAAGCTGAAGGAGCCTAGGAGCTTCCCAACTGCACGCCTCGGGACCCTGACCAAGCGTCGCTCCTGGACGTTTATGGAGTGAGAGTGTGTTGCCTTGTGAGCGCCTTTTTGTTATCTCCAGTACCTACTCTGTCAAGAGGGATTACCTGATCTGTGAAATTAAAATTACGTTTTCTTTTACATTCAAGACTTTGTCTCTGGGTCGTGCATTTGGGTTCATCAGTTTGTGTCGAGATCCTGACAGCCTGTAATGCTTGCCAAAAAAACGTAGACTTAAAGAGGAAAAATCACTGTCATCGCTATAGCTGCCTATGTAGAATGCATACAGATAAGATCAATTAGTTTAATATTACAGTACCTTTTAATTGAATAATTCCACTCAAGACTTACATTTCAGCATTTAACAAATTGTATTAAAAGACAGTGACAAAAATATATCGAGCTTTGAAAAGGAGCTAAAAACCTGAATCAATGCCTTCTGATAATAACAATCACATTACATTATCTGTAATAACATTAAAGTATTTCATTATCTTGTGGGTTTGCATTATATGTTGAATCTTCTTTTGATACTTACCTTTTCATCCAAGGTATTTTTTTACTCACTCCCAGTAACAGCTTTTAAGGCCTTTGTCAGAATATTACTTATTATAGTAATAACTAAACGAAAGATGTGTGACCTAAACACAGAGAATCTTAATTAAATGTGTAGCACCAGATTGGGATTGTGTGACATAATTCTGTGGATGCTACTGTAGATATGTTGGCGGGCCAGCCATGAGTGTATCAAAAAACAAACCTAGATCAGACATTAGGAAAGTAGGAACATATTTTACAGTTACAGGGCAAAGTAAGCAGAACGCTGCTGATGTTTGAGAAGTCAGAGCTCATCTTTCTGTGCGTTCACCTAGAGTGTAGTGATGACCTCATGAATTGGACCCTGATTCGTTTCAGTTGTTTTTTAACAACTGATACAGCAGCATACGACTCAAGCTACCAATAATCAGGTGTTATTAATAAATACACAAGTTTTCATTTCAGAGTGTCAGAGAATAGATCATAGTGAAAAATATTCCTTCATTCAATATGCTGCAAAACATGGCTTATGCCACAATGTAAGCATTGTCATTCATTAGTCAGAATAGCTAGGTGGCTGTGCTAACATCATCTATGTAATAAGAAAGTAAGATCACATTATACCGCATCCTTATATTGTCAATTAAAACTGAAATGCAACAACCAATTACAACTTCAACACGTATATGGCATGACTATCCTTAATCGTTTAATTTAGATGTTTCCTATATTATGCAGGTTCATCACAGTGGATCAGTGGTGCAGACCTTCAAGACTAAATCAGGATGTCTACCTCAAAATATTTTCAATTGCTGACTGAACTCCTTTCTTTACAAGTCAGTATTCTCCACCACACTTCTCAAACCTCCCCACCTTTCTTGCTCTTGCTTTATATGAGCTTCTCTCGCCTCCACGAGCTGCCTGTCTTTCTAGTGTCTCCTTCAGACTGCTGCTTTGCATTCTCAGCGACAGGCGATCGATATGCCGCCCTCTGTGTCTGGTGAGCCGGGCGTCACCACTGAAATAACAACCACTCAGCCTGTTTGTATAGAGCAGTCTCTCAATTCGTCCATGGTACTCAGGAAACTCAATGCAAAACAATCATTTACAACAACATGGCCGGCCGAGAGCACTGAGGTGGTGGAACTCATTCATGTAAGAGCAGAGGAATAGAGAATAGATGTTTGACTGATGTGTAGGTGGCCTTTAAAGCAAGCAAGGTATGTTAAATGATTTGGAGTGATGGGTTTGGCATGACATTTTTTATGATACAAGAAAACACTTCAGCTGGAAAAGAGACACACTGACACCCTCCTGGGACAGACAAGAGCCCAGCGGGATGGCGTCAGTGTTTCAGCACTTATTATGATAATACAACAACATAGTTCTGATAATGCAACCCAGATGCCAGAGCTCCAAACGCAGGTGCTCAGTGGGCTGGTGTTAATTGCTGCTAATTGATGTAGCAACACGTCAAGTCATATGTGGTCTCTGTGTTACCGTGAGAACAGAGGGGATTGGACGCTATGGGCTGTGTAAGATTATTCAGGAGTTCTGTTATGTTTTATTATTTATTTAGTTCACAGACAATTAGGATGTTTGTTAAAATAGACACAAATTGACAGATTTTGTTTTCTATGTCATAGATAATTGTTATTTGGTAACTGCAGTATATAACTGAATCCACAAAGCATTAAAACTGTAAGACGGTCAGAGTGAACTGCTTGCATGAACATTGGGATCTGCATAAATAACTGGCCTTTCAGCATCTGTAAGCTATTTGTGTACAATTCAGAAAAGGTCTTCATATGATGTATGTATTATTTGCTAGTCATATTATTGAAATAGTAATTCTGGCATTGTTTTCTTTCTTTGACTTTGTCTACCCATGCTTGTATGGGAAAGTGACAGAATAGCTGCATCAAATAATTTGTTTGCAATTAATCAACGATAAAAAGCGATAAAAATTCACAGGTCGATATGAAAAGAATCCTAGGCTGAAAATAAGAATGAGTAGGGCAGTGCTTGGAAAAATGCACCCGTCTTTAAAAGCACGGTTTTGTTTGATCTCAATGACAGCCATTGTATCGGCAACTTTCACATTTATTTCCTCTTCCTGCAACATGTTCCAGCTCACCTGGCTGCAGGCCTGGGTGCCTTGCTGCAACTTCTTTAAAGAGCTTTAAGGGGTCTTGGAGAAGGAGCAGAGCAACAGATGAATAGACTAGCAGAGAGAGGAAGGGATAGACGAGTGGGAGGAGGAGGAGGAGTGGAGCTGGACAAGATGAAAGAAACAGCTGTATACAAATGACAGGCTTCCGTACCCCACCACTACCACCATGCACCAGTCTCCCCCCCACCTGCGGTGATGTTGCCCTGTGCGGTCATCGAACAGCTTCAAAGAGCCAGGCAGGCGAGACGAGGCGAGTGGGCAGAATCCTCAAAGCAGCAGCCTCCCTCTCCTCCTCCGCTAACACCACGGCCTTACACACACAAGCACAATCTGCCTCGTCCATGACGAGCACCCTCCGCACCCCCGCCGCATTTAAAGAGTAGGGGGAAGAAATATAGAAGGAGGAGGGGAATGGAGTGACTTTATCACAGCCATATACTCGGTAGGATTGAAAAGCTTGGCTCTGATGTAAGACCAACAAGTGTGTACTGTGTATGCTATTTCTCCATGTATTTCTTATATTTCATGAAAATCCAACATACACTAGACAGATAAAATCAATATGATGCCATTTGGCAGCCATTGACTTCCATTGATATTGCTACTCCTTCACTCTTAGATCTTTTCTTTTTGTTGCAATTTTGGGTAGCAAAACAAACTGAAAAGTAAAAAAGGCTACATGCTAGAAAACAAGAAATTGTGCTTGTGAGCCCCTGATGGAAGGAAATTCAATTGTGTTTTTGTTTTGGTTGCCCGAGAAAGATATCTTGATGTATAGCATCTAAATGCTCCAGTTTTTTTATTAGCTTCTGCCGTTAGCTTTTGGCGTTAGCTTTATTGCTGACAGTGGGTCCTTCTCACTTCGGTTAAATGGATTCCTTGCGTCCCTCACTTGCGTCGTTTCCCTGTGACTAGTCCCTCCAACCAGGGAAGCATGGAGAGACGCAAGGAAACCACGAGAAGCAGCGAAATGAGTTTTATGAGCAATGGGACGTCCTTTCCTCCGGAGCGTCACGTGAAGCGACGTCCGTTTGTGATGACGCTGCACAGCTGATCGTCTGACAGCAGCCAGCTCTGTCCCCGTTATTTCCACACACACCCCCGCCTCTGTTAGTACACATTTACTGACTCAAATATTTGTATCATCTCTTGTAGACCCAAATAAATAAAAATAAAATAAGAACTAATTCTCAAAAAAGATAAAGGCCATTCTTAAAATGTATAAACAAACAATAGTTTGATTAATATTGATTAGAGTGCACAAAATAAATAAAATAATTCAGAGAAGAAAAAGAGATATGTTATCTATCAAAACCCAGTTATTAACATTCATTGGATTGCATACTTTGTTTGTTTGGATATGTAGCAAATTAACATTTTAAATAGCACTTAATGACTGACTGAATGGAAATGACAATAAATGAAAATGTAAAACGAAAAAAGCGATCATGAAAATGTTTCCAAAGAATGAATAAAATGATTTTTGACCACTTTGTTGTTCAGATATATCATATATTTGTAACTAAATGATACATTAATTGAAACAAAACACGGTATAAACTGAGGAGTGACTCCCGTGAGGTTCATGTATTTTCTTCACTCCGCTGGGAAACTGCTCTCATGTCAAGAAGCATCAGATCAGTGCATGCACTGCATCGTCCAATCAGTGAGCGATACACAGTAAGGGGGCGGGGCGAGTGTCTGAGGATTTCATCGAAGGATGGTCTGGTGGTACCTCGATTATAGCTCCTCCATTATCGCCAATGGTGTAGTGGGCGTTGGACGCGGGGGTACGCCGTAACCCCACTTATTTGAAGCATGATTTCTTTTTTTAATAGTCTAATACATCTAAAATCATTGCCAGTGTTATCAGTTGCACGTGTGTGTTTGTTGTAATAATGACGAAAACATAATAGGCAGATTTCACAGTAATTATAATAAAAACGTAGCTCAAGCATTTATGCAACTTGATTTGAAGCGTGTGTGTGTGAGGGGCAGAACCGTGTCTGTAGGGTGACCAGGTGTCCCGCACTATGCGGGACTGCACACACAGCATTTTTATTATTTGTCCCGCGTCCCACACATTAAGACTATGTCCCGCATTTGAGTGATAGTCGCGCAGAAAGGCCGGATCGGTTCGCTGACAGCCGGCACCGCCCTTTATTATTATATTGTCTAAACGGCATCATGTAAGTTAGACCCTCCAGACAAACGCGATTCTGCGATCGCAGAATTTCCCGCATAATCAGCAAAATGCCGCAGATTTTTAAAAGTCAGCATATTTCTCAAAAGGCCGCATAATCCCCGCATTTTTCCACACAAAGTTGAGAAAAAAAATTAAAAAGTTAACTCGTCTTGACGAGTAATGATGATGACGCAACGTCATCAGCCCGCGCATCACAGAAGGCAAACACCGTCGTGTGAAGGTGTGGAATTCACACACCAAGATGAACAAATCGAATCCATCACATTTACCCACGAACATTTCAGCTAAAGACCGGGCAAAGCAGTACCCCAATGTCTTGCACGAAAGTGGGGGGAAACTGTTCTGTACCCCGTGCAACTGTGTGTTGGAGCATAAAAGGAAATCGACTGTGAATACCCACTTCGATTCGCTCAAACATTCAAAAATGGTTTCTGCTGCGGACAAGAAAGCCAAACAACTCACGCTCACAGAGGCTTCAACCTCCAAAACCCTTTCGAGGGTTGCAAGAAACGAGGTGAGTAGCCTACAATATTGAAGCTGGTCAGATAACGAACGAGTAAATGAAAACAGAATGAGGAGGAGGGGGGTGGGTGTGTGTGTGTGTGTGTGTGTGTGTGTGTGTGTGTGTGTGTGTGTGTGTGTGTGTGTGTGTGTGTGTGTGTGTGTGTGTGTGTGTGTGTGTGTGTGTGTGTGTGTGTGTGTCTTTCTGTGATGTAGCTTGCTGTTTATCATAGCAACTCTTTAAAAGTGCTCCCTTTCATTCAGTAGTAGCCTAGTAACAGGGTGCGGGAGAATAATCACCTTTTTTCCGCTTCCCGCATATTTCACAACTGTTCGCATATTTCGCAACTTTCCGCATATTTCGCAACTTTCCGCATATTACGCAACTTACCGCAATTTTCCCGCATAAAATCACATAAAAACCCCGCATTTTTATCGTATAATCAAGGATTTTAGCCCGCATAATCAATGATTTTAGCCCGCATAATTAAGGATTTTGGCCCGCGTTTTTCTGGAGGGTCTAGTAAGTTGCGCTGACAGGCGACACAGAGGTTTGAAAAGTACACTCATTATAAACTTGAAATGGTACAGTATGATTTTTGATGATTTCAAATATACTGTAGATGCATAACATGTACCAGTGTCAGCTATAACTATTAAACAGTGTCTCAGGGGATCCTAAATAAAACCTTTTAGCTAAAAACTATAAATTATAATTATCTTTGTTGAATAATATGGCATTTTCAGTAAAAAGCTCAATATTTGGACCCCTTTTGTCTAGAATGCCTGGCGTTGGTATTTGTGATAGAAAATAGAGAGACTAACGAGGAACAAATGGCAATTTTGCTGTGAAACACCCCCCGTCCCCCCCAGCCCCACCCTTCCCCTCCACCATACCTAACTATCATGATCAAGAATGACAGTTCTTGGGTGAAGGCCAGGACATTTTTACCACAGACATGTGATGGATATGGACACACACACAATGAAAAACAGCAAGGCAACCAATAAAAGCCATGTTGTTGTTTCTTTATTTGATTGTAATTATTAATTACAGGACGTCAAGATTCCATCCTCTTCTCTGCTATACATTTTCTCAGACTGGATGATGATGGAGCAGAAGGAGGTGTTTTGATTTGCGGCTGTCAAACACACAAACTCTGCACACATGCATGAACACACGTGAACACCAACCTCTCACTCGCTCAGTCCTGCCCTTCATTGGCCTGGGCTGGTAAAAAAGAGCGGGTGTGTGAGAATCTCATTACTGCAACACAAAGCAGAATTTCCTTTGAGGATTGGTGTGTGTTTGAGGGAGAGAGAAAGAGTGAGACAGTTATTGTGTATGCAAAAGTGAAATAGAGCAAAAGTCTGCTAGTGCGGGCATGGCTATCTCAGTGTGTGTGTTTGTGTATATATATGTGTGTGTAAGGCAAGCTCAATCAGCAGCAGACTGATGGGGAGGGAGACTGAGGCAGCTGGGGCCTCCTGCCCAGGCCTTCAATTTCCCTCCCAGTCCAGCCACTGGAGTGTGTAATTACTATGGGGCCGGCCTGGGGGCTGGCATGGAAGTGCAAAAGCACACACACACAAACATACACACACATCATCCCTCAGTATCCACCCTACCGCATCCACTACTACCCCCCAAGTCACACACCTCCCACTAATAGCCCCGACACATGCATGATCTCCACTCTCTCTCTCACACACACACACACGCACGCACGCACGCACGCACACACACACACACACACACACACACACACACACACACACACACACACACACACACACACACACACACACACACACACACACACACACACACACACACACACACACACACACACACACACACACACACACAGTTAAGAAACATGTCAGCCTCCCTCTCCTGGACTGTAGTTCATCCTGATACCCTGTGTTGCCCTGGGGTGGCTGAGCATCTATGATCCACGACTGAGAGCACACTATGAAATCCCTCTCAGCTCTCACTTCACAGGAAGTATCCACTCTGCCACCATGACACAAAGTATAGATTTCTAAAAGTTATAATCTTAAAAAAAAGTTATGTTTTAGTATTTTTTGTATTTTATTGTATATTTTATTGGAAATGTTTTCTTAGTTTTTTATGTTATTACATGCATATTATAATATCTTATTTTATCTTTTTATTACAAATCCTCTCGCAAGGATCCTGGAGGGGGCCTGGGAGTACACTTATCCGGTCTACATGTGTTTTGTAGACTTGGAGAAGGTATGACCGAGTTCCCAGGGAGTTACTGTGGGATGTGCTGCGGGAGTATGGGGTGAGGGGGTCTCTACTCAGGGCCATCCAATCTCTGTACTCCCAAAGCGAGAGCTGTGTCCGGGTCCTCGGCAGTAAGTCAGACCCATTTCCGGTGAGGGTTGGCCTCCGCCAGGGCTGCGCTTTGTCACCAATCCTGTTTGTAATATACATGGATCGGATTTCGAGGCGTAGTCGTGGGGGAGGGGGTCTGCAGTTCGGTGGACTAAGGATTGCACCACTGCTTTTTGCAGATTATGTGGTTCTAATGGCTTCATCGGTCTGCGACCTTCAGCACTCACTGGATCGGTTCGAAACCGAGTGTGAAGCGGCTGGGATGAGGATCAGCACCTCCAAATCTGAGGCCATGGTTCTCAGCAGGAAACCGATGGACTGTCCACTCCAAGCAGGGAATGAGTCCTTACCCCAAGAGAAGGAGTTTACGTATCTCGGAGTCTTGTTCTCGAGTGAGGGAACAATGGAGTGTGAGATGGGCCGGACAATCGGAGCAGCGGGAACGGTACTGCAGTCGCTTTACCGCACCGTTGTGACGAAAAGAGAGCTGAGCCAGAAGGCAAAGCTCTCTGTCTACCGGGCCATTTTCGTTCCTACCCTCACCTATGGCCATGAAGGATGGGTCATGACCGAAAGAACGAGATTGCAGATACAAGCGGCCGAGATGGGTTTTCTCCGCAGGGTGGCTGGTGTCTCCCTTTGGGATAAGGTGAGAAGTTCAGTCATCCGGGAGGGACTCGGAGTTGAACCGCTCCTCCTTCGCGTCGATAGGAGCCAGTTGAGGTGGTTCGGGCACCTAGTGAGGACGTTTTTCCTTGTACGATGTGAGGGTCTAAGGACAGAGGGTGTCGTATTGTCATACTGATATTCTGTACAAACTGTGAAGTCCACTGAGACAAATGTAACATTTGTGATATTGGGCTATATAAATAAACATTGATTGATTGATTGATTGATTGATGCCACCTGGGCGCCTCCCTAGGGAGGTGTTCCAGGCACGACCAGCTGGGAAGAGACCAAGGGGTAGACCTAGGACCAGGTGGAGGTATTATATCTCTTCGCTGGCCTGGGAGCGCCTTGGGATCCCCTAGTCAGAGCTGGTTGATGTGGCCAGGGAAAAGAAAGTTTGGGCTCTCTGCTGGAACTGCTACCCCCGCGACCCGACCACGTATAAGCGGGAGAAGATGGATGGATGGATGGATCTTTTTATTATTCATTTTACTTCTTGTGTATACACAAATATTTTGTTTTTATTTTATTCTAAAACTGTCACAAAAACCCTTTGACAAACTGTTCCCCCCGGATAAATAAAGTGTCTGATTCTGATAAAATAATATATTGCTTTACCAAAATTATTATTAATATATTATTAAAGTGGACCTATCATGCTGTATTTGAATAATATAGTGTAGGACCATACCTATATAAGGCATATTTATACTTGTTATTTTTCAAAATACCAAACAGATCATGCATTTTAGCCATTCCTCATTTCGTTCAATTTAACACTGCCTTTACATGGGCTGATTCTGTGAGAACAGCACCATCTACAGGCCTGGCATATGTACTACAGCGTCTCCAGCGCTTTCGAACGGCAATGTCCGTGGCTGTATCCTCCTGATTGGTGGAGTTGGCCCAATAGCCGTAGCGCCACTTCTGTGATGTCATAGAAGTGTTCAAATCTGTATCAGTCTGTATCAGATCCGTTGCAGCCCCTTTTTAAGAAATTTGGGTATGGAGGAAAATAGAGAGGGTTGTGTAGAAAAGTGCGTTTTGCATGATAGGTCACTTTTAAGTTAATACTAATGAAAAATCATCATTCAAACATTTAACGGGCAAATCACAGGTTTACTTTTATCATGACTGCTATTATTCATCAAAAGGTCTACAAGACATTTTTAAATATTGCAGGGCGTGCTGGAAGAGTCAGGAACCTGTACAGTGAGCTGTTAGATGAAGCCACACCTCCAACTTCTCAGTGAGGTAACCGACCAATTTCAATTATTAATCTCAAAATTAAAGCACAATTATTCACAAAAAGGTAAAAAAAGGCCACATTATTGACCCGAAAGTACCTAAAAAGTAGACTCAGATGCTCGTCAGGGTCCTGAGACGCTTCACACGTTGACATTTCTTCAACAAAACGTTCACATGTAAGAGGTTTATCTCTCATTCAGATCAATGGAAAGGCTCTCTTCCCACTGATTACTGCACATCACCATGGAAACCTTTGATCTCTGGGCTCAAGCAAAGGTGTTTGATAACAACGTTACCTCAAACACCTGTATCATGGAACACGATGATGTCATAACTCCAACTGACATGCTCAGAATGCCACCGAACATCACATGATGGTTAACACTGTGGCCCTGAACAGCTCTACGTCAAATCTGATGTTACATAATGTGGTGTTACCATGGCATAAAACACGATGTTGCTGTAACTCCAAAGGACACGGTCCGATCGTTCCCCAATCTTCACCAGCATATCACCTCTCCATGCCTCAACAGCTCTATGTCAAATCTGACGTCTCACCCTAAGCCATTTCCATCCCTCGCCAAAAAACATGATGTTGTCGCAACGCCTATGAAAAGGGCCAAAACAGCACAAGACTTCAGATAATGGTTAATGGTCCAGCCTTCAACATGTCTAAGATCCAATAATGAGTTTTCCTCAAAAGCTGTTGCCATGGCAACGCATCCCTCGCCATAAACCACTATATTGCTATAACTCTTATGAAAATGGTCAAAACGTGCTCAAACTTTACATGTGTGCTAACAGTCCAGCCGTGAAGACATCTACGTGACAATTTTGAGATTTCTTCAAATGCCGTTGCCATGGCAACACAATGCTCACCATGAAAGACGGTTTTCTAATAACTTCAGTGAAAATGCTCCAAACGGCCCAAAACTTCACAGGTTTGGTAACGAAGGTAACATCAACACATCTAAGCATATTATGGGGCTTCATCACATGCTGTTGCCATCGTGACAGATCACTCAATCCATCAAGTTAGTTCAAAAGTTTGCAGTTAAAATATTCTGCTGCTTTTCAAATCCTTTTTACTTTCTTTTCTCTTCTTAATACACATCCATTCACTACTACTTACATTTAATATTTAACTCCTTCAGCCTACTTTCAAATACAGAAACTATTAAACTATTACATTATTCAGCTATTTAAGGACATTGAGGCTATATATATTTTTAAATCTTTTCTTTTAAATATTAAGCTTCTTCACTATTTTTCCTACACTTCCAGTTTAACATTTCACTTTCAAGTTTTCAACAAAGTCATTACAATGCATTTGAGCTGTAACAATTTTGATTCAAATCATTTCACTTTTCTGCATTTCTCCACTAAGTTAAGCAACACACTTACTTGGTTTTTGTAGCTAAAATCAGCTACAAAGACAGTTCAACTAATACAATATTCAGCTTTTTCTGCATTTTCAGCTAATTTCAGCAACAAATGTACACAGTTTACAGCATTCACACACATTTTCAGCAGGAAATGCCTTTTCTAGTTTCAACCAATATTTTGCAGTCGAATAACTTCAGCATACTTTCAGCTACGGAAACCATTCAAATATCAAAAATATTCAGCCTTTTTAGCACATAATGGGAAACGTTCACATTTTTCAAAATATGTTATACTTTTTGAAATATTCAGCTTTTTAAACTCTTTTTTTAACATGTAACTATATGGGAGGAACCTTCAAATCCTCTTTTAACTACACCGTGCGCCAAATGCTACTCCTTCCACATATTGTTAGCTACAGAAATCATTCAAATATTAAAATGTTCAGCTCCTTCAGAACATGTGTGCTATGACTTTTCTTGTTTATGACATTTACGCTTTTTGAGATATTTAACTTAGTTTGGAGCTTGGTAAAGAGGGCTTCTTCAGATTTTAACATTAGTGTGTATTGCGCCGCTCGTTAAGTCTAGAGTGCTTTGATCTCAAAACAGAGTGGAGGAGAGCTTGAAATTCGCCAAAAAAATGTTTTAAACCTGCCATAATTCCCTAAACCTACAGTCTTTGGACATCATCTTTCATGAAAAACTTAGGAAAACCTCTCCTACGTTGAAAAAAAAAAAATATGAAGCAAAAAAATTAAACAAAATACCTCTTGAGGGCATGAAGTGACAAAAACGTTCAACATGTCTCCATTAAGGCCCATTGTAAATTCAGCCTGATTTGTCCTCAGAGCACCAGCTGCACACCTTTCTCCATGGAAAACCTTTGATATCTGGGCTCATGTACACAGGTGTTTGATAACGCCGTCACCACGGTAACCTTTGATCTCTGGGCTTACACACACAGGTGTTTGATTAGGTCGTCACCTCAAACAAAAACAAACATACTGGAGTTTAAAGACTGTCTCAGCCTATTCTTTTCTGTCTGATGGAGACTTCATACTGACTTCAACACGTTACACATATTTTATACATTATTGGTGACGTTTGGTTTTAGTTCAAAAGTTTGCAGTTAAAATATTCTGCTGCTTTTCAAAGCATTTTTTTCTTTTCTCTTCTTAATACACATTCATTCACTACTACTTACATTTAATATTTAACTCCTTCAGCCTACATTCAGCTATAAACCATTCAACTATTAACTTATTCAGCTATTTCAGGACATCAAGGCTATACATGTTATTGTTTATACCTTTTTTTAAACCTTTTCTTTAAAATATTAAGCTTCTTCACTATTTCTCCTACTCTTAGTTTGACATTTCACCTTCCAGTTTTCAACAAAGTCATTGCAATGCATTTGAGCTGTGACAATTTTGATTCAAATCATTTCACTTTTCTGCATTTCTCCGCTAAGTTCAGCAACACACTTGCTTGGTTTTTATAGCTAAAAGCAGCTACAGAGACCATTAAACTAATAAAATATTCAGCTTTTTCTGCATTTTCAGCTAAATTCAGCAACAAATGTACACAGTTTACAGCATTCACAGGCATTTTCAGCAGGAAATGTCTTTAATTCCTGTCCGTTTTCTTCATTTTGCCACTTATGTCATCATACTTTTTGTGTCTTTTAACCTCTTTAACTTTTTCTGCACTGTTTTCTTCTTCTTCTTCTTCTCCTTTTGTTTTTATGAAAGTTCACAATGAATTTCTAAAGTGGTATGCTCTCCTAATATATAAAAATCAATATTAAAAAAATATTCCAAGGCATTTTGAGTAATGTGGATTGAGTGTGGTCCTATGATCAGAACATCCTTAGCAACAGTCTGTTATACCTAGCAGCGGTCTGCTATACAGAAATGGACTGTAGAATGTTGAAAATTGACCAATCAGAATCAAGTATTCAACTGTGCTATGAAATGGGCCCTTGAAATGTCTGAGAATTTACAGCAAGCAGTGGAGTTTGACTCATTTGAAATGTTGCAGATTTTTCCTATTTCGACACGGGATTTGGAAATTCAGTGTATCTGTATAATTAAATGTTCATTTGATGTTAATAATCCAGATACAGAGAAAAAAACGGTTCCTATCATTAGGATACCATATTGAGAGCATTGTGTCTTGGCTCTCTGAGTTGTTTCTCTAGCTGCTTGTGTGAAGCTACAGTTTCTAAACCTGTGAGTGGGATGTGTGCACTTGTTTTACTGTAGCTGCTCTAGCAACAGGCAGACTTGAGAGAAGCTCCTTGATTTAAGCACGTTTTAATGGGACACACACTTCTGCCTGACAGCATCTAACAGAGGCCCTGCGAGGTTTGGTTCATCTTTCTATGCTTCTTACCCCTTGTGTTCGTGCGTGTCATCCATGTCCTCCTCAGCGCAGCGGCAAAACACGCACACACTCATCGGTGGGCCCTAGGACAGGCAGACAATTAAACAGGTCAGCATGGGGTAACCTCTGCCAGCCTGTGGGGGGCGGTAGACAAGCAGCTGGAGGTAGCAGGACAGGCGAGAACAGCAACACCTCAGACCGACTTGCTCTCTGTTTCACATGCACACACACTCACACATACCACACACCCGTACACCACATGCATTTACCCAGCAGGAGAGAAAGATGATAAAGAAGTTACAGAGTGGAGGATAAGGACCAATTTCTGGACACTGACCTCAACTCTGAACCTCTGAAATTACACAAAGACATTATGAAATGACAGGAAAGTTAAGAAATGTAAATGTTCTCCCCACAAGGTTAACTCTTATTGCAAATAAAATTGTCCTTGAAGGAACTGAACCTTTCTAAAAATGTACATACATATTCAAATCCATTTCTTCATTATGCGATAGGGACATGAAATATAAATCTAATTATATGTCATGGTACTCTTCTGTTCTCTTGCAGAATATTACATATTCATTCTCTTAATTTCTACAACTGAGTGTATTATTCCTCTGCAGAGATGTTACAACAATTCAAAAAACAGGTGCCTCAGTGTCTGAACAAACTTCATTCTTGGATCTTGTGTGATAGAAGCAGATTAAAGCCTTTCTCTGTTTGTGTAGTAACTGATTGCTGAGGCAATGCTATTTTTGTTTGTTATTGCAGCTGAGGCGGAATTACCTCGATATTGTACATAATAGTCAATTAAATTAACTGTGAAAGGCTATTTATTTTAACCCGGGGATACTTTTTTCTTCTCCTTTTCTCTCCTCTCATAGATGTTGTAAGGAAAAAAAAGGCATCAGGAGAAGAGAAATTGGCAGGAGAACAAAGAGGGAGGATTTAGTGGAAGCTTCATAGCTAGAGTCATACTGCCATCAGGTGGACGAAGAAAACCATGCAGGGTCTGAATACATGTGTTAAAGCTGGACCGTGCACTGTCTCCTGCACAGTCTCACTGTAACATTTTATCCCAAAATATGATCAATGTATTGATCAGAGCCATCACATTTTGTGTTAACTATAGCTTTAATTTGTTAACTTCCGCATTTCAATGGTGTAATTCTGCTTTTGCAGCACATGTAAGACAACATGTCTATTTAGTTTAACCCTTGTGTTGTGTGCGAAAGCTGTAACCGTTCATGGTGTTCACGGGTACATTTTTACCCATGATTTATCTCAGTCCAAAGATAAATGATGATGATAGACCAGGTGCGTGTTGCGAAAAGATTATTGTTACAGTGGATGAAGGGGGTGGGGGTTGGGGTGGGGTGTATTTAGTCAAAGATGAATCTTGATTGGGCCCGAACCCCATTATAACAATTATACACTTTTTTTTTAGAGACCTTCAGACTTGGCTAAAATTGACAAAATCAGTTTTGTAGTGTTTATATAGCTGTTGTGGAGGATGTCATGAAGCCTTGTTCAGATAACAAAAAACTAGAGCGTAGTTATTATATCATTTTAACTTGAAACGGGTCACGGGAGACCCAAACACAACACAAGGGTTAAAGGGGCCCTATTATGCTCAATTTAAGGTTCATAATTAGTATTTTTTGCCTCTACCCTGACATTTTTAAATGCTTTAATGTTAAAAAAGGTATTTTCTCATACTGCCTGTGCTGCAGCACTTCTTTTCACCCTCTCTCTGTGACCAGAGCCTGCAGTTTGCTCTGATTAGTTAGCTGGCCGGCTCTGTTTCGATTGGCCCTAAGCCAATCACGTACAGATAAAGATTAGGCATGACTAATTAATACTAATTGGCCTAATTATACTATTAGTACATTCCAGTGGTAGGATTAGTTTTGATCATTAACATTTCCAATAACTCAAGAGCAATGAAAAGTCAACACCAAAGTCATCTTTGGTATACAACATTTATTTCATTCTCAACAACATTAAGGTTAACCTTAAATGTATATCTGCATGCTGCCATTTAAACGCTTACATGTGTTTTTATTCCTATCACATGGTAGTAAGGTGTAAATGGGGTGTAAAATAATACACAACACAATAATGCTCACTGATACGGAGATTCATATTACAGATGCATTTGAACACCGACTGGCATCCAAATGGAAACAAATAGACAGAAAACACAATGTAGAACAAGAAATATAAAGGATTGCACACACGCACATATGCACACAATGCAAGACAGATAAGACAGAGTATCATTGTAAATGCGAGTTAGAGCAAATTATGTGTTGGGGGAAGTAAACAAAGCCAGTTCTTGTGATCAACTGCAGAACACTTTCCGTCTCATTGACTCTGAATAATTGTTCACATCAAGTGAAAAGTAATTACATCACAAGAACTCATGTTGAATGGTTTGATGTGTATAAGTGTGTAGAGCAAGATGAGCGTTCATATTGGTCAGTGATTTCATCCCCAACTGTGAGGAGTGGTGTCATGGAATTAAGTGTGTTTGATTGTCTTCTGTCTCAGCTTATGTGCACCAAGTGTGTTACCTCTAGCGTTTTTCATTAATGTACTGTAGCTTTCATTGACTCCAAATATAAAATGTAATTAAAATGTCTCAAAGTGCGGCTATTTTTTTACATCTTTAACCTTAGCCCTCCTTTACCCTTGGGTTGGGGTTGGGGTTAAGGCACCGTAGCGTGTCTGTGGGTTTGCCGTGCATGCTCTCCACTTTAAGTCAAATGCCCATTCTGGTCCCTGCGTAAAATACAATTCAATTGTTGTGTGGGATTACCTATACGATATAGAAGTGTTTCATGGTAGGCCTGAAGGAACTCGTTCAATTGGTATTTTGTGTGTGGTTGATGAATTGCTGATTACTAAGGATACCATTTGATAGGCCTATTTCTTTATTATATGGACTGTTGATATCAATTGTGAAGCGGTAGGAGTGAGTCGAAACAGTATGGGTCTGATTATGTCCAAATAGTGGTATATTTGATGAAGCATGCTCAGTGGATAGTTGGCCATAATAACATTTGCAGTCTGATACTCTAGGTCTAATGTGAAGAATCACATGGTGGGGCAAGGGTTATCTGGTATCGGTGTAGATGCCTACGAAGTTACTCCCAGTCATACTCAGAGGGGCATGGAACAAAGGTCAGGCCCCTCTGCAATAGCCGCTGCTGTACTGCAGAGAGGAAAAATTATCTAGACTGATAACTGTGGATGATGAACTCCACCCCAGGTCAGGTTCGGGGTTGGGTTTAGAGGGGATGTGGGTCCCGTCAGATTGTAGGTTACGTGTAGGTGTATACTGTATGTACTGTATGCTGGATTGCGATTATAAGCGTTATACATTTATCTGTAACTGTTGGAGTCATTTTTCCAGTATGAGTTGAGCTGTGGGTGTCATCCAATGGATCTTGACTGGTCTGGTTGTGATCATGTTGTGTAGGATACCAGTCAGGGGTTTGGCGTCTAGAACCTAGATTCATTGATCGGTTATAGATTTGTTTTTGTGTGGGTGAGGTTGTTTTGGCAAGTTTGTGAAGAGCCCTGAGCCGTGCTATAGTTTGTCTGGTGTTCTGGTTCATTGATACCACTAGACAGGATAAGAGTTTAGACCCTAGGGGGTGGGTTGGGTTTAAGTAGTTATAATAAGTTGTAGGCTTTGGCCCTGGGTAGCTGTCAATTTGGATGTTTTGGTTCCTGGGATGGGTGGGATTCTGGAAAGGTTGGATTCTCCCAATATCCGGATTGGTTTAGTACCTGTCATGCACCAGTCCTGTAAATTGGATTTGACCAGATGGCACTTGGCTCTATATGTAGCTGGAGGGAAGGAGATGTTAAGGTTTGGGGAAGGGAAGTGTAAGGATTAGGGTTTACTGTATATGATGGTTTTGTAATGTTGTTGTAGAATCATGTATATGTATGCAGTTGATGGTGTTGCTATGTAATTTGGTGAGTGTTTTTTCTGTTGGTGTGGATGCTATAATGAATTATGTAAGTCTGTTGACTTATGTGAATATGTGTTAGCTGCAAGGGCCTTTCTATTTTGTGTTGGTGGTGTATTGCTTGAATTAGCTTAAAGTATTGCTTACTGAGGTGTCTAGTTTATTGATCTAGTAGGTGAGTCAATGGACCATAAAGATGTGTATCAGTGGATGTAGTTCTATTCGTGGTGTGTATGCTGTATTGTAGTGGATGAGTGTGTTAAGTGACAAGAGAGACTGTGTAGTGTTTTTGAGCTTGGTGGTGTACCTATGTGTGAGTTGTGCCTGTTTCCCTCCTTCACTCGATTTCACAGTCAGATTTTTATATAAATACAGTATTCATAGTTTAGGGGCCCTAACCTGTCTCACATGGACGTTGTCCCCTCCTTGTTTGGTCTGTGGATGGTGGTTCTGGTGTCTCTCAGGTGACTGTTGTTTCAGGTTAGGGTGTTCTTATGTGTCGCAATGAGCCTGTGTGAGAAACTCAAGCAAAGGTCTAGATGGTAAAACTTAGGCCCTTCAGGTAGAGGGAAAGGCTTTGTTAAAGTTAAAAAGACATTGGTAAAAAAGTGAAAGAATAAATATAATAATTTTTATAAACTTAAAATCCCTGACGTTTCATAAAATGTGCTGTTTTTTCAGAAAGAGAGGTGTGATGGTACTGGGTTTTTTCTATCCTGTTTTTTGTATACACTGGGGTAAAGGTTTAGGGGTTAGTTTTAGGGTTAGATACCGTATTGGAATGAATATAAGTTGGGAAACTCCTCATGAGGAAATTAATTACCATATCACCTTGCTATTAGTCAAGAATAATGGTTATGGTTACCCATTATTAAATGAAGTTATTATTTTTGGGAGCTATGAAATGTTCTTTGCTTTTTCTTTCTTCTTTTACAAAAAAAGCACTACAGTCGCGTTTCTGTTTGCTGGTTTAGGAAAAAAGGAATTGCAAATGTAATAAAGTAACAAATATACTTCAATTAAGAAAAAAGTAAAAAAAAAATACAACTATTAGGCTAATATTATTAAAATAGTTATTATAATAAAGCAAAATTATCAATACATATAAAATAAGAATGATTTTGGAGACAGGCTTTTTCAGACAAAACATCCGTTTGTAGTAGTTGTAATTATTGTATTGAACTATTTGTAAGACATGTAAGAGACTTGTGATGTTTCATTTGTCAAATGATAAGACAATGTGAATGTGACTAAGGCACTAGTCCCGCCCTAACTGTCTGGTGATTGGGTTGACAAAAACGTTTTTGCGATCGGATTGGCTTCCAATAACAACACAGTTCCGCAAATCCAGTCTGTTTTTGTTTTGACACCGTTATTGTAAAGAGCTCTTCACAGAAGTCCACAAGCAAGGACACAGTCGTCATTCTACACTACGGTTCGTCACTATATCTCCTTGATAATACAGTCTTACATTACTCGACACATGCATGTCCTCTTGTAAGGCTCCGGTTGTGTCGTTTTATCACTACACGAGAGTTTCTTAAGCTAATGCTAATGCTAGCTAAGTTAGCTGCAGGGTCCTTATCAGACGAAATAACTCTACCGTTAGACAATAGCCATAAGGAGTCGACTTGACAGTTGACAAGCTTTGCAGATATTAGCCTTTTCTTTGCACGTGTGTGAGGCATACATTCAATGAAAACATGCTTACGATAATATAGGTTAAGATAGCTAAGCTTAACAGTATGGCAGGGTATACAAGAGAAGCCATATTTCGTATATCTTAGCTCTTTATTTTAAAGTATGCTCACTCAAGTAAAGACACAGTATAGGATGAGAAAACAACATAACATATGCTTCTTATTCTGGCTGTACTTGATGTTGAAATCCTCAATATGATAATGATGGGACACATTTTTCTGTAACATTAATGGTGTTAAAGCATCCCTCTCAACATGTATTTTTCTTAAAGTCAGTGCAGTGCGCTTCTGAAACTATTAATGGTTTAGATGGTCAACAGTACATTGCTTGACAAGTTTAATTCATTAAATGTTAAAGTCATTTATCAGCAAACATGGGAACATCCTCTGGTTCCAGCTGTTGAATCGCTTGCTTTTCTTAGATCACTAACATGGAACATCTTTTGACTAAAGCAAAGACTTTGAAGATACTTGACATTTTGCTGGGGATTTTTTTTGGTCTAAACAAATATTTAAAACATTTCAAATTTAAGAAGCTGAATCTGAGATGTAGAGTCAGGCAAAAATTAATTCTACCTGTCTTTCACATGTTCTTCTATTTGCATGCTACAGGGAAACATTCGGTGCTCTACAAGTTAGTTCCAGGGCAAATAAATGATTTGTTTTATTTCTATGCTGCTGTCATAATAATATGTGATTTTTGTAACTTTTCAGGTTAAAACATACGGGTGACGAAATGGCATCGGACTCCCCATGCCGACCTAGTCGCTGTGCTGGAGGGGTTCTGGTGCGGGCACAAGCTGCTACGTAAGGACAGACATCAGCAATATTTATTTTATTAGAAATCCCTAATATGATTCTGTCTTTCCATCCGTCTGTCTGTTTCTCCTTAAAAAAATTATGTTCCTGGGCACCAAGCACAAGTCAAACTCTGCTTGAAGAAGTTTGATGTTGGATATTTTCACGTCATCTTTAGGATATGTTTTTAAATTGCACCACTTTAAATGTTTCCCCAAATGATATTTACTTTTTTCAATATAATTTAAATCCACTACATTAAGTATCTACATGCAGATAAATACATCTATACAGCTTTAGAACATTTACATTTTGCTGGGCTGTCAATCTAAACAGGCTGTTTTCTGTCACAGGGAGCAGTCTTACATGGAAAGTGTGGTGACCTTCCTGCAGGATGTGGTACCCCAGGTAACTTTTTGTCAGCTGTTTTCAAGTTTTTTTTATCCCAATTCCCCAGGACTGTCTGATTTCAATTGGTACAGCTCGTCTTGAGTATGTTGATATGGTTATACTAGAAACGTGACAAAATGAAGTATTCTCAACAAAGTCAGTATGCATACTGAAAAACACTTCTAGTCTGCTGTTTGTGAACACTTTTGTCCCAAATTTCGAGCAATGGTGCTAGAAAACTCACTCTTAAAACGTATGCATTATTACAAAAATGATAGATAATAAAGAAACGCACTCTAGAGTAAAGAGTGTAAACATATACATTCATTTGAAAGTATGGTTCAGTCAAGTTTAAGTTAAGATCATCACAACAATACTTTTTTATGAAAGACAGGTTATGGGAATTGAGTTTGTTACCTTACCTGAATGATATGTGATTTAAAACAGCAATATAAGAACTGATGCATACCTGAGCTTACAGGAAAAGAAAAAAAAAATATATATATATATACCCTTTGGTTGTTGCAAGATTTCTACCTGTGATTTTGTATTCATATTTTGTTAATTTATACAATTTATACTTTTTTCTGGTAAACTAAATTGAGTAATATCATTTGGATTATTAATGTTTGGAATATTTGTCACACTGACCTGTTACCTTATCTGTCTTCCAAACTACAGGCATACACTGGAGCTCCGCCCACTGATGAAAAAGAGAAAATCATTTGGGTTCGATTTGAGAAAGCTGACATCAACGGTAAGTTTGTAACTCTCTGACAACATCAAGTTAGTTTAGTTTAGTATTAAAAAAAGAGAGTTCTAACGGCATGGTGTTCTTTATTTAAAGTTACTGCAGGGAATCTTAAACTGGTTAGGAAACAGTTGCAATGTAATTTCTTTATTTTGTTCTAATGTCGTATTTGCTTTTGCTTTTGCAAACTTAACATGGGCCAAAACACCCCAAAGCCTTTTTGGTTTGAAAGAGTTTGGTGCTGACAGCAACTCGAAGCGAACCGTCCATGTTTCCTGGGAACTAAAAGGGATTCACTAAATCTATAAACCATATTATTTTCATTTCGACGCCACTTGCTCATCAGAAGAGAAAAACGTTAACAGGCCCTCACACACACATCAGGAGCAATTTGGGGTTCACTATCTTGCCCAAGACATTGAGGTAGCATCTGGGGAGATGACTCCTTATCATGTCTGTCTACACACCAAATCATACATCAAAACGTTACATTTTACGGGTAAACAAGGCATTAACTGTCATACCCTCTGCTGCTCTTAATCATCAAAACTCATCATATAGAAAAGGAAAAGAAAGGACGTAGAAAAGAAAAAGGGAAAGGACAGGGCTGTAAAGGTCAGTGTTGGGTGTAACGCGTTACAAAAGTAACGGGGTTACAGTAATGTATTACTTTTTGCTCTAACAAAGTAATGTAACGCACTACTAATGAAATTTGGGTAATATACTAACCGTTACAATTCTCATTAACGCAGTTAAAACTCATTTTAACCCGAAATGAAATGGTGTTTTGTTTTTTAAGAATTTAACAACATCGTGAGACATTCCAACACCAGAGAAACTGTGCGGGTAGATTAGTAAGCCTGGTGTTTAACCTTCAGGCTCATCAAGATCCCTCCACTTCACGTCGGGTTCCCTGATCAGCCTGTCGGGGGTTCTTTTCCCCATAATGACCGCCTCGCTGCACATTATCCCGCTTATTACACGGCCATATACTAAACAAACTACAGAGCCCATTCCATGTTCCTGTTATTGTTTACTTCCTCTCTGCCTTCTTCTGGTGATTTATCTGACGTCCAGTGCTCCGTCTTTTAACCTCTTTTCCTTTCTCTTTCTTGATCCTCCTTAGCAACCTTCATTATAGTCCTTGACAGTGGTCTGTATGACTGGATTAACAACGTGTCACATGTTAAGAATTTACAATCAGAATCGAGTATTCAACTAAGCCGTGTAATACAAGTTGTTAGTAGCTTTAAGGGCCTACACAGTTGTTATGCTATACCACATTGCCCTTCATTGGATGCATAATGAGCTGCACTAAACTACATTTTAGCATTTAAAATACCTAGCACTTCTTTGGCGGTTATTTTGGTGAAAGTAACTCAAAAGTAACTCAAAAGTAGTGTAACTCATTACATTTCAGAGACAGTAATATTGTAATGTAACTTATTTCTTAAAGGTCCCAATTTCATGGCCATTTCTACTGATCATAATTCCATTGTTGAGGTATACTAGAATAGATTTATATTGTGAAATTTTCCAAACTCACATTGGTTTCTCATACAGCCTCTCTGTAAAGTATGTGTATTCACTCTCTGTCCTAAACGGCTTGTTGGAGCTCCTGCCCCTCCCCTCCCTGTGAGCCCAGTGGCCGTCTGTGATACAGTGAGACATAGCGAAACCCAGCCTGAAACCAGCCCGAGCACACAAACTCACACACCCGCAGCCTCGCCGCGTCCCGCCGTCTCAGGGAGGAGAAATCGATGGAGCTGCAGCGGAGAAATAATTGAGTGTGTGTGATGCTGAACGACTCCAACGAGGCATTCTGGGGCAGCATAGACAGGTCTTTTCTGTGTTAGAGTTTTACTCGCTACAGGGTGTACTTTGATGGTTTGTGACTCTGCAGACCGTTTACGTGCAGAAAAAGCTAAATAACACACAAGGGGACGGGTAATAACCGGAAAAGCATGACATGGGACCTTTAACAAAGACAGTAATATGTACTGTATTACATTTTGGAAGTAACTTTCCCAACACTGGTAAAGGTTAATAGGCTTACAGATGATTGGAGCTGGACAGTTGGAGGGCTGCAGACTGGGGTGCAAAGTGTTGTGGAGTAACAGAAGGGAAGCAAGTCAGGCCTCTAGATTTCAAATGTACTTATACACTACATGTGATTGTGCAATAATAGCTGTGATGATCCAACCATGTTCTGCCTGTCTTTCATGGGTAGCTTTTGAATGCATTCCATTTCTAAGTTCTTAAGGTATACAGAAATGAGGATTTACTGCCACAGATATACTGTATTAGGTGCTGCTTAACAAGGTTCAGACTCAGACTGTTACTTCTCTGCTTTCTTCTCTTATATGGGCCTGCTTTAATTCTCTATGTGGTGTCTTCTAATAAGAAGGGTGAGGGTCAGGTACTACGTTTCTTTCAAACCTCTACTCTACTGCTCCAGTAGTGCTGTATGTCCTTTGAGAGGGACTTGATCTGAAGAGTTATGCAGGCATCGTGGTGGAACTTGGTCATCAGACTCAAGTGAAACTCCATAGTCACTCAGGTTTCCGTAAAGCTGCTTCTTTCCCTTCGCGGTGATGATGGAGTTTTATCACAGTGTGGAAGCGAGCTGCTCCATGTGTGCCACCCGTCTTCAGGCGCCGGTGCTTGGAGCCCACCCATCTACGATCTCAGCCTTTTTTTTCTTTTCCCGACTGCACAACTATGATGTTTTCTGATAGCATCTTGCACAGTTGGGATCCAATTGTTGTAACCAAATCTGCCATCAGTCAAAAAAATACACGCCTGTCAGAGAACTCAAAATGGCATCTGGGTTAATTGCTTTTTACAGTAGGTTGCTCAAGGAACCCATTTTGCCATGATAACACACAATAAGACTTACAGTGTGCAAACAATACGAACGTCACTCGTACACTGAAGATAATTAAAACATAACTTTTTTAAATATTAAAGGACCCATGTCATGGTCATTTCCACTGATCATAATTCCATTGTTGAGGTATACTAAAATAGAAAAATACTGTGCAATACAGCATCTCTGTAAAGTATGTGTATTCAGCAGTATTCACTTTCTCCACTAAACGGCTCGCTGCAGCTCTCCCCCCCCCTCCCCCCCCCCCTCCCTGTGAGCCCAGTGTGCTCTGATTGGTCGGTAAGTTGTGAATCGCGCTGAGCTCCTTGGAGGTGTGATTTCCTTGTTTAGCGATACATAGCCAAACACAGCCAAACTCAACCTGAACACACACAAAGTCACAGCCGAAATAAAAACAATAAGTGTGGCTTGATATTGAATAAGAAAAAGGTTTATAGGTTGATAAACGCTGTGAGAATGGGTCTGCAGAGAGATCCGCGATCCCAACTGTCTGCTTGCAGCAGGGAGCAGAAATCAGCAGAGCTGCCTGCACTGAGTGTGTGTGTGGATTGGTCAATTTGGACCAATCAGCGGGGGCTTAACGTAACGGCTCCGCGGACGTAACGTAACGGCTCCACGGATTGGCCCATTTAGTTCCGGGTACGTGCTTTCGTAAGCACGTACCCGGAAGAATCAAATGGATGATGACGTTTCAACAACGAGGCCTTTTGGGGAGGTATTTTCTGTGTTAGAGTTTTACTCGCTACAGGGTGTACTTTAAGGGTTTTGGCTCTGCAGACCGTTTACATGCATACAAACCTTCATAACATAACACACAAGGGGACGGGTAATAACCGGAAAAGCATGACATGGGAGCTTTAAACCATTTGTTTGTTTATTATAGTACTGGATGATTCAAGCATCTGCTAATTACACCTTTCTTTCTGCACAGACACTGCCCGCAATCCAGAGTTCATGGAGATGCACAGTGGAACTACTGACCCTCCTCTTTGCCTCATGATTGGCTACACTGACGGGATGCAGCTCTGGAGCGTATCTGTAAGTCACTCACCTCATTTGCCTGTAATGCTTCAACCTTTTTACATTTTCAAACAGGAGTCTTTGTGCCATAACGTTTCATTTCAAGCACAAATTTAGATGGATATGTGTAACAGTCAGTCATTTTCTTTTCTTTTTAAGTAATAAGTTACATAACGATATTTTGCCATAGCTATATTGTACCCCACTAAAAAGGTGATAACGATTTTAAAAGTGAATGCAAAGTCACTATGACAAAAACAGTAGATATAGTTCCAGAAATAGTTTTCATTGTGCCATCAATAAAATATGTGAAAAACAGGCCTGTTTAGGACTGGTGAAGCTTAACTCTACTCCTCTTCAATGTTACCAAACTGAAAAACTAACCTCAATGAAGATGATGAACAACTTTTTTTACTTTATGTCTCGAGAGACAGTCTTTAAAATATATTGGGTAATGGAACATTGTGTATACATAATGTCCATACTGAGGTCAGTCAAACCCAAGTCAAATGATATCCACTGTCTTAAGAAAGGTTAAGAAAAAAGCAAACAGGAAAATATGTACTTCTTTGTGTAGTGGAATGAATCAGTCAGAACAACCCTACTGACTGATCTAAAAATTTGGCTACTCTGATTTACTGGATTTCACCCCATTGATCAAGTTTATTATTATTTTTATCCCACACATCTAGGATGTGTGCTACTGTATACATTAACTATGTCACTAGTTTTACACATGAAAAATATTAACTTTCCATGCTGTAGTCAAAGCATTTTCTTGAGATGCTCTCAAATGAAACACAAACCCAAATGCTAAAGCTAAACAATGAAATATGCTGATAAGGGGTATCTAGAAAAAAATAAATAGTTGTTTTTATCATTTGATATTAACCAGTTATCAATGCTTGGTTTGGCTCTTTTCCCTGTTTAAATTCAACACTGTGTTGTAGTACATACCTTGTCCACTAGGTGGCGACGTTGACCATGTAACAGACAGTATTTGGTTCCAACAGTAGCACTAGCTTCTACTCAGAGCTGCAAAATGTGCCAAGATCTAAAGGTCGTAGAGAAAACAAACGATGAGTAAAGATGCACATAATGAAGATTTGGTGTGTAGTGGGCAGCGATTGATAGGTCATACATCTATCATTGGCAGCCAGATGCAGCCAATCAAAACGTTTATTTTTAGTTCAGCTTAATGGGAATTAAAAATAAATAAGTGAGTCTGACGTTTTAGCAACTCTCTCTCTCTCTTTATATATATATATATATATATATGTATGTATATATATATATATATATATATATGTATATATGTATGTATATATATATATATATATATATATATGTATGTATATACTGTACATATATAATGTCACCAAGTCAACGCATTAAATTAACGCAAATCAAGGCATAGAAAAGTATTTAATGTTTATGTTATTCATCAATGTACCAATGTTACTAAGTTGCTGCATGTTAAATAATACTATGTAGACAAAAAGAAAACATTTCTGTGATACAGTTAAATGAGCATATCAGGAAAATTGTCATGAATCATTGTTGTAAAGATGAATAATAACTGCTCATTCAAGTGATGCTTGTTACGGAGAAGGACTCAGGTCAGAGATAATCAGGACAAATTGGGGGATGACCTCGCCATTGTGTATCTGAGCGCCCCATGGGTTGGAATATAGATAGTTCTCATCCTTTCTGAGGAAAAATATAAACTACCTCTGAAGTGTACATCAAAAATGCTACCCAATAAACACAACAAAAAAGGAGAAAGGTAGTCATAAGGCCAGAGAAGGGTCGAGTGTTTCAATTTATCAACAGGGAATAATTGCTCAGGGAAATGTCCGTCCCCTGCCTTGAGCAATATAGCTGAATAGTCCTGGTAATAATAATAATAATTCATTTATTTTATAAAGGCGCCTTTCAAGGCTCTCAAGGTTGCCATACAAACAAATAAAAAACAAGATACACAATAGATATACACCAGCATAAGAAACATAAACAAGACAATGACAATGCAGTATATAAATCAATCAAATAACCAAATAAATAAAAACAGAGGATGTGTGATGGATAATGATCAGGGTGGCTATGCGAGTGTAAAGAGATATGTTTTGAAGCGTGATTTGAAAATGGGGAGAGATTCAGTGTTGTCAGGTTGGAGGGGGTTCCAGAGGGGTCTTTGTGAAACTCAAGAAGCGATGCCATGAGCACACCATGCTGCACTGTAGTACTTCCTAACATACTGTAAGTGTTCTATTTGGTTACTATTTATTTTTGGGAGTTGCATTTTAATATATATATATTTATTATTCAAGAAGGGTATCGTGACTGGGTGATTGTAAAAGCTCAAAACTCTTCCCAAGCAAAATCTTTCATTCAGAAAATGAACTTCTTTGAAGTCAGTCTTGGAAAATCATCAGAAGATTCTCTGCTCTGTGACTTAATGAAGTTACGCACACACCGAGTTTTGCCTGGCATATAGAAATGCAAACTCTACATCAGGGGTAGCCAACGCGGTGCCCGCGGGCACTAAGTCGCCCGCAGGGGGGAAATTGGTCGCCCGCGTGTTCTAAAAATAGCACAAGTCACCGTGGAGCTCCGTCTAAAAATAATTGAATACATTTTTAATTTTTAAAATGACAATATTGAATATAACATTTTAAAAGCACACATTTTGTATGTACATATGTAAGTGAAATGGAGATTTTGTGCGTGAAATTGAACTCTGACCCCAGATAGGTTCAGAGTTGAACTCCACGCACCAAATCTCCGTTCCACCTTTAGCTGAGACAAGCTAGCATGAGCAGCTACGATCATGGGCTTCATCACCACACATACACACACACACACACACACACACACACACACACACACACACACACACACACACACACACACACACACACACACACACACACACACACACACACACACACACACACACACACACACACACACACACACACACACACACACACAGCAGTGGTGAGGGTCTCAGCCTGCCATTGACGTTCAACCAGAAAACATCAGCAGTTAGCTGTTAGCAGTTAGCAAACAGAGATCACAGCTCCTCATATCTTTTCAGAAACTGGACAAAAGTTAAACAAGTACAAACCACAGACTGTCTGTGTCATGATGAATACAGTCGCTGGTTTATTTATTTCTGTAGGCCGTTGTTATGAGTGTGGAATGAGCATATACAACGTTAGCTTATTCTGGTCGATCCAATCTCCATTCAGAAAACAAGCATTTTAAAACGTTTTTCGCCTGCCGTCTTGTCTGCAGACTTGTCAAGCATTAATTCATGGTTTTTACTAACCGGTATCAGTATGTTGTTACTTCTGCATCATTTAGAAACGTGTATTACAATTTAATCACGGTAAAATATGTTCATTTAGTTGTAGTTGTAGCTCCCGAGCCAGCGCGTCTTGTTTGAATGATGCGAGTAAACACAGCTGGCAGCAGCGGTGAAACTCAAGCGATTAGAGCGAAGTCGCATCCGGTGTGAACGCAGCATTACAACTACCCCCGATAGATCTCGCGAGAATGTGTATAAATATAGATACATTTTCATAACAAAACAATGGGGTTGCTATAGCAATGGTAAATCATTGTTAATAATTATTGTGAGGAATAATTAACATTAACATGTGATCAGACAGTCCTTCACATACAGTAAATTAATATGTATTCTGATTATTATTAATAATAAAATTATCATTAAAGGTGAACCGTGCAATTATGTTATTCAGGAAGTTTGTATCAAACAAGTAGCCCTTCGTATTACTCAGTACCCTTGAAGTAGCCCTCGGTGACAAAAAGGTTGGTGACCCCTGCTCTACATATATCCTTTCAACAACATAGTCCCTTATCAGTGTAACCTTAACCGCGTGATCATCCACAGTCTGTGTGTAAAAGGACACACTCTTACTTTAACTTTGAACATACACTTTGACGTGAGCTCCTGTGTTACTCACTCTCACTGTGTTGTTAGAGTGGTGCATGAATGAGTCTAAACCCGGGAATGAGTTGGCATTTTAGATCTTCTCATTTCCCAACAGCTTTTTTCTTAGAAGCCTGAAATAAATTCTATGGGCAGCACCAGCTTATGACATTTTTACGTTTAGTTTCTGGTGAATTTCTGAAGCTTTTACATGTCTTTGAAACTGCGGTTGATAACAAGTGGCTGAATGAAACTATTAAATCTCATCGAGCTGAACGCAAGTCCGCCTTTAGCTTAGCGGTGTTGACGTGTAGTTTGTTTATAGAAATACGCTAGCTTTTTTCACTTTTGCATTTACGCTTTTATAAAAGTAGTGTTAATTTTTGGAGATTATCCCGCTGAACAAAAGCTTTGATTTTCAGAAGTTGCCATAGATTTTAATTACTGCAATTTTCTCAAATCCAATGAAACAAATGTATTGCTTTTTGTCGAGGAATCCCCTGCAAAGTTAACTTTCAGGTCGGCCTTCAAAATTATGTCATCCTTGCACAGCTCTATATTGGTCGAGCAAAGGATAACAGCTGTTTTAGCCACACTACTCACACCCAGTGAAAATATAAGCTTGGTAAGGCTCTTCTGCCTTTCACTTTAATTAGAATACCAATTCTGATTCACACAGTGCAGCAAAGCATGTTATCACACGCTGTCTTCCGTCATTGTTTTTCTTTCAGTTTTTAAAGTTTATGGGATGTTCCTGGATTGTGTTTTTTTGCAGGGTTTTAAGTAAGCACTGAAGGTGCCTCGGTCTCTAGCTCTTGAGTGGTTGTGAAGTGTTTGTGACATCTGCTAAACCAACACCCTCTGTAATGGCCTGGCAGGCTATGAACATACACGTGTACACACACTTTCACACACTTGCGAGAGAGCGACTTCAGACTAGTTGTATGGATGTTGACAGAGCTGTTAAGGCGATGAAGATTACTGCCGCCTAACACTAAAGAGGTGTCATCCAGATACTGATAAAAGGCAGACTGTGGTGGACTAGTTGTCTGTCTGCATACGTGTTGAGATAATATACCTGCTTGGAAGAAAAAGTGTCAGCAGTTTTTGTAATACAGCTACCAAACTGCACGTTTTTTTGCTAGCAATGCATTCATGCGATCACCTGTTACCTCCCAAACTAAGTTCTTCACTCTTTTCTTCAGGAACACAACTATTTAAAATAATTGACAGAACCTCATAACAAAATGGGTAATTTCAGGGAACTATACGCCAACAGATTGCGATCTTTATTTTCTTACAGCATTGTAAAAATGCTGGAATTCTGACTTTATAATGGGAAGTAACTCACGGCTAAGACTTTCTGCAGTGATGATATCAGCATTTTAATATTTTCGTAAATTGTACCTTCCATTTGTTTGTTGCTCATACTTGCCTTACATCTTTTCTTTAGTTACACACAGGTTGTCTTTTTCAGAATGTTGTGGTGATAATAGTTTGACAGAAAATAAGGAATAATTGACGTTGGTTATGAAATTCTGAAAAGTATTTCAAATCTGCATCTTGCCCTCATCGGCGGGACAGTATCTTTAAATGTTGCAACAGTCACAGTGTTACATTAAAACCCAATTTAAATGTAATGATAAATAATACTGATTGGACCTGTAACCCACTTTCCTTTAATTCAATTTCATTCCAGATTTTAGTTCAGTTCTGTGAACATTTAATTATAACAATTGACCAATCCAACATACCTAATTCCAAATAACATGGAGGACACAGCATTGCATGACATTGAGCTGACCTTTTAATCCGAAGCGGCGTCCATATTCTTTTAGAACCATGCCTACAGTAGCAATTTTTTGGTGTGTAACTATTGCCTCAAATATGCAAACATGGCCACATTCGCTATATTTAGACACCTAGCAAATCATTTGACAATATATAAAGAGACAAGTTGCAACATCCTCACGTCGCTTCACCTGTACCTTTTATCAGGTCAGCTGACAGTGAGTGCGATCCTGAGATGCGTCACATAAAAAGTAAAATATAGTTATTTTTTGAAGCAACACTATAAGTTGTGTTGCATCGTTCTAGCTTCATGTACTCTTAAGGTTTTAGTGCAGCGTTTTATTAAAGCCCATAAACGAGCACCTGTTACCGTCCGATCCCCGAAGCACCTGCTGCCTCCAGACCTCCAATATGTTCAGCACTGTGTCAGTGAGCACACTCACTTGTGAATATGCCCTAGATATCTGTTCACAGCTTATGGTATTACATTTGAGAGATTAAAACAGAAGAGCAGACACTGTGTTTCCACAAAAACATCCAAGCCACAAATGAAATGAATATAATGAATAACCGTGGGCAGGGAAAACAACTTTGAAAAAGCAATTTGGCATATTGCATACGCCGTGCCACTAATGTAATGGTGGGTATGTTTTTGATGGCAGTGGATGTCACACAGAGCCATGTAAGGCGAGGATGAGCAGTGGGGTAATGCACAATAACCCGGCGCATTAACCTCTGGCCCCCCCCTCTTCCTTTTTAATCCAGCAAATTCCATTATTCTCCCTCCCAGATCCATTTGCCTTTACAGGAATCCTCCCCTTCTGCCAACCGCCTTTTATTCCTGCTATCAGTGCTGGTAAAACCTGCCCGTGTCTCCAGTGTTAATCTACCACTACTGGGTTTCAAGCACTTTGAATAAAAACACAGCTGCAAATCCGCCACTTTGGAAAGGCTACTAATTGCACAAAAGAGCGATCATCCCCTCGGATGGTCTAAAAAACTTCAAACAACTAGATTAAAGCACAAGTAAAGTGATAATACATGTTTCGCTGTAATTTAACGCATAAAAGAATAACAGCACAGCACAACAGACATTCTGCGCTCAAACAATGTGCCAGTACACACGCTAGACACAGGCCACTGACCTCATATATCTGCGTCATTGCATATGAACACATGAAGCTTAAGCCAGATTGGGCAGACACAAGCAGATATCCATTTAAATGATTTAAACAGAAATGCTTTAAAATCCTCTTTAATATGACAACCTTTAGTGTTTATCCTTAAATGTCTATACTAAGCTTGTGCACATGTGCTGGAATGCACTTGATCGGTATAGTGGGTTGATGAAGAGAAGTTATAGAAAAAACAAACACTCAAAGCACTTGCGTTGATCATTAACTGTAAAACCATTAACACTTGAACAGCTTTTGTGTTTTATTTCTTTCCTTGTGTGATTGAGCAATTTTGGAGTAGTGCAGTGAGGATGTATTTTTGTAGGCAGACCCAGAATTTAACTATTAGATATCAGTATATTGCAGTAAAGTAAACTTTTTCGCCAATACAAGTTAATGTTACTTTTAGTCACGTTTAGCAGGATAATCTCGACACATTAACCCTACTTAGTGATTTTTGACGCCTAATGCAATCATCAGAAATGAAAAGCTAACGTAATACTATAAAGAAACTACAGTATATCATGTTCCCATGGCTGTACATCACCGCCGCTATGCTAAAGGTAGACTTGTGTCGGCTAATAATGTTAATTACCGGTAGTTTCATTTTTTCACTTGTTAGCAACCATCGTCTTTATGACACATAGAAGTTTGGACATTCACAAGTGGGATATTTTTGCTGACACATTTTATGTCGTTGAACACAACGGGAACATCTCGTAAGCTTGTGTTGACTAACAGACCATATTTCATGCTTCTAACAACAAACACGTTCAAAAAAACCATTGACTCCAAGACAAGGGAACGGGAAGTGATAAAATGTCATTTCCGAATTGTAGGACTCATTACTGAACCAATATTGAGTAGCTGTTGATACATTCGGATATTAAGAATTGTACTTATGGGTACCAACCAAATGTTGTTGTTAGTAATAGTAGACGAAGAACAGTAATAGGTAGCTGCTATAGTTAGCATCCTATCTGACCAAAATGAGTAAACACCATCGAGACGTCAACTGCCGGGCTCTGCTGCCCAGTTTGTCTTGCAACGTTATATATCATTTTACTTTACTGTCTGTTTTTAACACACAGTTACAGGGACATTCCAATGTTTGGCTGTCAGTGTTGTCTTTGGAAATGCACAAGTAGGGCTAAGAATTAAAAAGTACTCTTTAAGAATCGTAAAACTATCCTGTATATATTTTTTTGTTTGTTATTTTTTTCATTAGAGAAAGACTTCTTTTGTACTGTTGAACTCTCAGTCTGTACTTTTATATGACAAATGTATAATTGATCTGTATATGTTTAATATATTTTCTTTATTTCATTTCTTTCAGTTGGCAGGCGAGGCCCAGGAGCTGTTCTCAGTACGCCACGGTCCTGTTCGAGCGGCGCGCATCTTGCCAGCTCCTCATATCAGTGAGTATCTTCAGTACTATACCCTTGCTGTAATATGAAACAACCAACTTTAAAGCACACACTGTTTATTTAAACTCTGATCAGCTTATCTAAATTAATTTGAGTTTGTACAATGCTCGACCTAATATTATTTAGATGTAATGTACCATGAGGCTACACATGCTGCTACTTCAATGCATTTACAACATGGTACACATGGTGTTTTAGTTTGTTTTGGTATTTTAACTAATATCATTTCATATGTTTATCATAATAACACCCTTTTCAATTGATATACATTTTTCAGATAGGAAGATTGACTTTACTGTAAAGACAGATAGAAACATAAAGACACATAAAGAAACATAAAGAAACCACTAGCAGGTTTCTCTCCAACAAATAATCAGTCTCTGTGCAGCCTAACCCTAACACTAAACCAAAGGGGAACATCAAAGTATTTGGTTTGCATAACTTGCAGGTAAAACACAAAATAACACAAAGTCTATCTTTTCAAATCTTCAAAAATCGAAATACATTTCCAGAAGTACCTGTCTGTTCTTTTCAATATGTTTTCTTAAGTCCTTGGAAGAGTATTTTCAAAATATATTTCAAATATCTGTCCCGTATTGGATAACTTCAATTTCAAGGTCTATTATTAAATGTATTTTTTATGGCACAATCTAATGCAGTTTTGTTTTTTTGGCTTTTAACTGTTGCTATATCATTAAAATTAAACAGTGCTCCACCCTGCTACATCCTAAAGTCAATCAACGCTTAGTGTTGGTTTGTGGCAGCGAGCCTCTGCAGTCAGCTGCAGCTCTCCTGCTGCCAAAGCTGCTCTGGCTTCACTGTATACAGAAGTGCCCCCTTGCTGAAAATGCTATAAAATACATTATATTTTATACGTGGGTGTGTGTATGTGAAGACGTGTGTGTGTGTATGTGAAGACGTGTGTATGTATGTGAAGACATTTATTTTTGTGTACCTGTTTTTTCAATATAAGGGCATGTAGAGAAGAAAAAATGTATTGTAGACATCCATGTCTCCACACACACACACACACATGCACACGCACACGCACACGCACACGCACACTTACATTAGTACATAATTATTGATCTTGTTGTATTTCTTGGATATAAATACACATTTGATTTAACAGGTGATGCAGAAAAAGTCATGCTAATAGAATGGGTACAAAACCTGGTCCGGAAAGTAATATTGTTTAAATGTACACAAATACTTACATTTATTGCCATCATGAGAAGCCATTGTTGCTTCCCATCAGAAGCAGTAATGTTTTGCAATCTTAACCAAATGTTCAGTAATAATTACCAAATGCAAGAAATGATGCACATCAAGTTGTGTGAAGTTATACATTAAAATCAATTTATATTTCACAACTGCTATATTCACTGACTCTTTTCCTATAATTTTAATTAGTGTTTTTGACACAAACATACTTAATTGATATTGCATACATGTTCATATGCTGATAAACAATTGCACGTTTTACTCTTTTTCATTGTTGAACTCTTAAAGGCTAAGGGGCAAATTGGTTAGTGGATCCACTGATTAGATACATTCCAGACATGAAGTTTACATTTTATCTCTGCAGGTGTCAATCAGTGCCTAGAATGCTGCCTAGAAAGCAGCTCTTTGGTTTGTGCCATTGTTTGTGAGAAAATCGCCTTTCTGTTCTACGTCCTGGTTCCGGTCTTTTGGCAGATTTCAACAACACACAATGGCGGCATTTGAAGAGCACTGGAAGTGGATGAAAGCAAACCACAGTAATCAGAAGCAGCAGATAGCCCCAATACATGAGGGGAGCAATTCTCTCCGTAGAAAATAAATATGAATTGTACGACTGGAGGGAAGGACACTGATTGCAATCTGCTAGGGCGAGAACAGTGGTTCACTGTGGTGAGACATTAAAAGGCCGATTGTCTGCCATGCAAGGCCGTGGGCGGGCGGACTTAGAAATACCCGAAAATAGGTGTTGATTATAATAAGACAAGGTTACCCTTTCCTAGAATAGAGAGGGAAGGAATGGTTTTCCAAAGGGAGTAAATGCATTTATCCACATCCGCTCCAGAGTTTACGACCTGTGATCTTCTGCTCCCTTGTGAAATGAGGCACAGAACTGTTGTATGTCTTCAAAATAAAGCTACAGTTGGGATGCTCCAACACTATAAAGTAGGGCTGTCAACGTTAATGCGTAAACGCTCGAGGTTAGTCTTATTGCGTTAATAAGAAAATTAATCAGATTACCAAGTTCGACAGAAACTTGCTCTCACAATTCCAGCGTGGATATTCACCATGGCAATGAAAAGGGAAAAAAAAAAACAGAGGAATTGGCACAAGCTACATGTATTGCACTGACTGGAGACCACTGGACTTCAGTTCGCAACATAACTACCTTGGTGTACGGCACATCTAATTTGTGACAAATGTTGTGCACTTGTTCACTTGAGGTGTGGTTAAAAATGGAGGTTAGGATTGTTGCTGAAACAAGAGCTAGCCAGTTTATTGAAGTTGAACATGAGTGCGAGATAGCGAGCAAGATCCCCACTGTAGGAACAGAGAATGCTCGCAATAACGTATCGGCAGCAACAATACAAGAATATACTCTGTGAACATTATACAGAGGGTGATCACATAGTATGGGCAAAAGTAAGCTAAGATGTTATCATATAGTTTTAAAAAATGGTTCCCTTACCAGCTTTTTTATAGCACCACACGTGTATTTGTTTGATCTCCTCCCAAAATACATGTTATAATAAATGTTAATCGATTGACAGCAGTTCTAAAAATACTTAAACATTTAACAACAACCAAGTTGTCTGAAAGGTTTTAATCCATGTTACAGTATTATCTCAACGTCCCTCTGTTACATTGAAACATGCAAACGTCTGCATGGAAGTCAGTAGTGCTTGCTTCGATCAAATAAAAGCATCTTTTATCATCAAATGTTGTGACTTTTTCACTAATCCTCTTAAAGGGATATTTATGTTATGGCTCAAAATGTTGACTCTGATGACAGACACATGAAAGAAGGAAGGACCCTTTGTGGAGTGTTAAAGGCTGCTAGGGAAGTCACATTTGCTCTCATGCTACAATACAGGAACTGGGCCTGATTATTGTCAAGCCTGAAATTACAGAACCCCAAAGGCTAACGTCTTCCTCAAACTAAGCGTCCCCCTGCCCACAATCCCCTGATCCTCTGTCCGTCTTCATGAATGAGACAATCAGGGAAAATACGGGATCAGCTTAACGCAACATATTTTCTCTAAATGTCTTTGTTTTGTGCCTGCTGGGTTTTACAGTGCTGTAATTCCACCCTGAATCCCCAAAACAAACAAGGATATAGACAAAACATTTGTAATTCCTTTTTTTTTTTTTTTTTACCATTCAGCACATTTATCTTCAATTTTATCAGTTTTTCTGTCCTTAGCTCTTTTTGGGGTAAAGTTTCCTTAGAAACCTCACACAGTGAAGGATCAGAACAATTTTAGCAATCCAAAGTCGATACCAACTGTGCTTTCCACTTTTCTTTAAAGGTCACCTATTAAGCAAAATCCACTTTTTCATATCTTTTATACATAAACATGTAAAGAGATTCTGAAAGTTTCAGGTGAAATGAATTCGCTCCCTTGTGTAACCAATTAGCCAATCACCAACCAAGGTAACCCCCACCTTATCACCTGAATCTCCTCCTAGAGCACCATTGTGTTCTTTCTAACCAAATATCTCTCAGAGGGGCGTGGGGAGTGGCTCCTTATTTTCATCTGAAGTAACAGACAGAGAATCAGCACTTTTGACACAGGAGGGATGCTACAATGATCTGTTTGGTGTTTGAAGCCAAACACTTCAGAGACATGTTTGTATGTATCTGAGACCTGTGATATATTGATGAAAAACAGTATAATAGGGGACCTTTAAAGGATAGTGGTCGGCTCACTTGCTTAAAATGGCACAATCTTGGGAAAAATGTCTTCTTTTCTTGAAAATGTTTTGTGACCGTAATTGAATTACAGTGCAACAGTAATGATTTACATATTTCCTGTCATCGCAAGGCTTCCGGCGTTGGTAACACTAGAGGCCTCACTTGTTAGATTAAAGAATGTCCCTCTTTGTTGTTGAGATTATTCAGTTTTTCTCAACCATCTTCCTTTGACTTCTCTTCCTCTTCAGGTCCTCTGAAGATGGACAGTTTTGCTGACAAGAGACCTCTGCTGGGGGTGTGCAAGAGCACGGGTTCCTCTGGGTAAGTTCCAGTTTCATAGTAAAAGATGACATCACTACCTTACCCAACAGGGTGTTTTAATTTAACACTTATAATACAACCATTGTAGTCACTGTTGCAGATTCCATCAGCCAAATATGAGTTACTATTTGTTAAATTATATTCGGCTGGGATAAAAATCTCAAATATCTTCATACCACTGCAATACATTATTTTCGCCTAATGGGTAAAATAAACAATTACAATGGCAACATGATTTCCCCAATTCATGTAGCAATTTTATACCCCTGGAAATAATTACTGCGCTTTATTCTTTATTCTTACTTAAGTATGTATGCTGCGTGTATTTGTTGTCGTATGTTGTGATGTTTTTGTTTTGATGGCACCTTTTAAAAAGGGAGAAGCTTTTCTTTCTTTCATTGTACATGTATAATGACATTAAATTATTCTATTCTATTCTGTTCTAATTAAGGATAAAAATGCCTTACGTAATATGTGATGGATAACAATAGTTTCTTATGTTGATAGAATTCGTTTTTAAGTTGACTTTCTAGCAGCTTTATACGTCAGGCACTAGTTAGGCCAAAATTAAGTTCTCCCCCCACAAAACAAAACTGTCCAGAAAGCTAAATGTGCCTTGTTTTTGGGCATTGGGTTTATCAGAGTCTATTTTTCTTAAAACAGTTGAGTTTCTAAACCAAACCTCTAGATCTGAACTAAGTTAGGAATTAATCACTTTCCCATTGTTCTAATTTATTTATTAGTGCAGTTTTAATTATATTATGTTTTTTTTTAAATACATGCTTACCATATGTTACCCAGGACATGTTTTCTAATGTGATTATTTGACAAATGTTATAAATATATCATGGCCAAGATTTAATATTTTTTACAATCCTCTCCATTTATCACCCATCCAACTTCTTGTTATAAACACTTCATACGCAGCCAACTGGAGCTTAGCCAGTGACGTGGGCTGCTAATTGATTCATGGATTTGTAATACCCCCAGTGTTTCCCCTAGGTTTACTGCTTTGGCAGGGTGCTGCTCGGGTACCCCGAAACATTTTTTCGGGGCACACAGATTTTTTTTATCCTCTGGAGCAGAGAGAGGAGCTGTCCGTTCTTCCACGGACAACATTTTTATTATTATTCCGCCGGGTTATTTTGGCCCTCTTCTCCTCCCGCATTGAACATCGCAGAAACTCCGTTCAAACATCAAAACGTTCAGCTCGGTCGAGAATCGATTGCTATTATTTTTCTCATTCATAACTTTCATAATTACAGAGATACATCCCATAATACATCACATTTTTAACATTGAAGTCAATGGAGGAAATCGTCAGACTTCAACAAATCTTCATGCGACTTCAACTGCTAACTGTTCATTCATACTTTCACTCAGAAACCTCATTCCAACTTTAAAATGTTACACATCTTTCTGACATAATTTGTGTTAAACAACTTTTAAATCTGATTCTTACTTTTAGAGGTATTAAACATTGTTCAGACCTTGTTTTAAAGGTTTTCTTCACATTTTAACATTAACTAGAGTGTGTGATGTCACAGCTAGAGTGGAGGACACCTTGAAATTCGCATTCGTATTTTTTTTTTAAACTGCCATAATTCCCAAACCTTACATTCCTGAGACATAATTTATCATGACAAACGTAGGAATACATCTCGTAGCTTGAAAAAAGACAAATAATTAAGCAAAATAATGAAACAAAATGCTTTTTGAGGGCATGAAGTGACAAAAACATTCAACATTCCTCCATTAAACCCCATTGTAATTTCAGGCAGATATTTCCTCACGGCAGCAGCCGCACACCTTTAGTTAAACTGCCAAAAAGGCCACATTATTAACCTGAAACTACACAAAAATTACACTTCAGATACTCAACTTCCTTGACATGCTTCACGTTTTGAAATTTCACAGATATCTGTTACGGTTCTTCCACAAAACGTTCACATGTAAGAGGTTTATCTCTCATTCAGAAAAATGAAGCCTTTGATCTCTACAGAGCTCGTTAGCTCAACTATAAACACCTGTGTAATGGAACACGATGATGTCATCACTCCAACTGACATGCTCAGAGCAGCAGACTTCAGATAGCAGTGTGCTAACAGTCCAGCCGTAAAGACATCTACAGGACAGTTTTGAGATTTCTTCAAATGCCGTTGCCATGGCAACACAATGCTCGCCTTGAAATATGGTTTCCTCATAACTTCAGTGAAAATACTCATAACAGCCCAGAACTTCACAGGTTTGGTAACGATGCAGCCATCAACGCATCTAAGCGTAGTATGGGGTGTCATCAAATGCCGTTGCCATGGCGACGGACCACTCGCCATGAAACACGATGTGGCTGTAAATCCAATCGACACGGTCCAATCGTCCCCCAATCTTCACTTGTATATCACCGGTCCATGCCTCAACAGCTCTACACCAAATCTGAGATTTCACCATAAGCCGTTTCCATGGAAACGCATCCCTCGCCATAAACATGATGTCGCTATAACTCCTATGAAAATGTTTAAAAAGTGCTCAAATTCACATGTGTACTAACAGTCCAGCCATCCCGTGTCGTCAAATGCCGTTGCCATGGCGACAGATAATTCGCCATCAAGTTAGTTCACAAGTTTGCCGTTCAAATATTCTGCGGCTTTTCCAAGCCTTTTTACAGTACTTTCTTTTCTTCTCTCATCACACATTCAAGCCCCCACTGTTCATGTATCATTTTAATCTAAATTCTTCACTTTCTTCTTACACATTACATTTCAGCATAGCAGTTTAGCATCACATTTTCAGCATAAAGCATTCCCGCTAGCAATTTCTTCAGGAATTGCATTCTCTAGTTGTTATTGATATCGTACAGTAACAAAGTATTTGTACATTAAAAAGTAATAAAGTACAGTGTTACACTGCACTTTATTACTTTAATTCAAACTGTATTCCCTTCTTATCATGTAGCCTACACTTCTTCCTTTCATTGATACATTTAAATCACCTGACTACAGCATATAACATACCTGCTGCAACCCTGTGCTGCTGCTGCTGCTTCTCTCTGCCTCATCCTCTATTGCTGGAGGCAGCTCCACCTCATCTGATCTCTGATATAAAAGCAATCGTGTTATGATCATATTGAGCTATTGGTGTGAGTCTAACATTAAACAAGCAGTCTGCTTGTCATACATTACTGACGATACATTTTAAGTGGCAATTTGTTGAGTCACTGCCGCTAAATGCCGGTAGCATCAAAGCTAGCAAATCCTGCATTAGCCTCACATCAACAAGTGACAGAACATCCAATTATCCTGAGCTAATTTACTGAATAAACCAACTCACATCTCCTGTCTTTTTTTTCACCCAACTCATTAGACTATTCTTCTGCTGGCGTTTCATTGTTGTTTTCTGTCAAATTCAATACTGTAGTTCTAAACCGCGGTACCTGCTCACCATCTGTGAGCTATTTTTAGAATGCGCACGCTACGTTCGTTGTCGCGTTCACCTGGGCAGGCTGTGTGTGTCCTTCTCCCGTGACGATAACGGCTTGAGGTTAAAAAATAATAATAAACAAATTTGAAACTGGGGGGACACACAAACGGGCAGACAGCGGAGCCGTTGTTCTCCTCCTTTCCTCCGCTCTTGTCTCTGATTGTGAGTGTGTGCATTCGCATGTGTGCGTGTGGGGAGGGAGTGGGGGGTAGCAGAGCCCCGCCCTTCAGAAACAGAGCGGAGGGAGAATGTGAATACGCAAGGCTGTGGACACTGAAACATGCACATTGGATAAATAACGTTTAGTTTATTTAATAAAAGAGCACATGTTCAATGTTAAAAGTGACCGTAGATAGATTACTTCAGTTGCAATTTGGTGCTATATATATATATCTTTTTTTTAAAATAATACAAAAAAAAAATGTAAATAGAAAAAACAACAACTTGAATTTCAGGCAGGGCGCGGGGCTCCGCTGGCAGGGCGCAGCGCTGCCAATGGTAGGGGAAACACTGACCCCTATGATTGGCATGCAAGCATTACCTGGACACCCCTTTGGCAGACAGAAAGGAGATCTAAAGAGGACATATTATTCTTATTATCAGGTTCATATTTGTATTTTGTGTCTCCACTGGGACATGTCTCCATGCTTTAATGTTCAAAAAGCTCTTTATTTCTCTCATACTGCCTTTGCTGCAGCACCTCTCTTCACCCTCTGTCTGAAACCAGAGCCAAGTCTGCTCTGATTGGTTGGATGGCCGCCTCTGTTGTGATTTGTCAAACGCTTAGAGTTGTGTCGGAAAAGTCCCGCCCCTTAGCCTATCATGTTCAATGTGTAGAAGCGCTGGCCAATAGAAGCTTGAGTGTTACATAGTGAAGTCACTGTGTAAAAGAAGTAAATGAAGTCCAATAGAAGCGATTCAGGTAGAGGGGGAGTGTGTGGGAGAGAAACTCCCTCTGGAGGGAACACAGGGATTTTAGCCTTTGTAGACCATTTACATGCACTACAACCTATATAATTCACTACAGTCCCCTAACTCCAGTTGGGACTGGTATTGTAATTTCATTGTTTAATAAAAGAAAGTTAATTTAAAAAGCAACAAACTCAAGGTTTCTTGTACTCTCTTCTCCAGTTTATTCACTACTCTTCCCCATTTCCAAATGCCTGTTTCAGAGAATCAAAACATTTAACTCAAATCTACCCTTCGATGGAAATGAAATGAGGAAGGCTGTCTTAAGCTGTGTCTTGATGGAGACCACCTTCTCTATGTTTTCCTGTTGCCGTTGCTTCTGCTTTTCATATGTCCTCAGTGACACAGAGACAGGCAGCGTTTTAACGGTTTGGCGAATCACCCAGGCGTCGCTTGACACTAATGTTGAAAACATGCACTGTGTTGAAAAGCAGAAACCCTGACCTCCGGCTAAATGGCACATCGTGGTTCTTCTCCCTACAGAAGTGCTTGGTAAATAACACTCTGGTTGAAGACGAAAAGGAAAAAGGCTTCCGGGTGCGGCGCAGTACTTTCCATTGGGCCTGTTCATAAACTTCCTCACACAATTTTTAGCATATAATCATTTTCAAATAACAGCTTTTGTTAACCACTAAAAAGGATGCCGTCTTGACACTTAAATGAAAAACAGATTGAAGCCTTGGCCGCTATAGCCGTGATGGTTAAGAAGTTGGTTCAGTCAGCTCTAGGCTTAGATTACAAGATTTGCAAATTAAAGGAAAACCAGAAAAGGGAAAAAGCATGTGTGTGATGAAGCCCTGAACTTGTGGATTTCCAGCCAGGCACACTCAACATAATTTTATCAATGGAAAGGATTATGCGTTAGGTCCAAACAATGTATGGATCTAGTAATTTTCTTGACAGTAAAGCTACATATGCTTCCCTTTCAGTCCATGCAACAGTGCCAGTGGGCTTTAGGAATTAGTAAAGAATCCTGGTGCCATTGCAAACCTTGGTATGTCTGCTCACATGTCTGGAAAGGATTTGTGTTTCCTTTCCCTGTTTGATGCTGTTATTATTTGAGTTCTAAAATGAATAAACATCCACAGGTATAAAACTTCTTGTAGACCTATGGTTGCTCAATTAATATACATGTTATGGGCAAGACAAAGGCTACTCGACTGATTGTGGGTGTTTGAGAGCACACACTTCTGGGGCAAAAGTTCAGGGATGAATAAGTATGCTTTGTTCCTACAGAGTTTGGGTACTGTCAGTGACATTTCCAACCTCCAGCTACTCCTTCACAACTTCTCCAGATGCTTAGAGGATGTGGTCCATTATTTTGACCAATATAGTCCTCTTTCGCTGCAGTAGTAGTGCTGTAAGCGCAATTTCTTTGGTGCTGGTTATACAGACGGATATTCTGAGCCGATCTCATGGTCACTGTTGATTTCGTAGATACTCTTTTAGTTTTTTCTTCGAAGATTTGGACATTCACTGTGATTGTATTTGTTCCATCACCACCGCCATCCCTGTCTCGTACTCTTTGGCAGGAGTCACGCACTCCACCACATGTAAGCAGTCATTATTGGAAAAAAAGAACACCAACAGGGTGTCTCTTGCGCTGTTCTTGTTCTTGTTTTGTTTTCCTTTTCCTTTTTACTTGGATCAGTCTAGCCATGATGAATCCAATGTTTTGTGCTCTCAACCAATATACAAATACATATTCAAAAAGTATTCCATTGTGCTTTCTGATGGAGGTTTGTCAACAACTGAAGTTAAATTGACCAGACTTTCCTGTGGATTGCTATGACTGCATATAGTCCTTTTGATCTGAGCGTCCTTAGCAACGGTCTGCTATTCTTAGCAGCATTCTGCTAGCAAAAAATAGCAGACTGCTTGGTGTTCAAATTGACCAATGAGTATCCAGCATTCAGCTAAACCACATACTAATCTTTTTTTAAGGTGCAAGGCTTTAAATTAAGAATCCACCAATAGTATTCATATGGCCTGTATTGGATACGTATGCACTATAAATCAGTGGGTTACAACCTGCAACCAGGCCACCCAAAAAATCTTAAGGACAGACAGAGACACTTTTCCCAAGAAATTGAAACTGAACATGTCAACACAATGCAATCAAAAAGGATGGCATTTTTCCTTTGGGGTAGGTCATCCTTTTTGACCCTCCAGACTAGCTTTGCCAAATAGCCTTTCTTCGGAAATTGTCAACTTTACTCCAAACAGTTACGGAAAAGCTCTGATCATCAGGTCATGTGTACCTTCATGATCCAGTACTCCAGGCAGATATATTTCTACATTATTTCCGTTCGCTATAATTGTTTTATTGTGTAAATGACATCTAAATCAAATATACATGTGCGAAAAAACGTCACTTTATCTTTTGGGACACCTAAATTCCCGCTTAGTCCTGATATGAAATACACAGACTATTAATTACATGGTTGCAAGCAGTAAATGACACACACACACACACACACACACACACACACACACACACACACACACACACACACACACACACACACACACACACACACACAGACAGACACTTTTGATGGCTAAAGCCCATTATGGCACTAAGCTCTTTTGTTTCAGTGCATTTTCCTGACAGGTTTTGCTCCGTGGACAGGATGTGTCCGTCTTCTGTTTATTAAATGGAAATCATGAAGCCTTTGTAAAAAAAAACGAGCCACCAGATTAAGGGGATCTGGGGAAGTGATGCTTTTTATCCGCTTTATCCTTTTATCCACTATGATTTTATGATGTTCTTCGCTGTCACATTATGACCACACAATGCACGCAGACACATACACTCATACACACACAAACTCACACATTCGTGTTATCCAAGCCAACTGTGTTTGTAGGGTAGATGCTACCATTTATTTATTGCACACCAACACTTTTTTTTAGACCTGCAAAATATTTTTTAGTGCACTATTTTGTATTAATTTCAAATAGAAAGTAATGTTCTTTGATTTTAGTGAGACAATTAATATATGCACATATGAATGAACAGACAGTTTTTAATGAAATTGTTCCTGGACTATTTAGTCATGCTCCTGCATGGAAGTGAGAGTGACTGTAATCTGGCCTTCCACTTCCCCCTTTTTTCATTGCCCCACACATGCACACGTGCATACACACTTGTTCAGGGCACAGGCAGAACTTAAAGGCTCAGGCTTCACTCCGGAGCGTTTATTTTCACTTCCATGTCTGTTTAATGTCTGTCGAAAATACGTTCCGCCCTGCCAGTTTTCCCTCTTCAAATCGGAAGTCAGATTAAAGTCCGTATTGCTGGAAGCAGTTTATGTAAACACACCTTTCAAGCTGAATGATTAGTAGCGACTTTTCAAACCTTTACCAAAACCCTGTTCCTTAAACTAGGCCTCTGCGGTCAAAGCAATTAATAAGTAATTTTAGTTTAAACTTTCCCTTTAAATATATAGATAGGTAGTTTCTTTGAATGATGAAAGATGAAGGAGCATTGGCTTGGTGAAGAAACACTGGTGGTTCTTTGAAAGGCTAATATTTATCTAGCGTCCAAGAGTAGAAATCCGTCCTAAAATGCCAAAGATCGTTTTAGGTCCTTCTTTTGGGTGCTGGGGTAAAGATTAGGAAATCGCTTCAAGGAGAGTTCCAGAGATGACCAAACAGTTTGGAGTTGCCACAAAATGATGTTCAGGCAGAGGTATTTTTTGGGAGGAGCAATACTTTGATGGCTATGAGCTTATAACTGGTTGCATTTCTTTGGCCCATTGACTGTGGAGAGACCGCACCCTTTTCTCTTCAGCCTCCAACAAACATTGTTGGTGTGCAATTAAATGTTTTAAGAACTATAGGATGGATTTGCAGATGTTAATGGGGCATAAACTTACTGACTTGGCCTCACAGTGCGGCTAACAAGGCTGCACAATCTGTTTTTTACTAATAATTTTAGTATGCAAATGAAAACCATGCCTTCACTGCAACAATCAAGCACCTTGCTGCCTAATACTTTCCAGGGAAGCGACCATTTTTTGTGTCAGTCAAAGATGCCAGAGAAAATGCTCATATTCATTCATTTCCCCAACACTCAATGTGAAATCATGGAAAACAACCTCCGTTAATGGGGAAATTAAAGCAATATGAATCAATCGTCCGCTGGTAGAAGTCAATTGAGGAAGTCTTCCTCTGAGGCACGAGGGTTTTCATTCCCCATGTTAAAGGGCCCATGTCATGCTTTTCTGGTTATTACCCGCCCCCTTGTGTGTTATAGCTTTTTCTGCATGTAAACGGTCTGCAGAGTCACAAACCCTCAAAGTACACCCTGTAGTGAGTACAACTCTAACACAGAAAAGACCTGTCTATGCTGCCCCAGAACGCCTCGTTGGAGATTGCTCTTTTTCCATTTGTTTCTTCCGGGAACCAAAATGGACCAATCCGCGGAGCTCCTCACACACCAGGAGGAGTGGGGACCTTTGGCGTAAATGTTCAACTAACAGGGAGTCCCCTGGTTTTGTAATAGACGAGTTGGGATCGCGGAGAAATGCTCTCCGCAGACCCATTCTCACAGCGTTTATAAACCTTTTTCTTACTCAATATCAAGCCACACTTACGGCCCGTCCACACAGCGGCGTGCGCTGAAGCTGCAACGCTTCTGCCCATTCACTTTGAATGGGGTGACGTCACGCTTCGCCGAACTGCATTGTGGGAGCAAAGCGTAGCTCTTCTCGCGTTGCTCGCTGCAAAAGTTGAGCAATGTTCATAGGCCGGAGCTCCAACAAGCCGTTTAGGACGGAGGGTGAATACCGGTGAATACACATACTTTACAGAGATGCTGTATGAGGAACCAATGTGAGTTTGGAAAATTGCACAATATAAATCTATTCTAGTAGATCTCAACAAAGGAATTATGATCAGTAGAAATTGCCATGACATGGGAGCTTTAAGTAAGATGATTAATTGAGGCTTTCCATAGATATGTTCCCTGATTTGGCTTAGTTTTTACCTTGCTCCCTGCCAATCATCTGAGCCAGTAAACTATTATTGTGTGTACATTTAAATGGTTTTATCAAAGCAAACAGCCTCCGCCTTAATAATGTAAAGGTAATTTGCATTGTTACACATACATATTGCATCGGGGCTTAAAGCAGTCATCAAGCCTGTATCCTCATGCACAAACTTTAACGGCCAAGTTAACGTGTCACTTTTATAGATACAGCTTAAAGATATCAAAGCAAAATAAATCAATCAATTTTGTTTCCACTTACTGTTATTTAAACAGCAATTGGCACACAAGGCAAAACTTGATAAAATTGGTTCGGATACAAGCTATGGTTTGGGTTATGAATATTAATATCCACTTCTCTGCTGACACAGAAAGAAGGAATACGATGGATTTAATGACTGAATATACATCCAATCCTAATGTTGAATTTGTTCTTTGGTTATACTATTTATTGTTGGGTAGTCACTAAAGTTGTACTTTTTTGTAATTCTTGTCTTTCTGATTTTTCAGCCTGTACAGTCAGATTTAATGTCTTTGTTTGCATTTTCTTTACTTTTATATAGAGTGTAATGCTTTTATTCATAAACACAAACATGCATTCACACATAAACACTCACAAATTCACACATGCAGGACGCCGTAGTGGCCATTAGACTGTGTGTTCAATAATAAACGGCAGGGAAATGTCTTTCTTCCAGCGCTGCAGACTTGGAGCCGTAGCTGAACTTTTTACCCCTAATTACTTTCGTATTAATGCCTGCAGCTTGCCAAAATTACTATGGCTTCCTCCAGGAACCTATCAGGCTCTGAAGTGGCCAGTGTTTGTTTTGTAATGGGGGGGCTGCGTTTGAAGTGAGAAGAAAACAAAATAAATACCAAGAAGATGAAGCAAATTAATATTACAATACCGTTTTTCTTTCCCAGTTGCCATGGAGTTATAGATACAGAAGTAGTAAATGGCAGGTCTTTAAAACGCAAAGGAAACATCCAAATGGGAAGATAATACATGATGCCATGACAACAGAGACAACTCCATGTTCTGATAAAGTTAATGGTATAAAATATAACATTTCAAGAATAAAAAAACAGGTTCAGATTCTACAAAGTTTGATGGCACTGCAGGCTTCATTTGTTAACACAGTGTTTTTTATTTCTGCCATGAATGCGATTCTAGGGAGAACTGAGAAAAAGAACTGCAGGCCTATAAAATGTAAACTTGAGTAGTCTTAAATGTCTGGCTTCAGTATTTAAAAGCTCCCATCAGTTGAACCTAAGTTGAAACACCATTCCTCAGCAGTGTCCGGAGCTAGCGTATATCTTCCAAACCAACTTGTATTTGTTTAGCATTTTCACAGCGTGTAATCCTCATTCATATTAGGGAAGATTGTAAAACTTTGCAGTCGGAAATGTGATGACGTCCATAACTTGTAAATGAATTTATTTGCTTGCTTTTTATTTCCTCCTCAGGCTTCCATCTACCCTTTCCTCAGCCACATGAAATATTGTGGTTTTGATCCCTTGGTTAAGTTCACATTCATAAAATGATGTTTGCAGGTTCTCCAGAGGGAAAGTACTCTACGGAATAAGTACAGCATTGATGTGGAAATTAAAATAACAGATGTCAACATGTTGTATCTAGGAAGAAATACACAGACTAGATTCATTATAATGGCATAATAATAAGACATTTGCCCTCCATAATGGTCCTTAATGGACATTTTAAACAGCTGCATATCTAAAATTAAGACCTACACATGGTTGTAAAACTCACATTAAACTTTGTGTTGTTTGGAGTTTGTCCAAATCTGGTACAGGGCCGAAAGACCGAGTTTACTGTAAGGCCAATCCAAATGTAAATGGATTCAGCAGTTGTTCCTTCTGGTAGCTTTATACTGAGGAATTTAAAATGTGAACAATTCTAATTCGGAGCCCTTTTTGACGCCATACTACATACTGTGGCATATCGGTGGTCAGTCCACCACGTTTGTTCATACTGAATATCTCAACAAACATTAGATTGCCGCATATTTTATGCACAAACATATCTAATCCATGTCTAATCAATATTTACATTTTTGGGACAAAATCACTTATTATCTGTTGGATGGATTGGCTTAAACTAAGTATTGATCTTCATGGTCTCCCGAAGATACATTTAAAAAAACTGTTTTACTTGCTCAGAAGAATGATGCTGAAATGGTGCTGAAAATGGTAATCATTGTTTGACAGAAAAGCAGATACAAAAGACATACCCAATACTAGAGTTGCAAATGATAAAATATAGGGATGGGCAGTATTGTGTATTTTTGTAGTAGCCAATATCGATATCGATATATTATATATTTAAGCAATAGCTCACGACAGGCCGTGGTATATGGTCATTATATCACAGCTAAGGGCCGTGGTTCGGCCCGACGCGAAGCAGTTTGCTTTTCAGCCCAACGGTATACTGTTTTTCTCAGACGCGGAGGGATACTGACTTGTTGTGAAAAGTAACTTACAATTCTACCCGTGGTATACGCTCAGTATATCACGGCTAAGAACCAATCAGATTGCTTGATTTGACTTGTCCGTTTTATAATGTACTATACTAAATTGATATAGTTTGATGTTGTTTCTCATAACCAATTTCTGCTGTAAAGCAATGGTGGTTTCTGTATTGCCCACACTCACCATTGCATGCAACCTTGGCCCTACTCGCTCATTTTCCCTGGAGGGCAGAAGAGTGGGGGCCAGCCCTATAAATGTAAAAGTCTGTCACTGAGTGATGAAGATATGTTAAATCATTGGCTGTTGCTCTTTAAAAAAAGAATAGGCACAACTGTGTTTTTGCTGTCAACATCGCCTCCGCAATCTATAAGCTGATCCTGTTCCTCAAAACATACCCAGTTTTTGTTTTCTGTTTCTAGGCATACAACATGTTAATTTTCTTGTTTAGGTGGTTTGAATTAAAAGAAGTAGCTCAGTCTGTGGGGACTCAACTTGGGAATTGAAGGGTTGCCGGTTCAAGTACCAATCGGACAGAACGTACGGTGTGGACTTGTTCCCTAGTGAAGTGCCAGTTCAAATAGTGGGCCCTGCTGAAGTGTCTTAAAACCTCTTCTGACTCCATGTGTTTGTGCATTTGTGTATTCAGACGTAATGTGTATAGGTCCTAATCATGGACAGATGGAGCAATCTATAGACTCTACCTCCCTTGGTGGGTCCTCAGCAGGTCCTTAAGGGATCCCTTCTAGGTTTAGGTACCACTGATAATTGCTAATGAGTCAAAGCCAAAGTGTTAAGTCAGTTCTGACCCGGAGTTCTACCATCAGCCTAAATCCCATCTGTGTTTAACAGCCGTTTATATTTCAAAAAGACATATCACAACAAAGGGCCAGGTGTTCAAATTGTTACACAGTATTTAAAACATTCTAATGGGAGTATTAAACACTATCATTATGAGGACATTGCTATGTCTTCTGTCCATTTAACAAAAGAACAGCTGAACCTAATAGAATAATCTTTTTTTTTTCTCTGGGACAATGTTCTTCTATCATTTTAGCTTTTTGTGTATCTGGCGGGGACAATCCATTACTTCCTTAATTTCTAGAGTAGCTGCTTGTCCTATCAGAGGAAGTAAATGAGCCAAGCCTCCTTTCCACCAACTCCCTAATTTTGTATCCTTTCAGATCCAAGGGCCAATTTGAACAATAGTAATTGACACATTGATCTAATAGGGCCATCATAATAGGGCTGTTACTGAGCTGGGAAATGGTGCTCGGCGTCACCTTAACATGTGCAAGGACTGACATCCCTCCATGATCCATAATGATAATTGTGATTTAGCCTTGCTTTCAACCTACGCCCCAACGTCTCCGGCATCAGGAAATCTTATTACATCTGACCTTGTATTGCCTCCATTAGAACTGGGTCATTTTTTAAAATACTGCAAAAGCAAAACAATTGAACCCTGTGCCATTTTGATTCTATGATAGTGCGTGAATCAATTCCGGAGGCCCATTTTTCGGGATAGAGCTTAGAATTAGATTGATCGGACACTGATAATGCGGAAATCGATGATACAGCCTCCTGAAAGTAAATTATCGTCGGCTGAAAGTTTTGTATTAATCTTAATGTCTGTACTCCTGATTGATAATGGTAGCTGTGCTCGCAGCTCGGGGACCTTTGCAATGTTGACAGAGACGTTAAGCATGAGGACGAAAAATTAATCAGAACCTTTTTCTGTGGAACCTATTTTATATCATCCAGTTAACATTCAAATAAATAAAGGGACACACACACACACACACACACACACACACACACACACACACACACACACACACACAAACACACACACACACACACACACACACACACAAACATATACATTCACATTCCTAGCGTTTTGAGGGCTCACTCAGTTATGCTGCTGTCCAATATGACTTTTGTTGGTAAAGTCGATGCCAGCAACAGAACAAGAGGCGTACTTTGCTTGAGATGTGTTATGATGGTGAGGAACAACATGGTGGACAGGAGTGATCCAACAGCTTCTCTCAGGGGCATCATCTAGCTGGAGGTGTTTCTACTGATATCTGGAACCTGAATATGACTTTGAATTTGAATTTGTTCAGGTCAGAAGGGGAGACAAATCTAGTTCCCTCTTTTCTGATACTCCGGGGACTCATATTGATTTTTAAAAGCCATGAAAAAGAGCATTTTGATAATATGGGGATTTAGTAAATTACTAAACTCTAATTAAAAAAAGACTGGAAGACATTAGATGATAAATTACAGACCACGTAGAAACATCATGGAAACGTTTGGAAGAATTTAGGGGTGGAAGGAAGAGGAAACAAACTTTGGAAAGGCTGTTTAATCTATCACATGGGTCCTCAACAGGGGTCCCGTGGCCCCTAGGGGGTCTTCAGATACTGTTTGTGAATGTTAGGAAAATGTTAGCTTTTTGCAAGACACGTTTATGATGGAGCTATTCTTAAAACATTTCTATTTTAGCTAAAAGTTTATTATTCAGAGCTTTTCCCATTGGAACACTTCTGTCTGACAAAGGCATTATGTCAAACAAAAATGCAACCTCCCTGTTCTATTCAATACGATTATTGCATTGGTGCTGTGGGTTGGGGGTGTTGCACTTTAGGCATCTGGTGAAAAAATGAAGAAGCTGCTGTCATAATGAGTTGTAAGGCATGAGAAATGTGAAATGAGAAAAAGTGTTTTATTGGTCCGTATTGATCTACTTTGGAGGCTTTCATTGTCTTGAACTTGGTTTTACACAAAAAGCGACACAATTGGTTGTGTACAAAATGATTAAAGTGAGCTTAAGAGCACCGTTTTAATATAATTTACTTTCACACTTCTTCCACCTGGCCAATCCTATTGCAAAAATGTTTATTAATATAACACTTTCTCATGACTTAAAGGTCACCTATTGTGCAAAATCCACTTTTTCATGTCTTTTATACATAAACATGTGTCCCCTCTGTGTAAAGATATTCTGGAAGTTTCAGGAAAAAATATAAGCTCACTTTTTGTCCTGATCCATTTATATAAAAACCTGTCTGAAAATGAGCTGATCCGATTTTGGCCACTTTATGAATTCATAACGATGTTTTGGCTTGTGTAGCCATTAGCCAATCAGCAACCAAGGTAACCCCCCCCACCTTATCACTTGAGTCTCCTAGAGCACCATTGTGTTCTTTTTAACCAAATATCTCTCAGAGGGGCGTGGGGAGGGGCTCCTTATTTTCATCTGAAGTAACAGACAGAGAATCAGCACTTTGGAAACAGGGCTGAAACAGAGGGGATTATGAGATGCTGCAATGCATGATCTGTTGGGTATTTCGAGCCAAACACTTCAGAGACGTGTTTTGTATATATCTGAGACCTATAATATGTTGATGAAAAACAGTATAATAGGGGATCTTTAAATTAAAATGCAAAAGCAGCTCGGTTATACTCTGATATTTATTCTCAAACTGCCCTTTCGCGCCACTTTTTTGATTTGATTGTTTTTTCATTTCATTTGTAGATCAACATTCTCTTATTTACACAATACAATTATTGTTGTCCCAGAGATTAGACAGTATTGCCCTTGTATCTAACAATATTGTAGTATTCTATGCAAACAACAATTCAAATTTCAATTTCTAGATAATTGAAAATAGGTGATTTTTTTCCCTTCAACTACAAGGCTCTGATCTGAGCATATACAACCCTATATAAAAACAGACAGACATTTATATAAAAATACAAGTCAAGCTTGCAGTGATGGGAGTTCTATTTTAATCTGATGTGTCGCCAGATATGGTAGAAATGTATTATTAATAGAAAGATAGTCACATATGTAATTTTTGTTTGGAAGTGTATGGTATGATGAAAAGAAAATTAGGGTCATTGTGTGCTGGTTATCTTTCATCACTAGTGTATTTATCCTCCCTTGTAACCGTTTATTAACGGGACAAGTCAATTATTCGGAGACCGACTTAAGCATTTTCTTTTTTTTTCAGGACAAGCCCTCCCTACTGTTGCGTTGACCTGTATTCTCTACGGACGGGGGAAATGGTCAAATCAATTCAGTTCAAGACGCCCATCTATAATCTCAACTGCAACAAACAGTACGTCTGATTGTTAAATCAATACCCTGACATTTAAAATCAGCTTGTTTTTTTCTTTGTACGAATTGAATATTTTCTTCTATTTTAAGTATTCTTGTTGTGAGCCTTCAAGAGAAGATTGCTGCCTTTGACAGCTGCACCTTCACAAAGAAGTTCTTTGTAACAAGTAAGACATTCTTTTTAACTTCGAGTGTTTTTATATCCAACTATATAGAAGTGTTCTATGCTAACCAAAGTTTAGAAGCATCATTTAAAAAAAGTAATTTCGTTTTTGAGGAGCGTTTTTGTGTCTGCGGATGTTCAACCACACCCCAATGATGAATTATATACCCAGGAACCATCACAATGTCATCACATGTCAAATATTATTGTAGTGCCAATAGAAATGTATGTTTGTCGAATGTTGGTCCACATTGAACCCCAGTGTCCTGTACTGTATAAAGTAGCGAAAAGCAAACAACGCCAATCAATACCAGCATTACTCAACATGATCTGTGATTTGGCTTGAACTTGCTTATAATGTAACCAGCCCACTGCAGTGTGGTTCTTTTAAGCTTTGCTTGGTGACTCAACTACTTTTATCAAAACAAGATGTGAGGTCCTCCATTGAAACTCGAAACAGCTTACAACACAGCTCTTGCATCTTCCTGGCTGTTCCTGCCATGTCCGCTCGAGGAGGCTGCGAAGGAAAGGCCAGACTGTATTACAAGGCCATTGCCGTCCACTTAAGTCATTGACTGTAGTAAACTGACCTTACTGGCTGCCTTTAATGTGTCTCCTCTTTGTCTGCCTGCCTTCCTTATCAGTGTCTGAGCCACAGGAAACCAAACATGCTCAATAGTTATTAATCGCTTCTGAATGCAGGGGCCTCCTCTCCATAACGTTGTTTGGTCTGTTTGACCCGTAAAAACAGTACACAAATGGTACTTTGATCAGCCATTCCTGTCTGTTTTTTCTCCAGGGATTTGGTGGTGGACAAGTCCTGTTGTTCCGAGCACACAAGGCTTATCCTGTGGTGTGTGTGAGCTGTCCCTTTCTTTTTCTTTTGAGTCCACCCATCATGTCTGTTTCTTCTTCCCGCTTACCCCCCTGCTCTCCTTCCAGGATGTGAAACACGTTATCTCACCGCCTGTGCTCCCCTCGGCCTTGGAGAGGCACAAAAGGCTTCTTTGGCGTTAGCAGCAGTCCTTGTGGCTAACCTCAACACACTTTTCCCCAACCGAACCCTTTCCCAACACAGCGCGCTAAATTGCTGACTCTACCTCATCTGCTCCCAGAGCACAGTAATTACCAGCAAACCATTTTCCCCACACCTCCACGCACTTACATTAGATATTCATGTCTGTGTGTTTTCGTCACAGTGGGAGCAATCAAAATGTTTGGCCCTGTCTGTATCTGCTTGCATTGAAATAAGATATATTATTTTAAACAATAATCTTTTCAGTTGTTAAGAAGCAGATGTTTGCCTTCTTTTGGTTGATTCTATAATGCAGCAGAAGTGATAGATATCTTGATAGTTTGAGCTCAGCAATCCACACTGCGTTTTTTCAAAATGTATTGAGTGGTAAAAAAAACAAGAAAGAAATATAAAGTTGTTATAACGTCCAATACATTGAAATGTTAGGATTATTTCTGGCTATTTATATTTATGCTGACACACACACGCACGCACGCATCCTAACATTTAAATGTATTGGACGTTATAACAACTTTATATTTCTTTCTTGTTGTATCCACAGGGGTTTATTGTTAGTCTTTTAGCAGAGGAGCCATCCTCAATTTATTGGGTACCACACCACAGTCTCCATTAGGTCATGCTGTTCAAACACACACGACCACTGACACGTCACCCCTCCACTTTCATACACACACACACACACACACACACACACACACACACACACACACACACACACACACACACACACACACACACACACACACACACACACACACACACACACACACACACACACACACACACACACACACACACACACACAAAACATTAATGTGTTCTTCCAAACGTCATGCGTTTATTTACTAAAATGTAATTTTGTATGATGTACTAAGCATTGGTTCCCCTTGTAGTACGGCAATGTCAATCTTTCTGTCTTTTCAGGCTGCTACCCCTGTCCAGGCCCCAGCATAAATCCAATAGCTTTGGGAAGCCGCTGGCTAGCCTACGCTGAGAATAAGGTAATCTAAACACACACACACACACACACACACACACACACACACACACACACACACACACACACACACACACACACACACACACACACACACACACATGCACTGTGGAAGTGCCTTATCAGAAAAGCGACATATTTACAATCCAAAAAATGCATTTTATCTGCCTCTCTAATCTTTGTGGATAAACAACTCATTCCAAAAAGAGTCCATGAGAGATGATAACATTTTGAAAATCAACAGATGCAAAGGAGTCCTGATCTCTTCCGCGTAATGGGATTGTTAAGTACTTAAAAAAACTAGAATGCCTTAGTGCACAGTCTGTAATACAGAGAATGCATAATAGTGTTTTGGTGCTGGCCCACTCAAGTAATTGACAGCAGGGGCCACCGTTTGTGTGACTGCCTAAGGATTTCCAGAAATGACAAATCTTTTGGAGCAGTCAAAGTAATACTGGTATGGAGCCACTTCAGTGATATTAAATTAAATCAGTTCAGATTGGGTTTTTTGGTTGGGTAATGTTTCTTTTAAAGCAAAACCAATTTCCTGAGTTAATTTCCCCACATTTTTTATTTTCTTACATTTTCGGTAGACTTATTCTATTTATCTGTAAATTGTTCGATTTCTTTTGCAGTTGATCCGGTGTCACCAGTCCCGTGGAGGAGCGTGCGGTGACAATGCACAGTCCTATACAGCTACAGTTATCAATGCTGCTAAAGTGAGTAACATTACCTACAGAGTTTCATTTCAGCACACAGGTACACAAGTCTTATACAATAAATAAAATATTTTTTATTATTTTGTAATGGATTCTTATTAAATTAATGTATTCTAATTAAATTACATATTTTAAAATGTATTCTTATATTTTAACTTCGGGGCAGTTTCATGTTTATGTCTTGGATTTTCTTTTATTTTTTATTAGCATTTTAGTATTTGGTAACAGTTTATACATAACACAATGAGATACAGTAAAAACTAAAATACGTGAAACAACTAATTAACAATCCATGAATCAGAAAAAGAGAAAAAAAGACAGAAACAGAAAAAAAAGAAAACTGATAAAAAATACATTTAATGTTATACCTTACAAATAACGGATTTAATTAACGGTCATTAATAACGTTTTGTCTTTTATATATCACTAATTGTCCCCATCTTTCTTAAAAGATATGAACGTGATTTATTTTTCTCTCTCTCATTTTTGCCATTCCCTACATTTGATCTACTAGATTCTCATTTTACTACGTTTTTTGGTCATTTTTGAAAGAGCATTATTTTGAAAATCTGAGAACAAGGATTTCACTGCCAACGCATGCTTCAATATAATTGTTCTGCATATGGAAATGAAAGAAACTGAAGCAACCGCAACATGTTCGTAACCCTTGTCATCGCCATTTACATTCAAAATGTTGGCATTTTCCCTGGATATCGTATACAATTTCAGGGCAAACATGGAGTTGGAAGCAAAACAGTCTGACACACACTTGTTATACTAAAATTCGACACTAAAAGAAACCTACAATGTTTTTTTTTTACTACTAATCCATCTTCATTGAAATGTATCCTTAAGAAAATCAGAACCACTGTCTTCTAACTGGTTTGCTTTATTCTTAAAAGTTTGAAAATAAGTGTATATGTTCAGACTTTGGCTATAATCTGTCTACAGGTCCTTTGGTCCGTCTTAAAAGCCTTTGCGCAGATACAACAGCACATAATACAGTATTTCTAGCTCCGCCTACGCCATCTGTAAATGTACTGAGATTGGATCCACCTGGCCCGCCTGGCTGACTAGTGCCGAGCTTATGAGACACTTCATCAACCTGCCTATCTGTGTTTCCCAGTGGAATCTGTTTCCCTCCAATGGTCTTGTTTCACTCATCTCAACACGGCAGTGACTCTTATGCCGCATTCCCATTGCATGGTTTCGGCTCGAATCAACTCACTTTTAGTACCGGGCCCTGTTCTCAGTTTCATTTTCCACAATGGATATAGGCGTGATTCTCAGATAATGGCCCAAGTGACGCCTGGGTATAACTTTGGTTGTAGCATTTTCAACGCTACATTGGCTGAATATTGGCAACCAATCTGGGAACAGTCTGGACTTTGTTAATTGTATGGCTAAGCGTACGACTTAGGCGCCGGCCCCACGAGGACGCATACGGTAGTTTCCGTTACATTTTAGTGTCATATAGACCGTTCGGCCACACTAGGACGACAGAATATGACAGTAAACAACTACGGTAACGATAACGGGTCCCAAGGTGGATAGAACGGCATACGCAACGCTCTGGAGGGTCCAACGGCTCCGTTATTACGCCCTATACGATCATTTTCTGATAATGATGACGCAATAGCCCCACCTCTGCTGCTCACCCCCGCGTCAAAGTAAACTGCACACTGAATCCAGATTATTTATCTTTCTCTCGATATGGACATAAACGCGAGTGAAGTCTAATCTGACAGGACGGAGACACGCAGCTCTGCTCACCTGCAGCTCCTCCCGCTGTGATGCAGCGGTGAACGGAGCAAAACACACACTTCAAGTCAGATCATCTCCCTTAGCTATTTTAATTACCTCTCAAACTACCTAAACTAGTTATAAATATGTTTATTTTTACTGTCGGGTCACTCATTACTGGATCAGCTGCTGCATGAGACAGACAGTGACACTGTCAGAAGAGAGGGGGGAGGCTTTTTTGTTTTAAAGCTCAATAAATAACAAAGAAGACCTTTGACCGGCACTTTTATAATTTTGTCTGGAAGATTTAAACTTTAATACACGTTGACCGGCGAAAAACTCTGGCCGGTTCCCTCGGCCCCCACTGCGGAGAATAAACAGAAGGGCAACCATGACAACCATGCTTCATCGCTGCTTTTGTAGAGGAAGTTACAGCTTTTCCAGCGGTTGGAGCTAAATGGAGCTGTCTCGTGTGAACAGATTGCGTGTGGACAGTCTATGGTGTGGACGGAAGCCTTTTTTGCGTTTGCGTATGCGTTTTACCGTATACGTCCCCGTGGGGCCGGGGCCTTAGTTTTACAGATTGACATTTTCAAAAGTGTGTGGTTAGTGAATAGTCGGCTATGGCTATTAACAGTAGCCTGGTGGTTTTGAGCAAGATATGTTACGCTGATGTTGATTCTCTCTAGCCAATCAGCGGTCTACAGTTAGTGAACTTCACCTTCTAATATCAGCTTGTAACTGCTACCAAAAGAGCAAGTCATGCAGTGAAAATGTGGCGCAATGTATTAAAGTGTATGTAAGTTGCTTGGACGTCAGCTTAATACCGTGATATAATAATGTAATAAAGAAGACCACTGTGTTGCTAACAGGTTAGTCTAATTGTTAGCGGTAGACAATGGTTGGGGGGTATTTATATTCAGACAGTAAGTCTGCTTGCCCACCCTCTCCTCATTTAGGACCATATATCTCAATAAGGATGACAAGGTATCTCCTGCTGGCTTGTGGCGCGACACGCTGGCTCTTAGTGCTGACGTCCAGAGACAGGAAAACACGGGGGGTGGGTAGCATTAAAGAGTAATGGCTTTTGTTTATAAGAAAGATACAATTGAGAGTGCGGCCAGTTGGACTGCTTGTTCTAAATGTGCCCTCTTTAATTTGTGTATCACATCAATGCTGTTGCCTGGCTCTCCTGGGTGTATGAGAGAGAAAGACCTTTCACATAAATTGGATTGTAATTTGTTTAGATGGCGACTTCAGGCCGTAGCTGTGTGTTTGTGTGTGTGTGATTGTTCATGTGTTTTTGTCAGCCATCAAATAAGAAATGCCCCCAGACCCTTCCCCCCCTCCACTGGAAGATCAATAGCCCCTGTTTGGACTACCACTAAGAACTCCTCAACTGCAGTGATTAGAAAACACATTAGTGTTGATCAATTAGGAGCCAAACGTCCCACTTAATAATTGATGGCTCCTCTTGCATTTTACACACACACGCACACGCACACGCACACGCACACGCACACACAAACAGAAAAGGACAGGCCAAGTGGCAAAGACAGACAGTGGGTGATCCTCAGACCCAACAAAAGCAAGGCGCCATGCTGTATTGACAGGGCCGCCTGGTCTGAATGCCTGATTAGGCTCTCCGGGGCCCCTTTGGCGCTTACACACACACATACACACGGTCACACACATTGGACTCCATTAGACAAGACAGTGTAGTAGGTGAGATAGACTCCACTTAAGCAGCACTATCCATTTCCCTCAATCGAGCCACAGAGGTGTGTTTGAGCCAGACACCCTGGCTGGGCCTTAAGCGGACACAGAGGAGCCTTACTAACACACACACACACACACACACACACACACACACACACACACACACACACACACACACACACACACACACACACACACACACACACACACACACACACACACACACACACACACACACACACACACACACACACACACACACACACACACACACACACACACACAGGATTGCACATTCACTTGGCAGCTCATTTTTTATTGCACCCAAAGCTTTCAAACTAAGTGACCTCCAAAATACAATTTATAACATGTGTTCCGAATATTTAATATGTGACATTAGGTTTTAGATTTAGATTTGTAAGCCTCCATACTTTTTTTTTTTCTTTCAGACTTTAAAGACAGGCCTGACAATGGTGGGTAAAGTTGTCACGCAGTTGGCAGGCACCATTCCAGCAGGTACTCCGGATGAGGAGGGCACACCTCACAGTGTGATCCGCCGCAGCCCCCACAACCCAGGGGTGGTCACCATCGTTGACACACATAGTGTTGGCGAAGGACAGGTCAGTCAAGTGTTTCGGCTTTCCTTTGGTATTGTATAATTTAATAATACTGGTACTTTTCACCGTGATTTTGTTGGTTGAATTGTCATTGACACTTTATAATTTCGTACTGTCAAAAATACAACATTTTTATCACTATTGACACGGCCAATGAACTATATCAAAAGTCTCTTCCACATCAGGTAAAACTGCCAGATTTGGTATTTCATTTTGTCTCTGTGATGTCAACAGTGATGTCCAGAGGCCTAATGTAATCAGGTTTTCCGTCAGTCTGTCCCATTCTCTTGAATACGATATTTCAGGAACGCCTTCAGGGAATTTGTCAATATTCCGCACAGACGTCAATTTAGAATCATGGACCATGTGTTTAGATTTTGGTGTTCAAAGGTCCAGGAATGTGACCTGACATCTGTCCCAGTCTTATGAACCATATTTTAGAAACACCCTAAGGGAACATAATCAAATAAAATCTGTGTTAAGAAGACAAATTAGCCAGTATTGATGATACATATACATATAGATCAAGATACACCAAAACACGCATAACATAAACAAAAGCTATGATTGAAATATATTGATTTCTAAACCAATCCTGAGTAACAAATTATTGTTGTTTAAAAAATTAAAATTATCTTGGGTTCTGTGCATTATTCAATGTTATTTTGACCTCCATAAAAAAAAAGTTGTAATTGTAACAGAGGTTTAGAGTATAAAACACAAATGTTTATATTACATTAAACTGATTCTTTTTTGTTTGTTTTTTTCGTTTTTTTCCGGAACTAACACACGCATAACCAAAACTAAATTGGCACCAATTTTGTATTGGCTATTTGCCTCTTGGATGTTGTAATGTGTGACCCTGGTAAACATGACTTTGGCCGCTGCGGGTTTATTTGAAACAGGAAATCCAAGGTTTGGCTTTTTTTTGTGGCTTGGACCCTTAGGTTTAGGTGAATGGGTCCATTCACCTAAACCCGCACAACTTGATGAAAGGCGTGACTTATATTTGCTGCATGTAAACACTCTGTTGGTCTGTATATATACTTTTCACCTCAAAATTGCAAGTAGTGAATAGAGGAGAGTTAAATTACCTAAAACAATGTTATATACAGGGTCCAGTCTTTGTTCTTTGAAATCAAAATGTTTAACTCTTTGGATTAACATTATATATTAATGCCATTGACATTTGACCAATATGGCAAAAAGCTACCAACATTTTAAGAACATAATAGTTATAATGTAAACGTAATATTGTAATTATTTTATTAAAAAGTATTTTCTCTCAGCATAATGTTTGATAAAAGTATCAAATATCTAATCACATTTTTCTCAGATTGGTTGATGCTGGTTATTTCTCAATTTTTTTTGCAAAGTGGTAAACTGTAATCTACAAAAAAGGCAGGTTATCTCCATTTGGATGTATGGCCCTTAAACATCCTTCTGCACAGACCCAACGAGGTACATATACCAGGATAAAGAGAGTGTACACACTAAAATTTAGATCCAACCCATGTTATGGTTAGAACCAGTCCAGTAACCTTTAACAGGATCTCGTTTTAACATCTAAAGACATGCTAAAAGCTTGTATCCACTTTACCGTGATTAATCACACTGCAGTAGCTGTCATGTTTTAATGAGGTGTGTAAGCATACACAGTACAGTTTGTCAGTGATGTGGTCACCAAACACACATTTACTGCTTATTCCTTCTCTCTTACACATCGACTGTGGCCCCGCTGTAGTCATGGAGTGTGTTGTCTTATAAGCTGAACCTAAGCCTTCAGAAGCAGGCCTGCACTTTGTCAGCAGACGACACACCGTAACCGTACACTGGCCATAAACACTGACTGGGCCTGGCTAGCACGGAGGGGAAAGCTTCAAGCGGAAGAGAAATGTACAGTAGAGGGAGAGGAATCAGAGAGTGGGCTGGCAATGGAGAGTGAATGAAGATTGGGGTTGGGGTGTGATAGTTGGAGAAATGGTAAAAGGCAGGAATATAATAGAGATTGGTTGCTGTCAGTGTGGCAGTCCAGGCTATTCTCATGTCTTTCAGGCTTTAAAATGCCACTTTTGTAATAGCAGAATCATAAACCGTTTTCAATTAAGGTGGTTCCAGGGCCTGTTCCTAGCCGATTCTGATTGTCTTTCGTGCTACCACTTGAGTAGCCCTGGTTATCAGCTCCACAAATTAGATCAACTCCGGCCTAAACTATCTTCTTGGCCAACACCAAGAACCAAGAGCAGCGTATGTCGGAAGCTCACGTCCAAGGCTTGGGCAAGGTTAGCCTATCAGATCAAATGTCATGGCGAGTACTGCAAAGAGTAGAAAGTTGTTACAGGAGCCAATTGCGAACAATTTTTTTGCGTTTCCACTTGAGTAGCCCTGGTTCACCGTCCCCTGAAATTGGTTCAACTCGGGGCCCCAACTATCTTTTCTGCCAACACCAAGAACCAAGAGTATGTTGGAGGCTCACGTACGAGGCTAGGGCAAGATTAGACTGAAAAATAATAGTCCATGGAGAGTACCTCAAAGAGTTAGAAAGTGTTACAGTAGCAGTAGCACAGAGAACGCAAACAGGTCAAAACGCATCCACACACACACATATATAAACATCATGAGACATTAACCAGGCATATGTACGACATAATCATTACTTTTCACCATACTTTTAATCACCACCTGTTTTCTGTCATTGGCCTTTTTGAACTGCAACATACCACCCTGCTTATATATATATGCATATATATAAGCCATTTTTCAGTTTTTTTTAATATACCAGCTGTCGGCTGTAATCAATTCATACACAGGTTGTTTTGTTGGTTTGCAGTTGGTTCAACCAAATTAGCACCAGCACAGGACAAGAACAAAACTCAGTTCAGTGAGAAATTGCTGAAACAGGCACAAACACTCTCCGATTCGTCATGTTTCTCTGGTGGACCCTCTATTGTATTGGTATTGTCTACCTGAATTGTTATAAAAGTATCCCGTTCTTTCTTCCTTTCTGTCTTCCTTCCTTTTTTATCTTGCTTGCTTGTCTGAGACCAAGCCCTAAAGAGACTCATTCTTGTTTGGTCCAGTTTCCTATTTAAAATGCTCAGCCGTCCTCCATAACATTGTTTATGCAACACTGGGTCCAGGTTTAACCTTGTGTATATGCTTTCTCTGAAACAGGCACAAAATAATACACAAATGAGAAAATCGAATTTGTCCAAACTCTTGTCTCTGTTTTACCCGGTTCACACTGGTTTTAGTACAGCCTCTTAATGAAGCATTAATAATCAAAAAATAGCTCAGCTTTTGATGATTCCTAATTCCTTTCATGCAGCACAAAGAAACATATTTGAAAAAAGTGCGTATTTGTCTTTTGCCTTTGTTTCTTACAAAGGTAATATGCTAATTATTTTCTATCCACAAGAGGGCAATGACTCATTCAGAAAGGAGTTTAACTTTCAGCTATTTCACCAAAGGGTGATGTCAAAGAACACTGCTGAGGGTGGTGGTGATATCAGAATAAACTCAAATGTGAAGATAAATCCTTGGGTAGGGGAAAGTCCCATTTTGGGTTGAATGTTCTTATTGTTTGAAAAAGAGTTTCAGTGTGTTTTTCTGTATTTACTTCAGGTCTTGGTGAGTGAGGAGTCGGACGGAGAGGGAGTGGTGGCTCACTTCCCAGCTCATGACAAACCCATATCCTGCATGCAATTCAACCCCAGTGGTAAGACACACTCACACACACGCACACATTTATTTCTGAGGAAGGACTCTTTACAAGTTCAGAGAAGGCAGGAGAGGAATTACGCTTCCATTTAAGTGTAAAATGATGTTTGTTTGATTCACATGAGTCTTTATCTAGTCTCCTAAGTGGTCCTGAACTAGCCAACTCGCACATATGTATTCATCTGGGTGTATTCATACTCTATTATTCACAATGAACATGCATTTAGCCTGAGTTCCCCCAACTTATCCCTTTGCACAAACCTTAAAGGGGCCATTTGATCATTTTCAGGTTCCTATTTGTACTTAGTGCATCTACTGTGACATGTTTACATGTTTTACAGTGCTTAATTTGTGTTCACCCTCCGTCTGAAACCAGAGCCCAGTCTGCTCTGATTGGTTAGCTGGCCGGCTCTGTTGTGATTGGTCAACCGCTTAGAGATGTCCGCTCTCTTAGCATATCACATACAATGTGTTGGAGCGCTAGCCAATAGAAGTGGCACTTTTACATAGTTACTGTATGTCACTATGTTACGGAAGTAAACAAAGGAGTCTAATGGAGGCGTTTCAGGAACGGGGGGGGCCCGGGGAGGGTGTGGACGAGGAACTTTTAGATTTGTTGCCTTTTTAAACCATTTACATGCACACACAAACATATAACACACCACAGAAAAGGGTAAACCCCCAAAAGCCTAATAGGGACTCTTTAAGGTTAGGTTTCTTAATTCAGCACAAAGCAAAAGTAAGATGACTTTTCTTTTTTTACTTTATGCCGTTGGAATCTACAAGTTCATGAATCAGTGTCTGAAGGCAGCTTTAATGTTTACATTTTAGACTCACCTCTCATCATAGTATTTTACTCTAACATTTGCCTTAATAAAAGCTATCTTGTAAAACTATGTGAATGTTCCTGTTACTCCTTTGGTGTGTATGCGTGTATGCTTGTGTGCGTGTGTGTTTGTGTGTTCATGTATTTTATGCTCTGTGCTGTGTGTGTATGTGCTGTTAATAATGGAGCTGACGAGAGATGGCTCTCACTCCTTGACCTCCAAGCCCCAAAAATCCTTCGAGGATTATTGCTAAACTCTGCAGCTCTTTATGAAAAGGAACAGGATGATATTGCAGACAAATTAAGACAGGACATGTTAGTCCTTTCAGCAGGAAGTAAACATGATATCTACAAAAAAGCCAAAACATTGCTTAATAAAAAAGAAAAAACCTAGTGCTAAACATTCAAAAAACTGATTGTGATATGAACAGCTGTGGAATGTGCCACTCAACCTTTATGCTTTATACCTCCCCCTTTCATAGCTGTCACTAAAATAAAGGCACTTAAAAAAAAAAAAAAAACGTACAAAAATAATTAAAGCCAAAAAGTCGTAGGAAACATTTAAAAAGAAAACAGTGAAAGTAGAAACCATCAAAACAGCATACAATGATTAAACATTTTAACTTAGAGTAAATCATTCTTGATTCCAATCATTTATCAGTGAGTTAGTGTATTTACATATGTTCTCTATATAGTATTACAAGCTCTACTGAACATGACTCTGTCTTTTCTGGTTGCAAGGCCAGCATCAATAGCAACTGTAATTTTGTCCACAATATGAATATATAACCACAAAACTAGGGTTAGGTTTAGTCCATTTAAAAAGTGCTGGTGAAAGTATTTAGGGAGTGTGCCGTCGAAGATGATGTCATGGCTGTTTCATGCAGCATCGTTACACTGATCAGCTGAGAATCCGGCAAAAAAAGCACCTATTACCAAGAGTGTTGAGTTAAGCAGAGGCGTAACATGCATTAGTAACTTGCTTAATGTGTGTGTTTGGAATCAGTAATATTTGAATCTGTAGGTCCTTGCCCTTTATTGCCAGTGGGGTCTAGTGTGTCCCCTTTTAGCTTCTAAGTTTTGCTGTAGTTGAGGTTTTTAATGAGAGATATGAGCTTCCAAATCATCAATTTTTCTAGTCACTATGCTATGCCATGTTTTGGAAGTGTCTTAAGTCAGCTTTCATTAAATGTTCCCAGAAATATTTCTGTCTCTTTTTTCAACTTTCTTTCCTTTATATCCAAGCTAGTTGTCAACAGAAGTGTACTTTTAAGATTGCACATGTGGCAGTTAGTTTCCATGTACTTGTTAAAGCTGACAGTTCCCCATGACCCTTTCTACAAGGCAACTCAAACTTAAAACTCTATACAATTATCATCTTTCTGACTCATTGTACTGAGCTAAATCTAAACGGCTACATAACTACTGAAAACAGAACCAAAAATGAAGCCAAAAAAGACAACATATCCCCTGAATTTATATGTATTTTTGGCGTGTAATACGATTAGGAAAGGCTACTCTTTTAACTCTTCAAATGGCAGGACTTCTTCAATCAGTATTTATTCTTCTATTCATTTTCAACTCTGAGCTGCCAGCTTGCGATTGTCCCATAATTAGAGGCCTCCTGATTTGATCCGAGCCCAAATCCTGAGCGACGGGTTCATTGGTCTGGCTCCTATTGAAATCTTTCCAAGAAGTTTGGGGAAGTTGCTTTTACAGTGGTCAAGCAAAACATGGCAGAAACAAGAAAGATAGACTTAGCAGGAAACAATGATATGACTCAAACTGCGCCTGGAAAGCCCTGAAGCTCTGGCCGGGAAGAGTTATGTATAAAACCCCAGTGGCTTCTGTGTGTTGGAAGCTCTACAGAGGGCGGACTGGAGGCCGCCAGCTCTTGGTGTGGCGGCTGGCGCTATGCGGCACTTCGGTGGATCTGTGGATCTATTCCTAGTGGTTTAATTAGAGGGAAGCAGATGAAGTGCAGTGGCGAAGCGCTCTCTTTAACGGCTGCAATATGTGTGCGCTTGTTTTCTTTCACATCTCGTCCTCTTCACCCGTCTTTAATGATCCTTGACTTGATTATTAGGTACGATGCCAAGGTCAAAATACACTCATGTTTTCATGGCAGAGTTATTGTCCAACAACGTGTGCATTACTTTTGAGTAGGACTGGCACTAGATGGAGTGATTGATCCAGCAACCATGCAAGTCACCTACCCCTTTATTCTCTCTATGTTTGTAGTCATACTCAGTTGGATCAAGTGCAGTTTCAAAATTAAAAATATTTATTATTGAGTCCCAATTTTCAATGATCTTATTTAAGAGGGTTGACATATTTTTGCAAGAAGAAGACCCTTGTAAATTCAGTTGACTCAGTTGTTATTACACACAGTACTATACACACACAAAGGACATATACACAGTAGGTCTGAATACATATACATAAATAAGTATATGTTATATTCTGCTATATTGAGAGAAGTCGCAGCAAACAGGTTGCCAGTTTGTCCGCCTCTCCCGTTGCCAGTCCACACTCCATATTATTTTGGTCCGATCAGGACTTGAACCAGTGACCCTTTGGGTTCCTAAGCCAAGTCCGTATAGCCTGAGCTACATCTGCCCAAATACAATTACATATAATTCTATATAATGGTCATTATACATAGTACAGAGACAACAAAATGCATCAAATCAGATGTGCAAAAAGCAGTAAAGTTTATATAAAAGCCATTTTAAGTCAGAATAAGAGCAACAGTTCAATTGTTGTCACATTTACGTAAACATAATGCATATTTGAGAAGGATTTAACAGGCAAAGTAACTTGGAGTTATTTGGTAAACTCCAATAGATCTTGAATAAGTGAATTGAAGTAAATAGTACAATGTAGAAGTATAAAATATTACATTTACCCAAATAATGTGAGCTCTATTTTGTGTAGCCTTGAAATATTATGAATATGGAAGTTTTCTGAATACCAATCAAATTGATGGCAGATGTATCAAGACCGAATGTCTCCCCACACAGAACTGCCCCCTTAACCATATCCCTGGTTTAGTATCAGGACGGTCTAATGAATAGCCTGGCCTGCAGAGGCTGACCATTGAGGCAGCTGTGCCGTGAAGCCAGCTCTCCACGGTGTAATAACTCTCTCTCTCCATTCTACTGATGTGTGAAAGAAACCAGTCCGTCGCCGAAAAACCCCCGTACCCACACGCACATGTTGAACACAAGGGGAATTCCCGCACACAAGCAGCTCCCCTCGGCCACACGTTTATAGCCACACGTTGAGCATGGATTGAGTTGTGTCTCCAAACCAATGTAGTAATTAGCAATCACAGCCTGCTCTGATGTGATTTACAACAGCCACTCAGCACGGCTCTTTGTCGTGCGTCTTTCACTATAAGTAGTAAGTGTAAACATTGTAATGTTTGTGAATATAATAATATATATTATATATATATAATATGAATTTAAGAGTGATCCTAATGTCTACCCTTGAGTGTCAAAGCTAGGTTTGTTGGGACCTCAGTTATGTTTTCTGATTTCAAATTTTCACAGAACTATTCTGCCCTGTTTATGCTAGCAGAGGCAGAAGGTCCATCCAAAAATGTACTTGAAAGCCATGTATTGAAACACAAGACGTAATTAACGTACGCAGATCATCGTTTGCTCTATGGCTGTCAGACTGAGCGCTTTTAACTAACTAACTTGTTTATACAAAGTATGAGAGGAAGAATCTTTAGGTTGGTGTTCATGGTGAAAAAACAATGTCAAACAAATATGAAGTAGCCCAAATAGATCGCTGTAAGAAGGTTATCCAGTGCTTTTCTGCCACAAAAAGACGCTATTTAGACACAGGGCTTTACACGGTCAAAACTAAATATGTACGCCAATGACCGTGACTCCTGTGGAAAGCTTGGCCGAAAAAGATTCACCCCAGCCACCCCCTTGCCAGACACCCACTAACACCCCAGACACCTCAGCAGTGTGGAGTCATCGGCAGCCCACGCAATGTGGTAACACACAAGTCATGTAGTTATGTATGTAGGTGGGTGGCTTGGAAATGGGGTGAGTTTTTTTTCTCAAGAATTTAGTCCTTGTTTGTCTGTTCTGACAACAGTGTCCAAGGAATTACAGTGATGAGTGACCCGGATGGAAAATCAATAAATGTAACTTTTTTATTTTTCTATTTCATGTATTAGCTCAATAAGAAAGCAACTTGTAAAGACCGACATCTTGCAATGTTTATTATGCCCCACAACAAAACTATTTGATGGAATGAATAACTTGATGCCATGCCATTCTTAAACAGAAGTATTTACTGGCAGCACCTTTGTCTACATTTGAAGGGCTGCATTTATTTGTCCGTCCAAACCAAAGCCCTGACTTTTATTAGAGAATCAACTTTTCTTTGATTTATTTTTTCATGTTATTTTAGCGGACACTTTTATCCAAAGCAACTTACATACACTGCACTACCTTAGATTAGTTTACGGGAGTGTTTTAGGGTTACGTGTCCGGACACTTAAATGTGCAGTGCGGTCAAACGAAGGTTCTGGGTTCTATCTCATCCCTAACTTTTTGATGTGTCCTTAGAAAACCCCGAGTTGTCTGTGCGTTAATGTGTGAGAATGTTAGTTACCTTGAGCCAGTGGCACGTTACGGAATGGATTATGTAAAGTGCTTTGAGGGGTTCAACATATTGACTGGGGATGGAAGCACTGACCCTCTCATTGGGTGGTGTTGCCCATTTTACCCCCTGAGCAACAGCTATCCTATAAACATATTTTTGCAACAAAAGATATTGCATGCTTTTGAGGATTCCAATTTATTTCAAAACAAACCCAAAAAAGGGTGTTTTGCACAACTTTAAATTAGTCCAACTTAACATCCATGTTGTCCCACACTTGTTGTATTGCTGTCACACACACAGCTCTCCAGTAAATCAATGGACAATCCAAGCATTGTGACATCTTACCTAAGAGTAGTGGTTGTACATTTTTAAAGGGATTTGATTCGTTAACAGAGCAGAACAGAACCCTGAAAATGTTTAAAAAGAGACTGTGTTAATGCAAGGGGCTTACCTCTCAAGCCTCACTGTCTGCCTGTTTGCTCAGAAGAGGGATTAAGGGCTGATCACAGGCCCTAATTCTTTATCAGTAGATTGTGGACAGGAGCAATTTGTTTTGGGGCTTTTTAAACATGACATCAAAAGAGCCCTAGTGTCAAAGGTCTTTCTAAGCTGCTGTGAGAACATGTTTGTTCCATGGTGAAAAACTACAGGAATAAAAAACAAAGAAAAGGTAGTAGGATTTACTGGGAATTTAGATTAGGTGCAGTAAATTGGGTTTGTGGCTTTGTCGGATGAACTTTTTCAGAAACAGAGGCTTCCTGAACATTCTCACCTCCTCATGCAGCATGTTTATCCTATGTGCTATTGGAAATCCTTCATAAAAAGATCTCAATTAAAATAATGTCCGCCTTCAGAAAAGTCAAGCTTTGTTTACTTGACCACTAAGGTGTCCCTTTTACGTATGATGAACTTTAAAGCCATAGAAGTATTGCCCTGTCAAAAAGAGACAACGTTCCGGTCTATTCCAGTGACATCAAACTCTTTTCCTAGAAAGAATGGATGAGGTTTGGGTAAAGGAGAGTTTAGAAAAACCTGTAAAACCAAGACGGTTGGGAGTTTGCCATTTTTGGGGCATAATGACGGACACCTACCCTCTTCTCTGAGTGGAGTGTGCCAGTGTTCAACATTTTGTATAGATGAATAGATTTAAAGGCCAGGTAGAAAAAGCCTCAGGGTGGTTCAGCAGGTTTTTAAGTTGCTCTTTAAAGATACCAGAAATCTGAGTTAATCAAAATTGTTTTTCTTCTGAATCATACTTTTCTTAATTTTAATGGGACTATGAAAGTTAAGATAAGTTTGTCCAGACTGATAGCTTTTCCTTACTAATAACAAATACATTGGTATCAGCATTTATGCCTGTAGAAAAGTTACAAACATATACATTTGAGTTAAATAAGTAACATTAATAGAGGTACATACTATAATGACCATAGAGCACAAACAAGTTTTTTCAAGCGTCAGATAGCTCAATCTTTGCCAAAATTGTATAACAACCATATCAATAATAGTTCTGGTTTATATGCGCCATTTTCTTATTGTTTCTTCAACAACAAATACATTGCTTTTGACTAGGAAATTTGGCAATTATTTAAAAAAGAACTAATTTAGGTTCAGCAATAGTAACTTACATATTACAGAGCTATTCCAGAAGCGAGGGCCTGGAAACTTCCTCCTTATACGTCTTTGTCCTCACCTTTGAAATCAATGAAAGAATCAGTGTCAGAGAACCTGAGTGATCTATAGTGAGCATAAATCTGAAAAATAATTCAGGTGCTGATATGTGAAGTGATTTAAAGACAAATAAAAGGATGCTAATATCAAATAAAAAAAATGAACAGGCATCCCATGATGGGATTTTAGGACAGGCAAGACGTTTGCTGTTTTTCTGATCTTTGTCACTACAGATGCTGCTTCATTCTACAGGATTATTTTTTTTGTATAGTGATCAAAGAAAATTAGAAAGTAAAGCATTGTAGTAGAGAGTTGTTGGCAAGTGGATGGACGTCGGGAGACACATTGTATAATGACTGATTGTTATGGGCTCAGAACAGTCTCATAATACACACATGCACACAGAAGGATTCACACTTGTATTTCATGATCCGCAAAAGGATTCACACTTGTGTTTATCAATGCACACACAAATGTGTTCCGTTTCATATTCATGTGAATACAATCCAAATACAGAAAAAAGTTTTAAATGTGTATTTTTGATCCACACATATTTGTTTTCCGTTTGAAACCTCTGGACCTATAAACACAAACCGCTTTCTGTGCATGGATCGCTGTGCATTCGTGTGTGGGTTTTTTGAGACTCCCCTGACGCTCACCCGATTCGTACTTGTAATTTTTTCTATCTATAGCCAATCAGATGTCTCCTCAATTCTAAGCCAATCACATGAGCGCGCCCCCACGAGGGTAGATTTCTTGCGTTCATGACGTAGCGCTTCATTTATGCATTTTGCGCAGTCCGGAGCTGACAGGTCCATGGAGCCTGCCTGCAGGCGCTAATCTCACGACACCTCCACTCTCAGTACATTGCCACTTTCCGAACATCAAATGCACGCAAATACAAGCCTCTATATTATTAAGGTACAGCGCCACTTTCCGAACCATTGATGAATGCTTGTGTGTACACAAAAACGTCAGGCAAAACCGTTTTAAATGTGTGTTTCCTGTATGGCGAAGACAGCTGCTTTATTTATGTCTGTATGAAGTGTTGTGAGTGTGTAGGGAGCAGCTACAGGTTAGCTTAGCCTAATCGATCAGTGCACTACGAAGCCAGTGCTAGACAGTGAACTGTCAACGGGGGGAGCCCCGCCAGTCATTATTAACAGGAGAGCTGGATCTGATCAGTCTCAAAAAACCCACACACGAATGCACAGCGATCCATGCACAGAAAGCGGTTTGTGTTTGCAGGTTCAGAGGTTTTAAACGGAAAACAAATATGTGTGGATCAAAAATACATATGTAAAACTTTGTTCTGTGTTTGGATTTTATTTACATGTATATGAAACGGAACACATTTGTATGTGCATTGAAAAACACAAGTGTGGATCCGGAAATACAAGTGTGAATCCTTTTGCGGATCATGAAATACAAATGTGAATCCTTCTGTGTGCATGTGTGTATTATGAGACTGTTCTGAGCACATAGATTGTTAACTGTTAGTTGATCGAAGTAACACTTTGTTTATTTGTGTTCTTAGAATATAACATTAATCTGTATTGTATATGCCCAGCATATGTGTAAATACATGCAGCCACAAAAAGTCCTTTCTTTCCCCAAAACCTGGCAGCTCTGAGGACAAAGCTTCTTCTTACGATGGATACTCTTTCATTTGTGCATTGGGCTCATTTGCTCTGAAGTTTATTCCTCCCGGTAACAGTAAGTCCCACAAGTACTTCATCTTTTGAGCTTTATGCCTTCCACATGGTTATAGTTTTAGATTTTTTTCAGATTTTCAAAGGTTTTTTTGGGCCTAGTGTTGTTAATTAAAAAGTGGACTAGTTTTGTTGTGGCCTTTTGTGTTGCCAAATCATGGCCTTCTTTGTTGCTCTCTCCACTTATTCCTCTGCTTTGCTCGCGCTCTCTCTCTCTTTCTCTCTCCCACTCCCACTCCCACTCCCTGGTCCCATCTGCCTTTGTCGAGAATAAAGCTATCCCAACCACTTTGTAAATGAAACATCCTCCCACTATTAATGGGATTGAGCAGATGTTTTCTGTTTGGATGGTCAGAGATGGGACAGCAAAGCCTGCAGCAAAAGAAAATATTTTTGGGGGGAAAAAAAAAAACAGAAAGCAGATATTTATGGAAATGATTATATCACTTCCCTCATGTCCCATTCAAATGCATGTCTCGCACACATGGCAAATTAGAGGTCATCCCTTCCAGTTTAGCGCATGTCTAAGTGCTTGTGCCAGCAATTTTTGTACTAAAACATCGTAAATAACACTGTAGCCCCTGGGACAAGGTGTTATAAATAGGACGTGTCAAACCCTGCTCCAACCAGCCTCTGGTTTTCCTGAAACCCTCTCTTTTCACCCGCCGGGCGGCTCAGCTACTTTTTAATTTGGCCATCCTGCGGGCTAACCGACTGACGCCTCTCGGCGAGGGCCTCTGTATTTCAACAAGGCCACAAAAGCCCCAGTCCTCAGGCAATCGCACACACAAAGCTCTCCAGCTTTTCTGAGTTGTTACTTTTTTGGAGCCCAGACTCCACCACCATCAGCAGAAGAAGAGAAAAGCCGGCCCCTGCCAGGACACAGCGGCCATGTCTCATCCGTCAGAAACCAAGGGGCCAGACTCTCCAGCCAGGGCCCGTCCAAAACACAGAAAGAAGGAAGAGAAAGAAAGAGTGGAGTGTGGGGGATAGAGGGTTCGAGAGATAAACAGACCACAGCGCCTCAACTCCTAATCACCCTGCGCTTCCGTTTCCAGACTCTATAATTAGAAGGGCCCCGTCCCTTTTTTCTCTGTATTCCCAGTTGACGCAAATGCTTCTTGTGGCTTGGCACCTCGTTTGGGGCGTGGGTTTTCAAGAGTTTACAGGCCCTGAGCCATAGCTCTCTGGCTTTCTGGTCGCTCTGATACAGCATGAATAGCTAACCACTGTCTTAATGCACACTTCACTTGGCTTCTCTTCTTCTCTCCTCCTTCAACCTACCGTACGACAATCTGCATGACCCCATCGCTCAGCCACCTCCCTCATTCCATCTCTTCATCATCTTTAAATATAACTCTTCCCCAGTACAACACTTTGAAAAACTCTTAATTCTGAATGAATGTGCAAAACTTTTAGGCTTTTTCTTTCCAGAGAGGGAGTGTTTCCATCTCCCTCGCATGTGTTGCTAAATCTTTTAATCTCATGCCATGTCAGCCTCCTCTTTTCACATTTGACATGCCACCCAATAAAGCCCGGCCACTAATTAAAACCTACTGTAGCCTTTGCATAAACAATTCCATGGGGGAAAAACTTGGAGGAAAAGTACTAATTACTTTAATATCATTTATGTCAGGGAGTTGTCAAAAAGACTTATGTTTGCATATTTTTTCTTACAAGTCTTACACTCTATAAGTGATGTGTTTCCAACATTTTGAGTTACTGCCCCAATCTAAGGTTGTTACATCTCAAAGCTTCTGCTAAAGGTTTCGGGATGCGCTTGAAAAGCTGTGCTGTGTTTTTCCTAACTCAGCTAGTTTGGATCTGGGTTTGTTGTGGTGTGGTTTGTTGAGCATGTTGTTTATGGTGGAGGCCTATAATTTCTGCAGTTTGATGACCTTAAATAAAATTAGACCAAATGAATGGGCCTGTCAGTGGGGGTTACACTGTGGGGGTGAATCTAAGTGTGTACACACACACCCATGACCATACGCGGATGTCTGAATACATGGATGTTCTCTTTTACTGACAATCATCATCGTGTCCGTCCTCAAGGAAGCACACGACTCAAACCCTCCTTTTAACCACACGCTATCATGCAATGAAGGCTGCATTTTATGACATCGACAAATGATGGCTGACTTTGTTTTAATGGGTTGGTTTGTTTGTTTTAAATGCACAGTAATTCTGTCATGCTGTCTAGCCTTTGCTCTGCGCAGTTGGTAGTGTTTGCTCTCTTTGTGAGAGCCGCTGGAGCTAAATACAGTTTAAATATTTTGGTTGGCCTGACTGTGTATCGGTTTACTAGTGTCAACACCCTGGCATGATTTAGAGTATTTTGGTCAACTTTGCCAGGAAAAGAAGTAGATATTTTAGTTTTCTCAAAATTTTAGATTATAAAAAAAACTAAACTAATTATTATTCTATAGATTTTTGGATTAGTTATGTTAACTATTGATCAATTACAATTTACTTGGGAATTAAAGCGTGTTAGTGACCCTAACCGTTCAATTTTCAAATGATTGTATTACACTGTATCACCTTTGTAAGATGAAACTAGTTCAAGACTCGGCAAGGATATTGATATTTAAAGGGGCCCTATTAAGGTATTTTTCAGGTTCATATTTGTATTTTGTATCTCTACTGTGACATGTTTAAAAAAGTGATTTATTTTTCTCACACTGCACCTCTTTTCACCCTCTGTCTGAAACCAGAGCCCGGCCCGGCTCTGTTTAGATTGGTCAACCTCTTAAGGCCCGGACACACCAGGCCGATTATTGGCGTCGGTGGGCGTCAGGCCGACGATGAGCGTCGACACGCCCTACTCAGATTGGTGTGTCCCGCACCGTCGGGTCTTTTCAGCCGGGCCGGCGCCTTTTCCGCCGAAAACCCCAGTCGGCCAAACAAATCACTCTGATTGGCTGTTCAGCTAGTGAATCAGTGCATGAGAAGCGAAACGGAAGTGAGGGACCCAAACAAACTATTAAGAAGGCAAATCTGAGATTTCATTGAACTCCAGCCCTCGACACAGGTTCGGGAAAGCCCCATGAGCTTCTCATTGTAGAGTAAAAATGGAACGCACACGCTATTTGTTGTTTGTTGATATAAGGCAGTCTGTTCTTCTTCTCTCGGTTATCACGCAGTCTGTCATCCGGTTGTTGCCTCTTTTGAATGACGAATACACACTACCGCCGCCTGCTGGTAAGGAGATGTATTGCCACTCACGCATGCGCAGTTCCTACGTGTGTCTTGGCCGTCGGCTGAAGTCTTTGCTGTGTGTTCCAGTGCGACACATGGCCAAAACGCAGAGACATGAGGCGACGTAACTGTCGGGGTCCGTCTGCAGTTCTTTGTTGTCAGATTGGTGTGTCCGGGCCTTTAGAGATGTCCCGCCATTAGCCTATCACGTACAATGTGTTGAAGCGCTAGCAAATTGAAGCGTGAGTGTGACATAGTGATGTCCCTATGTTACCGAAGTAAACGCATATTGCAATGGAAGCGTTTCAGGCGTGGGGGGGGGGGGGAAGGAGTGTGTGGAAGAGAAACTCCCTCTGGAGGGGAGTTTGGGGTTTTAGCCTTTACAGACCATTTGCATTAAAAAAAAACCTTTGTGATACACTACAACAAAGGGAAAACACAAAGATTTCCACATATGTTGAAAACAACATACCATTCAAATACTTTCCGTCTTGATTCATAGAAAATATAAATATAAAACCTGGCCTTATTTTGTCAGTTTAGCTCCAGCAAATGTAGTATGTAAGCAAACACTTCACATTAAATATTCTAGTAAAAAAATCACAAACTGTAGAAGTGACGATATAACAATTGATGTCGGAGTGATTCCTAATGTTGATGACTGTTTGTTTGTTTATTGTAGGAATGCTGCTGGTGACTGCAGATACTCTGGGCCATGATTTTCACGTCTTTCACATTCTGACCCACCCATGGGCCTCATCACAGAGCGCTGTGCACCATCTTTACACCTTGCATCGAGGGGAAACTGAAGCCAAGGTATGGGATACACACACATCTGCACATCGTCGTGTTGAAACAGACCTGAAAATCAAAATCGTTTTCATTGTTAAACTATTTAAACTCTCTCCTTTATTTTCATTTCCAAATAAGTTGTTTGTGTCAAATGTTGCATCCACAAACACTTCAACATTGAAGTAAAAATCCAACAAGATCTATGTAAAAAAAAACTGAAGAAATACTAGCTTGGGAGGCATGTAAAACTTTACATACAACGGTTTTTGATGTTGGTCCCTTGACATAAAACGAAAATAAGTCTCAAGAGACAAGAGAAATTATAAATATATTAAAGAGTTATGAAACCTAGCAACATTTTTAGAATCTAGCTGAAAATAAGGAGGATTCAGGCCAGCACTGGAGACACATTGACACAATTTTGTAGAGCAAATATGAAGCAGTAATCAAGTTCCAGTTCTAGAAGTGTTTTTTAAAAAAAAAAGGAACGCAGAGGAAGTATGCGGAATAACCTATTTACGTTTCCTGTATGCAATATACCCACAGAAAACTATCACTAGACTATTTGTGTACTATAGAAGGCTGTAATACTGTACTACTGCTGCAACTATAGACCATGACGATGAACGGTTGAAACTACAATCCTATTGTTAGTAGTAAATGATATGCACCTATGCCAGTAGAAGCTTTCCAAACTAAACGGACAGTGGCACACATATACTGTAAGTTTCACACTACATCCACATTATGTTTATTGGGGGACTAGCAGGAACATAATGAGTTAACAGAAATCACAAATTAAACATATTATTAATATCACACACACACACACACACACACACACACACACACACACACACACACACACACACACACCACACACACACCACACACACACACACACCACACACACACACACACACACACACACACACAGATTCTCACAGCCTGGTTAATGTATGACCAAACGGCAGGTCCGCTGACCGGCTGCACACTGAGCCTGCTTTGATCCTGCCTGTTGTAAACACTGAAAGCTGGCCTAGCCTAACGCTTTGGCCAGGGGTTATCACCTTCACAGGCACACACACACAGGCACACACACACAGAGTGATAAAGTCTTCAGTTAGGTGGGTGGAGAGACGCCTTATCTGTTTTTAGCGGCCAAACATGCGGCTGGCTGTCAGTGACCTGAGGCCAGGTAAACAGACCTTAGCTGATAACACATGTAAGGGACTGAAGGAGGACCAGAATGTAGATCAGAGCGGAGCCACAGGGCAAACTGGAAAGTGCTAGTCACTGAGGTTACAGGGGTGAAACTCCAGCACTGCTTTACTCTGCAGCCCTGCATGATCAGCTGTGATTGCAGTGATTTGTGTTTTAAAGGCTGATGTGTTTACACGCACGTTGGTTTTGAAAGCTGAACATAAGAAACTCTGGATAATGCATCAAATGAGCTTTAGTTTAAAATAAATTCTTCAAGGAAAGTTAGACATCTGCATATTAGATTATAAGATTTTATATTAACCCCTCAATCCAAACACATTGCAAATACGCTCTTTCTCTATATGTATCAATTCTAATATGTTTAACTAAACCACACAGGCCACAGATAGCTCTTGAATCCGTTTTTTAATGGTTTTTAAACGTATACGTCGGGAGTAATTGAGTAGCAATGTTAGGGATTTTTGTATTAGTTCAACTATTAATATGTTAATAGTAATACATATGGTTGTTAATAATAAGCTTATTGAAAATATTAGGAAATTACATGTTTTTGAGCTTTTGGCACTCAGGCTCTTCACTCGGATGATGTGTTCTACATTCGGCTTTAGTGAGAATGTGGGCAGAAGTGTTCTGAAAAGGTAGATTTAGAATACGGCAGGACCAAGTAGAGACCCTTGGTGGACTCCATGTGTCATGGCTGTTTGTTCAGATTTATATATCAACCAACAGACCCAAAAAGATGAGGGATATTACAGAGTCAATCACAACCCCCCTGTTTGCTTATTTTTCTGTTATTTACAGCTTCCTTGTATTCACTTTCTAATGCTCTCACACCTGAGTTCTATCCAAGCGCATCCTTGTTGTCTCCATTTTATCTGTCCGTCCATCTTTTTCACATGCTTTTCATTCCTTCCGACTTTCACTCAGGTGAACATAGCTGCCTAATCTACTTCACTGATTAAGAAAATAAGAATCACAAGCATTAACCATGTCTTGTTGGCGTCTCTCTGGCTGCCTAGGATGTCAATATTCCTCGAATGAAAACATGACGGAGCTGCTTTGGAATGTGAAACCTCCACACCAGCACATGCATGAGACTTTATTAAGATACCAATTGGCAAATGTTTGGTATATACATGTTTGGCACGCTATGACTGTACAATAACAGCCACCCTCAAGGTTACCCGCTGTCTGATAAAATAGATTTGACAGTACGGTCCAGTCGCCAATATACAGTTGAAGCTCTGACAGGTCTATTATGACCAATTACAGTCTGCACAAAGTAGCCCTTTCTCATCGCCAAGCTTTCCATAATCAGCCTAAGAAGAGGTCATGCCTCTTCTTTCACTCATCTTTGTGAAGTTAAGTAACTGTCTGGTATTCGGAGGATGCCCCATTAACTGTCATTGCTTGGTACAATTACCTAGTTCGACTTGGCGAAAGATAAGAGAGGCCTACAGGTACACAAATGTCTTTCTGATTGGCTGGCTAGCTGCTGGCTAAAGGGTTAGACATTCTTCACAGCAACTTTCCTTTTTTTCCCTACCACAGTCAAGTCTACTGGGTCTAATTTCTGTATGGAATGTGGAATAATAGATGCTATTTCAGCACACTTTCATCTTATCAGTTGGTCACATCACTCCTTTGCTTGTTTTGTCTTCTGGCTGGTTTCCTGCATGGCCGATGCTCAGGGACATCCTTCTTCTGAAGGGTCTTCTGCCTGAGATTAGGTCTATGTTTAAGGAATAAAACTAACAAGCATGTATCTAAGGGAGAGGATTAGGGCCACATGTGATTTTTTTGGGGGAGATCTGACCACAAGAGTTCTGAGGTTATCACAATTCTGAGATTACAGACAGAATTCTGCCTTTTTATTCACAATTTTGACTTTTTCTATATTTCCATATCTCCTCATTTATTATCTAATCTTCTCATCCTGGTCGAATTTTGTCAAGCACTCCAAAAAGGTAGAATTATCTGTGTTGACAATGTTTTGGCTGACGTTTATCCCCGTTTTGCATAAATCCCTATCCTGAGTTTTGAAGAAAATAATACAGAACAGAGGATTAAGCCTTTGTTCAAAAATATCCATCCATCCAGTTAATGGCAGTCTAGAGAAGTAGCTTGGAGCTGCTGAAACCAAATATCTGGGAGTTAGTGAGCCGACTGTATGGAAATGTTTGTTCAAGGATGGTTACAAGTTCACCGCCAGTTAAAACAGTAATCATATATATTAAAATCCAAAGATGAAACATAACCAACAAGTTGTCATTCATTCAATTGTTGTTGTTTCATACTGACAATTTACATATTTTACTTTAAATCACATGTCATTTGCTAAGGCACTTACAATGTCTTTAAATAATCACTGTGTCTCTATTTCTTACACTCTTTCACCCGAGTTCAGAAAAACGTCACGTTTTACAGACATTTAAAACATGTCTACCTTTTCAAAATGCAGTCAACAAGGCACATGATGAAAACATCAACACAGTAAAAGCATAAAAAAACCATCACGTTTTTGGGAGTATGTCAGAGTGTTTTTGGTAGCCTTGCTAATAGTGAACACTTTTTTTTGGTAAAGGTTTCTAAGCAGCCGTAGCGCTTATACAAATTCTACTTATTTGTATTTTTTAGTCTTTTGTTTTTACTGGGGCACATACAGTATGGCGTTAGAAAAGGAAGTATGGGGATTTTATAAAGCGCAGCAGACCTTGAAATGATGGCTTCCCGAGACTCATAAGGCAGACCAGCTGGACCAAGGTACCAATGGTGGACTGACCGCTCAGATACAGAATACGCTAACATAGCTAGGACCTAAGGCTAGCCTACTATCCAGCTTGAGTGAAAATGATGTGTAGTTCGAGGAATTTAAAACGTAATCATGTGCATAGTGAGTGGAACTACAGTGACTTTATTTCGTCCTTTTGCTGTCCCAAGACCCCCCTCTAATATCTGTCCTCTCTTTGTTCCTGCCCTGTCTCTGTCCAGGTCCAAGACATGTGTTTTAGCCAGGACAGTCGCTGGGTTACCATCAGCACCCTTCGAGGCACAACCCATGTATTTCCCATCAACCCCTATGGCGGTGCACCCTGTGCCCGCACCCACATGTCACCTCGCGTGGTAAATCGGATGTCTCGCTTCCAAAAGAGTGCCGGCTTGGAGGACATTGAACAGGAGCTGAACAGGGTAGCTGCGTTAGGAGGAGGAGCAGGAGTTGGAGGCATCGGAGGAGGTGGCTGCATCCTGGGAGGAGGAGGAGGCATCGGGGGCCGCTGTAGCCCCATACCTGGCATGTCCAGCAGCCCCTCGGGTTCTCCACTGCATGGTAAGGAGCTTGTGAGGGAGGAGAACTGAAAGGCTTGCTGTTTTTGTTACCTATGCGTGTTGAGGTTGGCATCTAATGCGCATTTGGTGCAAGGCAGCATGGAGGAGGTTAACCAGATTTCTCAGGTTCATATCATTGAAGGTTAAAGATATGATAGAAAGCTTGATTAACTATATTCACATATTTTTGCAATAGGGAATAAGAATGTGACATTATCAACAAGTCGGCCATCTTTGAAGGATACCTTTTTTAGTTTACCGACAAACTAGCGTTGAAACCTCTAAAACATGATTGGTAGCCAATGCCAAGACCAACAAACAAAACAAAAAAGGAACAATTGATAATGGTCCGTTTGTATCGGTAGATTAATAGTGCATGATAATCGATGATGATTGTATAGTTGTCATGGTCCCTGTAGATTTAAAGGTGCTGTACCCAGCAGTTTGTAAATTAGACATGGGCCTCAAAAGATACAACTTTTTTAATCTAACGACAGGTCCAGGCACTGACTCCAGTTGTGTGTGTGTTTCCAGTGAGTGGTCACCGAGTAGCTCTATTCCTGGGATTCTGATCTGTCTGCCAAAACCTTGTTCACCTTGTTTGTCAAACAACACGGATGGCTGCTCCCACTGGCTGTGTCCCTATTTGACATTGATAAACTCTGAAAAACACACACTTTGTGTAAGCAGCACTGCGTGACCCCATAGGTGTTACTTAGTATGAAATAAAACAGTTCTCATAAGTCATTTATTTCCAAGAACACCCCTGAGCTTTAACTAATGTGTCAGGGTGATGTCAAGACCTTGATAAACACTGCAGCGAACCAGATGACTGGGAATTGACAGTTTGGTCATTGGAAATCATGTAACAAGGTTTAAGGTTCATTTATTGTCATTGTAAAACGCATGGCTTTGAAGAAACAAAATGAGTAGCCTAGTGGTATGGAAGCATTTTCTTCTTAGTAAACTGCCAGGGATGTTGTATTATACATATTTTATACACCCATTGCACCACATGCTTTTTAGCTTAAAGGGGTGGAAAACGTTGACATAGAGTGGTGCAATGATGACATATTTTTGTAGGCAGACCCAGAAGTTAGCATCACAAGGGCTCCCGCAACTAAAAGCAAATAGATTTCTCCATTGGATTAAGGAGTATAGCAGAAAATAAAGATCTTTGGCAGACACGTGTATGATAATAACACTTATACTTACTTTAGTTTGGCAGGATAATCTCATATTATAATATTGACATACTAAAACAACTTCATGATAGTTTTTTAAGTGTGAATACAACCACCAGGAGTAAAAAGTTAACTATAAACAAACTACATGAAAAATCTTCAGGACCTCTAAGCTAAAGGTAGACTTGTGATTGGCATGATGAGTCATTGTGTTTCATGTTGTTAACATGAAACACAATTCAGGACGGGGAAACTGTAAGTGATAAAAAGCTGACTAATTTACACGTTATAGTACTCATTCCTGCACCACTCTATATCTGTAGTTTTAGTAGGCAAATGTGCTGTTGCAAACTCAACAGGTCTAATTTAGGATAATATTGTTTACAATACATTTGCATCTATGTGCTGAAACATCCAGAGGGATCATCATCTGTTTTCTTTTATATTAAAATGTACCAATATGACAAAATATATAAATAGTGAAATTTTTGTACTCTTGGTTGAAAAATGACGCCCTTGCCTTCTTTCTCCGTCCTGTCTTCCTTGTCTGGACCCAGACTCCTTTGTAACCTCTAGACTCAAATATACACACACACATACACCTACACACAGACACACACATTCCTTCACACTGTGAAAAATAGGCCATCAAACATTAAAAGGATGTCTTACTTTGGAGAGTCACCGCTCTGCTGCGATGAGAGACAGAAACATCAAAGTGGGGTATGAGGTGAAAGTGAGGGAGCAAAGTAATGAGGTACGATTGAAAAAAGTGAAGGAGAGATGGTACAGGGGGAACGGAGGAGGAAGAGCGACAGACGGAGGGGGAGAAAGATAGGTTTGTAGTAGAAGCAGCACTGAAAGCCGGGGGTCTCGGGGAGCATGCTCGTAAATCACACTTGTGTTTCAAAGAAAAGCATTAGAGCCACCTGTCAACAATTAGTCCTCCAAGTGATACCTTACTGTGTGTGTGTGTGTGTGTGTGTGTGTGTGTGTGTGTGTGTGTGTGTGTGTGTGTGTGTGTGTGTGTGTGTGTGTGTGTGTGTGTGTGTGTGTGTGTGTGTGTGTGTGTGTGTGTGTGTGTGTGTGTGTGTGTGTGTGTGTGTGTGTGTGTGTGTGTGTGTGTGTGTGTGTGTGTGTGTGTGTGTGTGTGTGTGTGTGTGTGTACATTTGAAGAAGATAAACTATGTACACAACTAATCTTTTTTTAAATGGAAAAAATGAAAGAATACTAATATTTGCTTGACTCCAAAACATTCAAACATAATTGTTATATCTAAGTGTATTAGATAGTCCACAGGAAGTTCTAATCTGTACCATATAGGCGCTAGCTAACCTAATAACAAATTCCAAACTAGCCCCTCCACCCGCCTCCTTTCTAATTTAATTTGTGCACGTTTGCTTGGCGGGTCCGCAAATTCCGTGCCGTTCCAAGCCAGCAGGGATAAAAAATTATGAAATCTTCCAACACCAAATCTACATCGATTCTTATCCTCTGCCTTACCTGACCAGGTGCAATGCTGTTCGTATCCGTCATGACTGATGACACTGTAGACATGTAGTTGCCTGCTCTTCATTTGATAAAGCTGTCAGTTTACTGCCATTTATTTTTCTCAAATGAGACCAGGTATTCCATATCTATCCACAAGTTGGCAGGTAGGCCTAGATTAGCTCTCCAGAAAATCAATGACCTGAGAAAAGGAGAGACTCTTTGGGTTGATTCCAATAAAACCCTAACACCCTTTCCCTACCATCTACACTTTGCTATGAGGGGCCGCCACATTTAGTTTCAAACCAACTAGTGGGGATCGGGAGGTATTAAACCCTCCAACAGCGAGTCTGCATGGGTCCAGAACTAACAAATACTTCCTTGCAAAAATGTACTAGTAAAGTATAACATTTTATTTTGTTATACAGATTGTAACAACTTGAATGTTACATTGTATTTTTATTATTTTACTGAGAATCATGTACACCCATGTCTAGTCTAAGACATTTTTGACGTGTGCATTTCATTTTAAAGTTGTATATACAGGAACGATTGCTAAAGCAGCTAATAATCCTCAGATTTAAAGCAAGAAAAGGTTTGCAAAAAAAGCAACTAAAGATTTTTGGTTATGACAGTTTATGCCGGAGAGAGAGTTTGTCTTGAAGCTTGCTGCTGTATTTACATCCTACACCTTAAAGAAGGACCCTCATTCAGCTCAGAGTGTGACCACATAGGAGTTCCCTATGTCACAGAGTGGTAGGGTGTAGGGGTCGGTTTGGAATGGGGCCAGTGAGTGAGATACAATTTAGTAGACTTCATGAAGTTTCTATCACTTTTTAAATGTTATATGTGACATTTACCTTCCATTATTTTGTAACTTAGAATTGTCTGCGTGTGGAGACTGTGGCTTTTTTTGGGGTGGTTTTGCAGAGAATTTAGTCAATGTTTAATTACACTTTTCACCCAAGCTGTTGCACCAATACAAGTTGATCCTCAACCTCAGAAGCAAGCATATATTTACATGGTGCAAACCAAGAACACAAATCACAGATCACAAATCACAGATCACAAATCACAGGTCATTATCAGTTCACCAGTCACATATGTCTGGTGCAAGGTCGTGTTGGTCTCTGTGTGTCTGTCATTTTAAACAAATTGGCTCCGAAGCATCCTGCCTTATGTACATTTAGAAACCAGCCCCCCCTCAATCACTACCGCTGCCACCAGCGTTGATAAAACCTCCATAATTTGCGGGAATTTCACCGGATGAAAACACATTAGGTCACACACGCTTTTCTGTCTATTTTTGTGGCCCGGGTGTGAGTTTTGGGCATTGAATGCACTTTTCAAAAGCTGGCAGAGAGCAACGGGGTGAGGCACGCCAGGCTAGGCCACCTAGCCACAACAGCTGCTCTGTGATTGTTGCCAGTGAGGACAGCGTTGATTTTTGGAAAGGAACTGAAGAAAAGTACACATCCTCCCCAAAGCTGCCAGCCCAGGCCACCGGCGAGCCTAAAAATAGAGGCTGCAATTGCCGTCTTCTTGTCACTGTTAACATCTAGTATGGCTATTTACGTCCCTGTGTACAGTTCAATTTCCCCCCCCATCCCTTCTTTTTCAAAGGTTATTTTGATCTTTTGTGATCAGTGTTTTGTGATTCAAAGTGATGACTTATATTGTGACAGTTCCACGTTGTAAAGCGCGGCTGGTCTGTGGCCCGGCACACACAAGTCTTGATTAGTAAGTGCAGTTCCTCTACAAAGGGCAGAGGTTATTGAGGCCGAGCCCGGCATATGGTAGCCACTGTACAGTTGTATTATTAAAATGTTTTCGGTTCCAACCACAGAGTTCTGCTGTATACAGAGGTGGAAGAAGTACTCAGATCCTTTACTTAATCAAAAGGAGAAATATTACAAGTAAAATCCCTGAATTCAAAATGCTACTTAAAGAAACCCTGTTATGCTTTTTGTGGTTTTCCCTTCCCTGTAGTGAGTTATAGTTTAAAGTTATAGTTTTGTTTGCATGTAAATGGTTTGCAAAGCCAAAATTCCCAGTTTCCTCCAGAGGGATTTGGTCTCCCACACACACTTTTTTTTTTTTTTTTACTTAAAATGCATTTAAACATGTCAGAGTAGAAACACAAAATACCAATATGAACCTGAACATTTGCATAATATGTCATCTTTAATAAAACACTGGTATTATCAACAACATGTACTGTAGCTAAATTATGCAGATTAGCTTTTCACAGCATTATATTTTCATAGAATATTGTATTATGTTGTTTTTATCACAAAAAGTGATAGTGCAGTAGTACTGCATCATATCAGCATTTTTTGTATAACTGAGTGTTAAATAAATAGAGCAGAGGGAAAAAAAGTTAAATATTTCTTTCACAAATCTACTGTAATAGAGAAGTACAAATTCACTTTAAATAATTATGTTCAAGTGGAGAAGAAAAGTATGGCAAAATAGTGCTTTAATACAGTACTTGAGTACATTTCACCACTTACTGTTTAATAAAGCACTGTGCTCTACTGTGCAATGGCTGGGAGACTCACATTGTCTCTCTTTTTTCCTTAAAGGTGGGGTAGGTAAGTTTGAGAAACCGGCTCGAGATACACTTTTTGTTATATTCCATGGAATGCTCTTAACATCCCGATAGCAATGAATATCTTAAGTGCTTTGACAAAAAATCCATACAAAAATATCATCTGTGGAAGCCGTAATACTGTAAAAAGTACGACCAATCATTTTAGCCGGCTGGGCTAAAATAACTGGATGGCCTACCTGCCTGTCAGCCTTCCATCTGTGCACAAACTTATCTCGTGCCCTCATTGGTCATGTGTGCATTCGTGTGTGTTGGAGGAGGGGCTCTATAAGGAAGTGACAGATTTTTTCCGGCTGTGTATTTTCAAATTCTAGCGCACTCGAGCTGGTTTCTCCAAAATGACCTACCCCACCTTTAAAGCAGTACCAAACATACTTTATATTATTTAATAATAAAAAAAGACTTAACATTTATTAGGATTTTACACTTATTGCTGACCCAATCGTTAGGCTGTATTAATCAAGCAATGCTTTAAACATGTTTAAATGTTTGAATCAGAGTCTCTGAGATTAGGATTTTTTTAAACATGTAATTAATCTGTTCTTAATTTAAAATTCAAACAAACCCCTTTCACTGAGGATGATCGTGAAAAGTGAAATCTCCAAACACTGCATATTAATCTATTATCATATTATTATGAGCCATTGGATGAGTTTGAGAGATGCTTTTTATCAGTATAATCCATTATTTTTCAATTTAAGAACTTATTTTTGGGCTAGCTGTATAGATTGATAGAACTGGCAGCCCATCTACTTGTCTTGGTCCCCATGAGGACGACCCGGGTTCGATATCCACCATCGGACCATTTGCCGCTTCTTATCCCCTCTGTCTCCCTCTTCAAAGAAAGTGTTTATTGTATAATTATTTACAGTAAAAAACATTAATTGACAAATGAATTAAAACGTATGTGGATTGCTGCTGTACAGAGTCATCTCATCGCTGTAATCCTTTCATGATTCTTTGTCTGATCTGTGTTCATAATTCTTTATGAAAGACTTCTCTCTATTGTAAAGTAGATTGAGATGAGGCTTTCATCTGCCACTTAGAGGTCTACATCCAGGATGAAATACATGTTTTTTTAACGTGTTTACACACAACTCCGGTCCAACACATCATTGCGAGGCTATTAGTCAGAGCAACAGATTTGTTTCCTCACCCCGCAGAAGCCCTGGTGGTCCGATCACTGAGCCATCTGGGCTTTGGCGCTGGTTCAGAGAGAACAGGGGCGGCAAAAAACAAGGTGTGACGGGAAACAGTTAATTCACTTGTTGATAAAGGGACACTTCCTTTCTGCTATTAGAGGCTGACGGCTTGCTTATTTGGGTTTGGACTTTGGTGTTATCTCGCCTCCCTCCTCCCCCCCGTCAGTCATCGGCCCTTGGTGAAAAACACCAACTCTTCACCGAGGTCGATGCCAAGGAAACATGACCTAATAACTGCCGGTGTGTGACACTTTAGTACATGACCTTGGTGCGACCCTGTTTTTACAGTATACTCTAGTAAGTTGAATACAGTACAGTTGAGTATGTTGAAACCTCGGTTTCACACAGATAGGAGATGGGTTTAACAGAGCAAGTTAGCATGCTCATTTCAAAAACGTGTCGCAGTATGAAACAGTGAGATAGATGACTTGTCCAGATTTCATCATGTCATCATGATGAGCTGTCTTGGATCAGCGTCCAGACTGAGCTAACCGGCGTTCGTAAAGTCACCACAGGCCCACGTCTTGGTCATATTTATTGTATTTAATTTTCTGCACTTTCTTTTAAACACCCTATTCTGCCTTCTACATCCCCATTTTATTGTTATAGCATCCCTAGCCTTGCCTAGATAGCCACAACATGGTGAGCACTTACCATGCCTGCAGTGGTGTTCTTTATCAAAGTACATTTACTGTGCTTAAGTACGGATTTGGGGTACTTGTGCTTGTAAGTATTTTCATTTTGTGCTACTTCATACTTACTGTACATTTTGGAAAAATCGTTTCTAGTTACTTTACATATTCATATTATAATCTAATACAAAATATACACAAACTCATACATAAACTGATATATTATTATTGGTTAAGATATCGAGCAGCAGTATATAAATTAATTTAATTAGCTCCATCTTTACCGGCAGCGATGAACCCCTTAATGCATTAATAACAATAATCCAGTAAATTAAGATAGATTATTCTAAATTAGGACATTATGCACAATAAGTACTTTTACTTTTAATACTTTAAGTATATTTTGATGCCAATCATTTAGTATTTTTACACTGTAGTATCTCTACTTTTACCTAAATCAAATATCCTTAACCTCTGCATGCCTATAACTGACGCAACCCCTAACCAAACATAGGAGTAGGCACAAAAGCAAAATTATTGAATTTAGGGATTGAGTAATAATGTCGTAATCTATACATTTAAATGAGTGAAAATACAGAAGACATTATCATTAATCCAATATGATTCTAGCAAAAATAAATCTGCTTGTTTAACATACTTTTTTTTAAATAACACAACATATTGTTACCCATACATCCTCATGCAATCAACTGCCGAGCTAGTTGACAGTACCAATCACCGCGTGTAACCACGAAAGCAAAAATAGTGGTGAGTATCATTACTAACTTCTTGGGGTGACCATGACACAGGGGGTAAATAGGCATACACCAATCACAGGGTCATTGGTTCGATTCCCACCCCCTGCAGTCAAATTTCAAATTGTCCTGGGCAAGATAGTTAACACCCAAATTGCTTCTATAGTCATAAGTACGTCGCTTTAGATCAATTTATCAGATAAATAACATGTAATGTTTTGTATAACAAAAGTATGTTATAATCTAATGGAATTTATTAGTAAAAATAAGTATGTAGGAAAACTAGTTAATGTTACACTTTGGTATAATTACCCCAAATGATAGACATTAAAGCTTGGTGGTATCCCTGTGTTTTAGTACCGGAGTTGTCCTCTGAGTGGCGCTGTGAGGTCAGGATTCAGCGGTTAGCAGAGGGAGGAGCAGAGCAGAGCAGACAGGAAAAGACTTGAAAAGCTTGAGTTGTGCTGCAAGGGTTTTGCTTTGATACAAATCTAACAGCAGTAGAGGAGCGGACCAATTTCTCTGGCTTTTTTAATGAATGGTCCCTTCCTTCAACCAAAAGAACTTGCAGCCGTTCTTTAAAACTTTTTTTTTCTCTTTTAAAGAGGCAGTCGAAACATAGTACTGTTGCATATAAAAAAAACCTTACCTGAATTTGTCTTTTTTGCATTTACTTGCCTCTTTTGGTTGTTTTCTTAAGAAGGCCATAGAGGAATGATTTTAATTAGATCTTTATAATTTCTTAAACCTATGAAAAAATTGTTATTTTTTCTGATTAGAGTTTATTACCCTTGTATTATAAATATTTGTGACTCGTAAAATCCAGAATCACATTTGGACCACACTTTATTTATCTTAATAATTTACCCTACAAATGGTTGCAGAGGAAACACACAATTACGAATAGCTTTTCTAAAAGAGCAGATGTTCTTTTAAAAGCATTTTCCCCCTCAACCTGCCATATCCTCAAGAGGATTAGGGCTTTGTACATTACTCCGTACATTTGATTTAACCGTGTTTGTTACAGTGTGTGTGCCATCAAAGGTAAGAGACTTGTGTTTGTTGCAGGCTCCACCGGCAGGCTTCTTCTCCCCTGCGGTCGGCCAGAGCCCGGCTCGGCTTGAGTCAATAAACGGAGAGCTCAGCGCAAAACCACACTGCAATCGAACAAGCTGTTTACTCTGAAAATTAGCCCTCCCCTGTACTTTTGGGGCTTTTAAAGCGACCAAAAATACACAGTGCGAGGAATATGTATCTTGGCCCGCTTTCGGGGCCCCGCCAAAGACCTTTTTCCTTTTTGTACAAACCCTAATAACTCAATCTCCACAACCACTAAGCTCTCTTATCACTGGGTGCCCGCAGCTGCACTCATCATTATTTGATTTGCAAAATTGCGATAAAAGAAATAATAAAGCAGGCTTGCAATTACACAGAGAAGGCACTTGTGGCTTCCAGCTTATTGCCCACCATGTGAATAGTTCACGCTCTGAGAAAGCCAAAGCCTTTCAATGTTGCAGGATCAATAGATTTGACATCCCACCTTTGCTCTGCTGCAGTGTGAGGATAATGGGTTTGTTTTCTCTCTTATTTGAGTTGATCTGTGTTTCTGAAGCTTAAAGCCAGTAAAAGTGTTGGTTTTACACCAATGCATAACAGGTTGTTAATAACACCATTCTTTGTAAGTGTACAATATATCATTCATAAATACAGTTATTTGGCTTGGGTCAAATAAAACAACATATTGTTGATAGAAATTGAAGATTTTCTCAGCTATAACGGAAATCATTTTTGTTAATTAATGTATTGATTACAAATTCAAAGACTTTATTTGTTATATCCACAATAGTTTCAGCATACAAATATTAAGTTCCTCCAGCAATGCAATATAGAAAGAGGAAATGAAAAGTGCAAGGGAATGGTTAATGGTATGTGTTATATTGTAAAAGTAAATATAGTAATCCATATACACAACTCACTAGTAATATTCCAGCTTGAAAGTAAACCTATTGTATTCGCATTACACGCCATTCATTTAGACTGCCAAAACCCTAAATTGATATCATATCTTGTTTTTTGCCCGCTATTCAAACAGAGCAACTGTCAATCACTATACATTACAACAACAACAACAAAAGTGAACTCTGCATCGGCTGCAGTATAATCACCTATAACATAGAATGTTTATGTAGGAAATGTTGAATTATTGTGCCCATATGTGTTTGTTATCATACAGTATACTGTATAATACCAAAGGTTGTTTTGATTGAGTTAAAACAAATAGAAATACCAAAATTGTCTGTTTTGCAGAACATATTTTATACAAGCAATATGCAATAAATTCCTTGTGCTGAAGATGTGAATTATGATGTTTTGTTTGTTTAACCTTGTCTGGTGGATGATTGTCACTGGACTCCTTTATCTCCTTTTAAGTCCTGCCAAATCCAATCAAAATAAACGTAAGCAACATTCTACAAAGTTCTGATACCTAAACGGCAAAATTAAGTTTAGCATTTAAAAGATTCATAAAAGTGTAGTTTATACAACACAATGTTGAATACTGGTGCAATGAATATACCATATTTATGCAGTATGGACGGCAAGCAGTGTGTATTGATTAAGTTAATGCTGTTTGTAGAATATTGAAATACTTTTAAAAAAAAAGTATTCAAACATATATGTACATTGAACAGCTTGAAACAAGTTATTTTCACTTTTTATAAAATCAAGAAGATGTTTCAATCGATAACATTATGCATAATGGGCATTTCAACATTTCCATTATCACTTACACGAGGAGAAAAACATTAAAAAACACATTTATTTTTGCCTTTTCTCACAATTACTGTAAGTTAAACGAGTTAGAAGGGAGAACAAATGGTACAGTGTTTTTATAGTATTAGCTCATTGAAAAACATTGAAAAAGGCATTCATCTCTTAATGATCAGAGATGATCTTTTTTGATCACAATGCTAAATATCTTTAAAATATTAAAGTGTCCCATGTCTCACCTTGTAGTTTTTTTTTTTTTTTTTTTTTTTACATTGACATTTTGAAAAAAAGAGAAAAACAGGAACCATGTAATGAACTCTTTCGTTCTCAAACTGTCTCTGTCTCTCCTATTTAGTCTCCTTTGGTGTGTGTGTGTGTGTGTGTGTGTGTGTGTGTGTGTGTGTGTGTGTGTGTGTGTGTGTGTGTGTGTGTGTGTGTGTGTGTGTGTGTGTGTGTGTGTGTGTGTGTGTGTGTGTGTGTGTGTGTGTGTGTGTGTGTGTGTGTGTGTGTGTGTGTGTGTGTGTGTGTGTGTGTGTGTGTGTGTGTGTGTGTGTGTGTGTGTGTGTGTGTGTGTATTTGCACCCCCTCTTGCCAAAATGCACACATACACCTCCTGCTTTCCCAACATCCCTCTTTACTGTGAGCTACTAGCTCCTTGACACAAATCAAATGATACACACACACACACACACACACACACACACACACACACACACACACACACACACACACACACACACACACACACACACACACACACACACACACACACACACACACACACACACACACATAATTTGGGTTGTGGATGTCATCTGATCCAGTGGAGATGTCTGACCCCCCTCCAGCTCCTCTTGCTGGTTACTCAGTCATGTCTGATGAAGCCAGATAAATACAGACATGCTGTAAACTTAGATATCTGATTTCAGGGTGCTGTTTGTGTGTGTTTTTAAATTAGCGCGTGTTCCATTCACTGAATTGTTTTCTTATGATTTAGGATGGGCTGTGTGTAGGAAGTTTGAATCAGTGTTTTTGGATGTAGTGTATATGAGTTGTGTTTCCTCATTGCTAGTGTATCTTCCTCCTTATTACAACACAAACTGCTCTCATAGCCCCTTCTTTCCTTTTTCACATTTCAGATATTATGAAGGAATACCAACAAAGATCATGTCTTGACATTTTTTTCATTTTGTCCGCTGAGTGTTTGGTTTTTTATTAGCTCCCTGACATGAGAAATGTCAATGAAAATATAAAAAAAAAACGTTAGCTTGCCGTTTGGGAGTGGAGGACTGGGCAGGAAGCCATTTTCACACAGGCCAGCCTGACCCTCACTCTTAGCTTCGACTGCAAATAGTAAACAAGCAATGTCGTCGTCCGTGCAGAAAGAAAAGACAGGCGGGAAAGGGAAAACTGAGAAGATAGATCCCTCCGCCGCGAGGTTACCTGAGAGACAAGGGAAAAGAAAATGACATGATGGCTTTTCCACCCGTGTTCCGATTCCTTTGCAAAACAGTAAATCCTGTGAAGTTTATTTTCTTTGCAGCATCTGTGTTTTATAAGGGCTCTTTTAATTTGTTTTTACTCTGTCCAGTGGGGATCCCAGCTCCTTCTTCTTCTTTTTTTCCTTCCCCCTTTATGTTCAACCTTTTTTAGCCCTCCCTGCATTCATCTCTGTCTCCCTCTTTCCTCCCCTGTGGAAGTTAGTGTTTTAATAATAATACTTTGGGGAACTGGGATAGTAGAACCGCTTTCTTCTTCGGCACAAAAAGAGTCCAACCCCTCTTTTTTCAATCCCCTGCTTTAATCCCTCCCTCCTTTAGGACTATCAAGGTATGAATGGTGGAATGTGGGTACAGGGGTGTCGAAACTAGGGCCCGGGGGCCAACTGAGGCCCATTGTCTATTTTGAATTGGCCCTCAGCAATTTCAAAAAGTATAATGGACAATGGCCCACTCCTGAAACTTGTGCTATTCCTTTATTGTACTTCTTAAATATATATGTAAACATATATTACACAGTAGTATTCATGTGTTAAAAAGCCCACTTTTCAAATAAATTCAGTCAATTAAAGTTGAAAACATTTTCTTACAAATCCTAGCCAAATAACTGATTTGCATAACCAGCTTTAAATATACCCTTCCTATTTCCCCTTTGTTATAAGCGATCTCAGGCTTCTGTTTTAAGGAATGAGCAGCAAACCGTTTTTGTAACAAAAATAAATGAAACCCTATAGAAGCTGTTATTTTTCTTAAAGCATATTCAAGTGTCAAGCATAATTTACCTACATTTGATTGATTTTGCTAACTTACAACTTAACTTATGAGGCAATATAACTCATCACTAGTGAGTGTCCCAGCCCTTCGTATGATTTTCGGTATGTGGCCCTCAGTGAACAAAGACTGACACATTGTTGCTGATATAGGCCAATTTTTTAATAGAACTGCACTTAGAAGGGGTGGTAACAACTTAAAATGTTGGTGCATATATAGTACTTGTGTTTTATACCCAATGTAAAAACAATATATGTTATCCTATTAAAACAATATGGAAATAGAAGTGGACTGCATTTATATAGCACTTCTTGACGACCTCTCAAAGTGCTTTTACATATACAGTACAAGCCGGCAGAGTCTGCCATACAAGGTCATCTGCTCTGGAGCCTAACATTCACACACCATTGGCCACTCCATTGGGAGCCATTGTGTTTAGGGTTAGTAAGTATCTTGCCCTGATTCAAATCAAGGAATTGTTGGAAATACCTGATCAAAGAATAATCACTTTTCTGACTTTTTTTATCTTTTTAAATGAAAATGTATTTTGGAATTCAAACACAAGTGTCCATTGCAATTTTTCCAATGAGCACTGATTGGGAACACGCTTGTGAACTGTCAACGGGGGGGCATGCATAACACAGCATAACACCGGGGAAACTTTGGCGCTGTTCTGAGTTTGTTCTAATCTGTCAAAATGACGGACGAATTTCAGATTTTTCCGTCATTGTTAAAAAAAAATCCATCATAGACGAAAAATATTCGGTTAACGCGAACTCTGCCACAGACATATATTGGTCAGTATATCCTAAGTATTGAGGAAAGAGAGCCAACCCTTATTTTAGGTAGACAGTATTAGAGATTGCGCCAAACAGCCCATATTTTAATATAACATAATTGCTATACATGAAATAATTGCTATACTTTTAATGACGGTCTGGCTAAGATTCTAAAAGCTTTAGCAGAGATATTATTCTCTGACAAGAGTCCAATTCTGTTGAACAAATCAACCAACTGGTGTAAAGTTGTTATTACACACTACAACTGTTGCCTTTTGCATGCAAAGAGCGGTTTAATCTTGTTGGCCTGGAAGTAACCGAAATATATCAACTGTGCAAAAGCATAAAGTCTAGTGAAAACCATAAAAAGTGTTCCCTTGCTGAGACTTCATCTTTTTTTTGTTCTCTTCATTACTCTGCCTCTTAACCCAAATCCTCTTCTGACCTGCTAGAGTTTTCTTTTCCCTTGACTGAAATATTCTCTTCTGGCAGAACAATTCAAATAAGACAAAGTGTCCGTGGATACACAAAGTCTTCAGAGCTTGTCCTTTTGCACGTTGGCTCCTCGTCGGCAGCCTACTGCTTGCATTGGATGCAAATTGGGTATTAAAGAGGGGAGAGAAACATGAGATAGCGTGTCAGGGACTGGCTGAGAAGAGGGAAAGAGTGCGAAGGTTAGAGTGAGAGGCTTAATGCGAGGAGAGAATGCAAATGCTGTTGAGACAGGGATGGATGGATGGATTGAGGGGAGCTGGATGGATGGTTGGATTAAAAGGAGAAAAGGAGACGAGAGTCAGGTGACAGTGTGACTTTTTGGCAGGGTCAGAGTTTTTCTCCGGACGACACGACGGAGCTGGATTTGCATTGATGGATCTTTTTTCCATGGGAATGTCATGTATCAGTGCTTGGGCACATCACGCCCCGGTCATTAATCAAATCATGGCCTCCGTCGAGGGCTATCTGTCTGTCTGACGGACTCTTTTCATCTGTCTACCTCTCTCTCTTTGTAGTATCCTTGGTCAGCCCTTTTCCTTTCTGAATTACTTCTTACTTGTTTCTATTTATTGAAACTATTGCCTTAGCACTGGCTTAGAACATAGAACAAATCTGTACAGTTACATTTAAAAAAGAGGATTTCTATACCATAAGCGTCTTTGAGTTTCCTGAAAAGCACTATACAAGTCTCATGTATTATTATTATTATTTATTATAAATACTTGTTGTAGAACAAGGAAAAGTAATTTCTGCAGTAATGTAGTATCATTGATAGGCACAGGTAGTAATTATGGTACAGGCCAAATATAGACTGGTTATACACTTGGCAGACATTCCTTACATTTCAGAATGATTTTAAATCACAACTTAATTTAAAAATCCTTAAACTATTTCTAAGTGTAAAAGTATGTAAGGCAAGGCACATTCATTAATATAGCACAAACTAAAACAATCTAAACAAGAAAGGTCAAAAATCAAAATACAAGAATGAAAGAGAATTTTCGAATAATTTCTTTTTTTGATTTAATAAAAAGCAATAATGTAAACACACATTTACAAAAAGCATATGTAGTCTTCATTCTGATATTTGTTTTTAGCCTTTCTAAAATGATGGACATGATTTCCACTCCTATTCTTTGATATTAGTAGAGGTAAACACTCCCTTTATCATTTGTTAGCATACCTTTACTCAATTTGTCTACAAGCCACCACATACACAGACACACACACTTCACTGCTGCCTGTCTCTCAGACATCCAAGCTGTCTTCCCATGTATCATCTTCTGGCCGTCCGTGATCTCCAACACGTTACACATGAAGTCGTCTTCACTGGGGGGGTTATGACAGTTGAGGAGCACTTTGCCTTGAGTGACAACACGGCATGATCATCAACTCCCGCATCTGTTCTAGAACCCACAGTGAGGCTTATTTTTTAAGGGTGGGGGATTACCGCGTATAAAGCAGTGAAGCTAAAGTCCTTTTTTGAATGACGATGCTAAATTCGTCAACACCCCCACCCCCAAATCCCAACCCTCCACTCCCTTCTTTGCTGAAGCACCATTATGGCTATTCAGGCTGCTTCCTGTACTGATTCCCCCCCCCCCCCCCCTCCCCCCCCCCCCCCTCCCCCCCCCCCCCCTCCCCTCAACACAAAAGGTGGCTGCCCAAGCTCTCGGGGTGTAGCTTTTGAAATCTGGAGGACTTTCAGGATCGGTCCCGGTACAGACCTCTGTTAGTCTTACCAATACAGGAGCAGAAAGAAATGAAGGACAAGTTTGTGTAATGGTCTCCTCTCCGCCTCTGAAGGTCATGCGGCATTGTGGGCCAGCGGAGGTCTGAAGGACGGCCCTTTAGAGGCCCACAACGCGGAGGTTTGGCAGGACTAATGAATCTCAGAGCTACACGTTAATGATCTAAAAGACTGGTCCAAAACACTCAGCAGTCCCTTTCCGCTCGCATTCAGCCTCCTCTTGATCGCTCCTTTCCAAATAAAGACGAGGCACTCTCCTCCTATACCTTTATTGTAACCTTTGATGTCCGCCTTGTTTTCTTTGTCTTCGCGTCCCCCCCTTCCTCCTTTTCAGTCCTTTATATTGCGTGGCTGTCACTCATCTATTAAGGCAACAAATGGAACAAGGAAAACATTCAGAGAGCGTATTGTGGTTAGCTCTTTATTTCTTTTGAAAGCACTTGAACTTGGATTTTCTTTTTTGCTGCACATTGAATCAGCAGGGTCTCTTGTATTTGTCGTGGCTTTGTCACAGGATTACGGGGGCATATTTGTTTTATTATCCACATTTATTTTCCCCCTATAGTGTAATGTTTCTTTCTTACTGTTTCTATGTGACTGTTTCTTTTCCCATTGTACCAACGTGACAATACAAACCCATAGTGTTGTACTTGGCCCTGGTGGTATGTTGCCATGCAGTTTTTCTCTCAAGGTTTAGAAATAAGCTTTAGAGATGTGTGTCCCTTTACAATGGAGGTAAATGGAACTGAGCTTATAGAAATGATGTATATAAATAACAGCAACATGAGGAACTGAGTCCGATAACAGAAAAAAGTTCCATTCAAAAATATGAACCATATTTCAACTTAATAATTAGCATTTTCCTGACATAATGTATCATAATGCAGGAATCAATTTCTCATAAAACCTGACTACAATTGAGATGTTACCAGGATTTTGCCCACAGTAATACTGTGGGCTGCTTTAGAACTCTTTTAATGGATTTATAAAATAATATTGGTTATTGTACAATATAAACATTTCTTGCCACATGTTATCTTACACAATGAAATATGCTTTGGCTTTTTTGTTTGAAATAAAAACAAATCATGTGTTTATTTTACATGCACACAATTGCATGACTTTTCGTATCAGAGATTATCTCAGCCTGCCTTACTAACAAATGTGAAAGGAGTGTTACCCAGTAAGATGGAAGCTAACTGTATGTCTTTGGTTAAATAGTGAGTGTCACAAGCTAGCAGCCTCTCTCCTGGTATACCTGGTTACATTCATTAGACCTTCGACATGGTCTGATTATGTTTAGCTTGAGCCGCATTGGATTTGAGATTTGTGTGTGTGTGTGTGTGTGTGTGTGTGTGTGTGTGTGTGTGTGTGTGTGTGTGTGTGTGTGTGTGTGTGTGTGTGTGTGTGTGTGTGTGTGTGTGTGTGTGTGTGTGTGTGTGTGTGTGTGTGTGTGTGTGTGTGTTGATTGGCCTTGATTAACAGACTGCCAGGCACTAAAAGCCGAGCTACAGCCTTTGTAATGTAGCATCTTGAGCTGGTTATTTTCAATCATTCCACAGGAGGCCTTGAACGTGTGTGTGTGTGTGTGTGTGTGTGTGTGTGTGTGTGTGTGTGTGTGTGTGTGTGTGTGTGATAGAGAGAGAGTTTAAGCAAAAAGCTTCAATATAAGAGTGCTCAGTATATTCAAACAAGATTTCCTTATGTAACAATAGGTGTTTCAGTTTTGTAAACAACGTGATTGCGAGTATTTTGACTGAAATTGCAATGTCTTTCGATATATTCAAGTTAACTATATATATATATATATTTATTTCTTTGAGATAGAGGGGATGATATCCGTGGGTTCATCTTGGCAACAGACACCGCATTGGGGCCACTATCACTAACCACTGAGCTTTCACCTGGCCCAAATTATCATTTAAAAAACATACTAACACTATCTTTGAAAAATGTATTTTAAATTATATTTGTGTAACTTTTTTTTTAAAGGGTTGTACCAAAAGATAAGCTATTATCAAATATTTTAAACAAGTTTTAAAAAGTATCGTTTGTAGGCCGAGACTTTTCTGCTTCATTCAGAATTATATTTTCACATATTTTGCCTTAACCAAGAAATGTGGATATTGCGATTTTGATAAAAATGTTGAAGGTCACCCGGTTATCTGCAATTCAAAGTGAGCAATGGATAAAAGTGAATGAGGGAATTTTTAATACAACTCGAACTTAGAACTTGGGATTCATCTGTAACGATAAACAAGGAACCGCTTTTCACCAAAACATATTATCACGTGTGAAAGGTTTGACCAGATACCACACAGTATGATTCTCAGTACAACTACGTGGAAGGCTCTCGATTTAAATATTTCCCTTCAAATCTATTAAAAAGCTTTCCCAACCTGGAGAAAATCCAATGTTTTTCACACTTGTAATACTGTATATCTGTGTGTTTCCAGCCAAGCTGAGCAGCCAGGATTCATACAACAACTTCACCAACAACAACATGGGGAACCCGCGGCTGGCCCCACTGCCGAGCCTCACCGTGGTGCTGCCTCTGGCTCAGATCAAACAGCCCATGACCCTGGGCACCATCACCAAGCGCTCCGGGTAGGAAGCACACTCATGCACATCTTAACCCTTCACTTTAACCCCATATTGTGCATGTATAAGCCATCCAAACACACTTAAAGGAGTGTAACCCACTGTAATATAGCTGTAAGAAAGGATTCATCGTATCAGGGTTGGTTTCATAGCAATGATCGGATCGCTACACATTATCCCTTACTTGTCAATCATTCGTAATCTCTTTATACGCTAGTTACATGAGTTATGACATGACTGGTAGCTTGGTGACATCTTGCCTCGGAATGCAGGACATTATTTACACTATTTTTATTTGGATGTGTTGTAGTTTTATTTTGTTGTTGTTAGGTTGTTGATTGCATGTAACAGCAGAGGCCTGTACTACGAAGCCGGATTTTCGCTTAGCCGGCTAACTTCAGGGAAAACTCTGGGTTTCCGGTCCTACGACGCTGGTTCTCTTTTAGCAGGCTAGATCTCCATGGTAACTTATGCTGAGTGGCTGAACTGGTCCGGAGCGGGTTAGGTTGCAGGCTAAGAGATCAACTCAGTGAAAGCACCGCCTGCTGACCAATCAGAGCTCAGTGTGCAGAGTTTAAAGCTATCAAGTCATATTACAGGAGAAAGGAAATACAGAAAAACTGCCTTTGCAGGAAAGACGGCCAGTAAAAATCACCGACTGTGTGAACGTGAACATTAATAGAATATCACCTCCCATCTTCAGAGCAATCTGACTATTATAACATTAGCGTTAAGAAAGCTTACTTAAATATCTGCCACAACATAAGTAACCGGATCAAAGTAACATTAAGTACAGTCCGCGGCATATCACATCATAATGTATCATATTTCCTTATCTGAGTCAGCTGAGCCGTATCTGTCCGTGCAACACTCACAGTGTCACATACTGTATGCAGAAGTATTATTTTAAGCAACACATTAAGTTGAGGAAACACTCGAGACAAATGTAATTAAAGTCAGATCGTGTCTTAGACGGGGCAGTGATATCATAAACCTGTTAATGTACGCATTCAAACACTTTTTCTGTTACCAGCTGTATTCACCTTGCAGGTGCAACTATATGGCTTTTATCCTGGATAAAGTGTTGAAGTCATGGATGTTTCAAGTTTAACGTCTTCATATTTGTCTATATTATACTTCACTTTTCATTCAGGAAGTATGACGCTGCGCTGTCAGTACGCTTCTCCATGTTTGTGATTGGTCAGATGTTGCTAACCCCGCCCCTTTTATGTGAACGCACACCTAACTAGATAGGACACGGCTGGCTTGAGCGATCCACTTGATAACCCGCGTCGTAGGACCGTTTAGCGAGAGCGCGTATGTTTTCGATTAGGCCAACCGGCTAACTCAAACATATCCAGGTTAGGTTGAACCGGCTTCGTAGTACAGGCCTAAGGAGTTGTTGAAGAAACGTCAATACAGCATCATTGAGGGTTATAGACTGTTGAATGACTTTTAGTAGGTAACATTTAAGGATTCTTTATATATTTTGTTTGAAAATACATTTAGACGTAACAAAATACACATTTTAACATGCACAACAAATCAAAGTTAAGGAGTTGCCTCATGTTGAACTATTATTGCCAAACCATGGCACTTAGTTTCATTTCAGTTTTTCATAGTTTATACATCGAAAGAAATAAACAATATAATAACAATTTAAAAGTAAATAAACATATTCACACTTTGGCCTACTTTTATTTCCATTTTCATTCAGCTGTATCCACATAGTACATCGGATGGATATTACATTGATATTGCACATCCACATTATACATAGAAAGGACATTTGGATGAAAACAATAGAACACAAATTGTAAAAATAACAATGTCAAAGAATACAAGAGAGAATAAATAAATAGTCAAATGTAAAGTAAATGAAATGTAAAGAATAAAAAAAGTCAAAATTAATAAATACAATGTTTAAATATATAGGTATAAATTATTAAATTAGACTTATCTATTTGTCATTGTACTTGTTTTAAATAAAAACTCTCTTTTGTAAAAGTCTCCCAGGTGCAATGCACTGAGTATACAAATTAGTCCTTTAAATGGTGATGTCTCCAGAGTGTAAAGGTGTTATTGGCAGCCTATCAAACTCATTTACAGTTTGGCTGCCGTTGAAGAACATTTAAATCACACTGTATTTCATCCTTAACTTCAGTCCTTTGATTTGCTGTCTTTTTCTATCAATCACACTGTAAAAACACTGTATTGTGTCAACAAAGCCCGGAGCTTTTTCTCTCGCATCCATCCGATGCTCATGGATTCCTTGTCTCAGGCCACCACTTTTTTGCATAGGCTAATGAAGCAGAACAGACATGCGAACTTAGCCTGAGGGCTGTTTGGAAAGCAGATAAAACACCTAACTCATAACGAGAATAGAAATAAAAACCCTTACAATAATTTAAAATAATATTCAAGATACGCCAGATGCAGTTTAACCCTGCTAGCTTCCAGTATTATAAGAAAAAATAAAAAGTACCTTCGTCCTCGGTTATTTTTTCTTCTTCTTTTAGAGCTGGATCGTCGCCATGCATTGAAATCATGTAGTTTTAAGACCATGAGCAACAGCAGGCCTTTTCTAAGTGCATTTACATACAGTACAGGTGGCTCCACAAATATGGGCGGATTTCAATATTTTTATTTAAATGTAATTTTCATGCCGTTTTTGAATATGAAATGCTATAATGATGTGAACGGACAGTGATGGATTTATTTCTCGTGTGATATTTGATAAGTGAGCTTAAGAGACTTGATCCTGCGGTGGAAGTGACCGACATTAAGCCTTTCTTTCAAAGCATTAAGATGACTTGCAAAGTGTGTTCGGTTTGCAACACGTATTATTGCTTTCGGTGTCCCGCTTTGGAGTATTTATTATGATGTCCTGACACTGGTGGTTTGCATTTGGTTTTGGCATTGTAATGTTTAACGTCATGCAATGCAGGGTTCTCTGAGTCGAATCAAATTCCCTTTCAATGAGAGCTTTTGTGTTGTTTGTGTTCATTTTAAAGTTATTTGTTGCTATTCTAAGTCCAACTTTTTTTTTTAGATGTTTATTTTCATCTTTATGTCATCTGTAATAATTTTTATATTCAATTTTTATTATGCCTGTACTTGCTGTAGTCCTATTTCTATTTTTACATTCACTTGACACTCATTTCTCTTATTTATTTTTGCCTCTATCCTAATCACTCATTATTATTGCTATTATTTTGTTTTCATTTTTCACTGGCCGATCGATGTTTAAATGAGTTATTTGTCCATTATTATGCCTCCAACTTTCTGTGTAAGCAGTAATAACTACATTTATTTTTGTATTTATTTTATTTATTTCCCTGCTGCAAAGTGCTTCTCTGTCTGGTGTTGCTCTTTCCAAATTCCACAAGTTTGTCATGGTCATATCTTTGAAATATACCGCAGTATATTATTTTAAACCTTCCGATACTAGGCGCAATATGTGTGTTTAGATATAAGTCTTTATTTTTGTTCTTAATTTTATTAAAATATATAACCGAATATTTGCCTAAATAAAATGTAATTAGGAACGTTTCAAATCAAAAACAATCTCATGAAACCTTAAGAATCTGACCAGATATTTAATGCTGACTACTATTTCTTTATACTTTTCAATACTTTGTGTTACAAATACATGTTCGTTGGTGGAAGGAAATAGTGCAATTGTTGGGGGAAATGTTCAACAAAGATTTTAAAACACATTTTTTACTCTAGTGAATATTTCAGACAGTAGGACTTTGAATGTGGGACTTGGTAATAGATTACAGTGTGGGAATTAATGTTAATGAGGAAGCATGTCACTGGGTGTTTCTCAATGTCGAGTAAAGCTGCTCCAGAGCCACTATTTCAAGCATACTACGTCATCGAGTGCCGCCGAAGTACTGTTCCAATGTCCATCATTCTTGGAATTCTACCGAGCCCGGCGTACTTCGTAGCGAGACATTTCGAGGCTGCACATGTGTAGACTCCGCGGTCTTAAAATCCCCACAATGCTTTGTGCACGGACCAATTTCCCCAAATCTGTGGCGGAAAATGTAAGGCGGGGCCTCTCATATGAAGCACACCTGCACACTTGCTCGCCTGTTCCACTCTTCGTTTTCCGAATGCCAGGAAGTATTCTTGCCTCGCTTCTGAAGCAAGTGACTCTGAAGACATGTGCTACCAAGCAAGTGTACTCTACATTGAGAAACACCCACTGTGTGCAATAGGGCGGCTCTTCAACAATTTTTCACGCAAACAGAACATTTTACAGGTACAATCAGAAGACATAATGGCAATATTTGAAATGGGACCCCCATTATCTACCCAAAGCTATAGAATAAGGGCCCAGACACTTTACAGAAAGTATTTAACACATATATTACTAACACTTTTAATATTTGAGAAAGTTGAATATAAAGCCTCATTGACAAGCCAAAAAATGCCTTAACACCATCAAAATACCCTAAACATAAACTAATCTAACTAAATGGTCACTAAACATATATGTCATCAGTATAAACATTGGTCTAAAATAGGTCAAATATAGTAAACACTGACATTAAAGTAGACAATAAAGCTCAATGGCTCAGGGGAATGAGTTAGTATAAGCATAACATGTATCATCACACGCACACACTTTTTAAAAACAATAAATGAATAGCTACAATTATTTTTAACCCTAAAACCATCTAATTATGTACACATTTGACTAATATTTCACATTTAAGACCCATTTTACTTATTTAAAAATGTGAATTATTGGCTGTGTAGGACAGTACCAGACTGCCTCTTTCTTACCTCCATCCAGGCCGGAGGAGGTGTCAGTATTAATGCATCAGGACATGCAGCTGTGCGGCCTGCTCCTGCATGCACACGGCTGCACCAGTACCCCAAACACACACACACACACACATACACACACACACGCACACGCACACACAAAGATAGAGAGGGCTGGCTGCACAGACAGACAGATGGTGCCTGGGCACTCCTGTGCAAGTATAGCGTGAAAGCATATGATATCAGCCCCCACTCTAGGGGCCAAACATGTTGCTCCACTGTGTGTGTGTGTGTGTGTGTGTGTGTGTGTGTGTGTGTGTGTGTGTGTGTGTGTGTGTGTGTGTGTGTGTGTGTGTGTGTGTGTGTGTGTGTGTGTGTGTGTGTGTGTGTGTGTGTGTGTGTGTGTGTGTGTGTGTGTGTGTGTGTGTGTGTGTGTGTGTGTGTGTGTGTGTGTGTGTGTGTGTGTGTGTGTGTGTGTGTGTGTGTGTGTGTGTGTGTGTGTGTGTGTGTGTGTGTGTGTGTGTGGCAGCTGTATTTACACCTGTATGGGCAGATCACTGTTGGCAGGGCTGCAGAGGAACACACCAGCTGCTTAACCTACATTCCCTACTAGGCTGTCTTTGTGTGCACTCTGCCGTGACACAAACACACAGACACATGCACAAATAGACACTTTGATGAAGCTTTTTCACCCTTTGTGTGACCAGGCTCATTTAATGGATACCTTCATGGACTCTAGAATGTCTACCAATGTGCACATTCTGTAGTTGACTCGCATTTTATTTTTTAGGGCAATTTTTAGCCTTTATTAGAGATATAGATTTGAAATGGGAAGATACAAGGGATGACATGAGTAAAGTGACAGCAGCCATGATTCGAACCGGTTTCCTCCTCAGCGTTGACACAACCCCAGTACCTGCCAACAACTCTACCAAGAACGCAATGCAACAGCCAGTTGTGAGATTTAATCATGTACATTTAATCAAGTGTTGTACCTGATTACAATTTTGAGGTACACGTATACTTCTGTACTTTTTGCTCCAGTACATTTATTTGACAACTTTAGTTTGACACATTCAGATGTGTTTAACAAACAAAGATATATATGTATCAGAGTTCCCGTTAGCCGGTAATTACCGGACTACGACTGGTAAAATATGTAGAAGACCGCCAAATCTAAATCTCTCCGGTCAAAGCGTCCGGTCAAAATATATTTCCCCTTAGCGCAATACCGGATCAGTTGCGCAACTTGCGCCACTTATGTGACAGACAAGAAGAGTATGTGACAGACAATAATAGTCAATTACAATGTCTAACCAGGGGCGGATCTAGACAAATATTCATGGGGTGGCAAGAGGGTGGCAGGAGATTTTGAGGGGTGGCATCCCCTGGCAGAAGTATATGCTGATTTAATCGCAGTCATATCAATCAATGTTAACTTGGAAAGCCACAATATTGATATTTTAACTCAATAACATTAGGTGACATTATTGTGGCACATCAGTAAAGCCTTAAATATAAATATATAAGGTGGCAGGTGTAATTTAATGAATTTTAACTGAATGAGTTGGTTTAACTCTTAGACCAGCAGAGGTACCAAATATGCAGACTGCTGCAATAAGTACATTAACTGTCTCATCGATGTGTGTCTGTATGAATATGATAAAATTAACAATCATATTATTCCTATCAGCTGTCAATCACTGTTATGATTCACATATTCAGTGTTATTATTAAATAAACTATATTTTTTGGAGGAGTTAATGATGAACGTTCCTCAAGATGCTTGCTCACCCTTCTTCAAATTTGAAAGATAAGTAATTACTATCATAATTCAAAAGAATCAAAGGAACAGTTCAGCGCCCCACAACTTCATTGCAAACAGTTACAACCTTGACTTTACATCAGAAAGAACAAACATTAAAGAAATGACTAACTGCATCAGTTAGGGTTAAAAAACGTGTATTCAGCTAAAACATATACATCACTGAAGTTATTATCCAGTGGAAAGCCCTTACCTACTGGCCTAGTTAATCAAAGTGGTTACTTTTTTTTGGCTGGGCAGTGAAGTTTTACAAACCGTCTTATTTGACTTTCTCAGGACTTGAAACAGTTTTTTGGGGGCAGACCCCCACAAAGAAGAAACATATATTTACACATGTAAGGTCATCTTCTTAACAGTTTATTATTCTCATCGACTCATCCGTGAGCAGAGCATCAAGTTGGCATGCCTACAACAGCTGAATGTGGCGATTACCATCTTGATCAGCAAAACGCCTCACAAACTTATTAAGATTTAAAGCTATGGTGCGTTTTGATTCAATGCTGAGTACAGCCAAACTTGACAGGCTCTTCTCTGTAATAGTAGACCGCAAACAGTTGCGGCGCCAGAGTATTTGTGTTGGTTAATCTATGGTAGGGCTAACCCAGGGGTCTGCAACCTTTTTGACCAAAAGAGCCATTTTGCTTCTTTTTCCCAAACATCTTTTTGTCTGGAGCCGCAAAACATATTTCGTAGCTTGATAGCTAAAAGTTGTATTTATTGTTATATCAGACAAAAATTACAGTTTTTTTGCATTTATTAGGCTATTTATTACATTATATAAAACTGTTAACCTCTAATAAGAAACAAAGAACTCCTATAAGGAGAATTACAAATAATACACAGGCCTACTTTAAAATAAATTAAACACAGCACTTGGGGAGTCCTCTGCACATTCAAAGGAAAAATAAATATTATTAAAACGGGCCCACTTTGAAATAAATAAAACATATAGCTGCACCCTAAAAAGAGTTAAAGGTAGGGTAGGTAAGAATGGAGAAACCAGATCGAGTGCGCTAGAATTTGAAAATACACAACCGGAAAAAATATGCCTCTTCCTTCAGACTTCCTCACAGAGCCCCTCCTCCAACACACACTAACGCACACATGACCAATGAGCGCACAAGATACATTTGTGCACAGATGGAAGGCTGACAGGCTGACAGGCAGGTAGGCCATCCAGTTATTTTAGCCGGGCCGGCTCAGATGATTGGTCGTGCTTTTTACAGCGCTACGGCTTCCAGAGATTAATTTTTGTATGTATTTATTGTCAAAGCATTTAATATATTCATTGCTATCGGGATGTAAAGAGCATTCCATGGAATATAACAAAAAGTGTTTTCTGAAATAAATGACATACCCCATTGAATTATGATTGAAGATCGTCAGCTTTCTTCCTCTCCGTGTTGTTCCCGTTGTTCCTCCTTTGAAAAACTTCTCTCTACATATCAAACATACCGGTAAACCAGCATCGTTTGCTGTGAAAGCATATAACTCTGTCCACACAGAATTAAATCCTGTGTTCCTCCGGTACTGTTCTTTGATTTATCCATAGTTCGCTCATCGAGCCGGGGGTCAGGTTATTCACCCGCAGGAAAAGGCGCTCGCGCGGGACCCTAGCAGGATGTGACGCATATTTTAGTTGACCTAATTAAAACCGTTTTGTTTTTTATTTATGTGTCACAGTATCACCTCAAAATACAAGATACGAAACATTTTCAACCATGCAACAAAATATAAATAGTCCTACAAATACTTTTATTTTATTTCCTTCTTATTTTTGTCTAAACTCAAGGGAGCCAGAGCAGAGGGCTTAAAGGGCCGCATCCGGCCCGTGGGCCGCGGGTTGCCGACCCCTGGGCTAACCCATACAGTGGTGGGGCTCAAGTCAGTATTTGCAATGTAATTACATACACGCTTCCCTTGACAGTGAAACGCCACGCGTAAGGTTTAGATTATTTCCCTGTCTCAATCCAAATTGAACTGTATGAAATAAAAAGGCACATTTGTCTTGTAGTAAATAAAAAGGGCGACCTGGAGCCAATCCTGCAATTTCCCCACAGGTGAAAGAGTTGAAAACCCAACCCCTGCAGGGATTCTCCCCCAGGAGATTTTTTTAAATACTAACATCAAATACACATTCTGGTGCTCTCTTGAGAAGAAAAATAAATAAATATATATTACGACAGGACGTATTTAAAAAAATGAATGCCATTTTAGTTTTTTGTTACTTTGCTCTGAAAGCTGAACCTGCTGCTCCTCACAGATAGGAGAGGGAAAAGGCTATGTGAATTACTTTACATTGTGGATAAGGGTGGATAGCCCCCATTGTTCTGTGTGTCAAAATGAAAGACAGCCCACACACCTATCAATCATCAAACCGTGGGGTCTTATAGTTGTACCTATGTATATAGAGATGTACTACAGCAAAAGTATTCTCCGTCGGGACTTCCTGCAACAACACCACGCCGTTATCTTGATTCTGATTGGCCAGAAGACATTATCAAAGATGTTCTATTGAGAAGACGATCACTACGTGACAAAAGTTTTCAAAACCGTTTCTAGTCTTCGGTATTTCCAGACAAGTGGCTACTGAAATCAATCTTACTAACCGCTGTCTGTGCAATTTACTCCGCGCGAGTTGGAAGACTTTATTTAGCTTACTTTCACATCATTTTTCATGGTGGGGCTAAGCCATTTATTGGTATGGCTGTAGCCTACCCCAGCCATACCCTGACCGCAGCCTACCCCAGCCATACCCTGACCGCAAATACCCCATTCCTTCTGTCTACTTGTATCCGAAATGCTTCTCGTTTTGCGCTGTCCTCCCGTTCAAATGAAATCGCCGCCAATCATATTTCCAAGCTCGCGCCTTGTGCTGCATTGACTTGCACTCGGACATTAGAGACTTTGTCTCATAAATGTCCTATGAGCCAAGCCACAACTTTTCTTTCAAAACAAAGCTGCCAAATGGGGTGGCAGCTGGGGTGGCAAGGCTTTTTTCTGAGGTGGCAGCTGCCACCCCGTAGACTCGCCACTGTGTCTAACCTATGTGTCTAACACGTAATGTGGAGAAAGAGATGTCCTGTATGGGTTGATTGTGCGTTGATCTGTTGGTAATGCCTCTGGGTTCCGGTCGGCATGTAAACGAATGCATAATGCTGCGCTATACTTTGCGGCCTCACCCGGTTGCATAGCGACGCTTATTGTTTAGGTGTCTTTTAATAAGCAGGTAGTCATATCATTAGCTAGAACTAGCTAGATCTGATCGATATGGACATAAACACGAGTGAAGTCTAATCTGAAGGGAGAGAGAGATCAGCTGCTGCTGACGAGTCGACACGCGGCTCTGCATGATCACATGCAGCGGTGAGCGAAACAAAACACACACTCTTCAGGTTAGAATATCACACGTAGCTATTTTTAATTACCTCTCAAACTACCTAAACTAGTTATAGATATGTTTAGTTTTACTGTCGGGTCACTCATTACTGATCCGCGAGCTGCATGATACTGAAGGGCTGTCAGGAGAGGGAGAGAGCGCTCCGTTTATTATTCCCTTGTTATTGTAAATGACTGTACACTTTTGAATAGTTAATATAATCTTATTAGTTTTTTTAATATCGAATCATATGAATTTGTTTTAACGCTCAATAAATAACAAAGAAGACCTTTGACCGGCACTTTTCAAATTGTGTCCGGAAGATTTAAACTTTAACGGACATGTTGACCGGCGAAAAAATATTCTAACGGGAACTCTGATATGTATATGTAAAATTATCTCAAATGAGCTCAACCACTTTACCAGCTGTGATGAACATATAAATGCATCAATAATGATATTGATGCATTTATCAATGCCTGAAACGCCTCCATTGGACTCTTTTGTTTACTTCCGTTACATTGTGACATCATTATGTAACACTCGTGCTTCTATTGGTTTGAGCTCCAACACATTCTACGAGATAGGCTAAGGGGTGGGACATCTCTAAGCTGTTGACCAATCACGACAAAGCCGGCCAGCTAACCAATCAGAGCAGACTGGGCTCTGGTTTCAGACAGAGGGTGAAAAGAGGTGCTGCATCACAGGCAGTATGAGAAAAATAAAGACCTTTTTGAACATTAAAGCATGGAGACATGTCACAGAAGAGGCACTAAATATAAATATGAACCTGAAAGTGATCATAACCGAGCCCCCTTAGGCATAACATCTGAGTGCGTCTTCCACCACTGGCGGCAGGCCGAGATTTTGTGTTTTAAAGGAAGCTTTCAAGCCTCCTTCCCTCTTATTTTACATTTTGGTGTTGTCCTCCTGTTAAAGGGAGGTACATTCGGATGTAGCTTAGCATCCGCCTGATAACCCCCCTCCAAAAGGTCAGGTCATGGAGTGGAGGAGCACAGCCAAGCTTCTGCTAGTCCTCAAACTCTTCTTAGAGTCCCAAACAAGGAGAGGGTTGTCAGTGTCTGGTTTCCTGAAATTTGGTAGAAAGTTGGCCCGAAATGAATGAAATCTCTGTAAAGAAAAAGTCAAAAGACTCTTTTCTCTTTTGGGCGAACTGTCACTGTAGACTCTGTCAAAAGATTAAGAGAAAAAAAAGACCAGATTTGTGTGAGGGTTTAACCCAGAAAATCAGAGAGTGACACATTTTAAATGTACAAGCAGACAAACAATTGCACACTTATCCCATCTACACACTTTAATACCAACGAATGAAAATACAAAAAGAAAGATTGTCGCACGCAAAACAAAACACCACCCTCGACCAAATCCCGCTGATGACAAATGCAAATAGAGTGCAGGCAAGGTAACAATAAAGACAACAGAGAAGAGAGAATTAATGAGACCCTGTGACCTGGTGCAGATGTGCCTTCAGATTACTCTAATACGTCCAGCCCAGTGCTAGAGCCATTGTTGTACAGAGCCTCGCTCAGGCCGGATGGGCTTTAAAGATGCAGTGTGCGACATCACATGACAGCAAGACTAAACCATTTGCACAAATCACCTTACCTCCCTCCCGTTTTAATGACCCAGGCGGAGCTGCTATTAAAGCCAAAAGGTTAAGAGATGCATGTGAAAACGATTATTCTCCGTGAGTGGGGTCGTCACCCTCATAGGTCGATAATGCTCAGCTCTTTTCCACTCCTGCCTCATCTCTGTAACACTCCCACTTGCTTCCTTACTCCGCTTTTACTCAACTGACCCATGTTTTACTTGTGTTTCCAAACATGCCACTGACCTGGGACTTTTCTTCACCAAAACGGCTGGCTTGGGCATTGCGTCACAAAACATGCCATCCTTTATCTTTGCTAAGGTCATTCTCCAAAATGTTTTTCTCAAAATTACCTTTTTTTTAAGCAGTGTGCACATTTTTATTTTAAATACTAAAGCTATATTACATTACACAAACCAAAATTTACACTTTAACACAACCACATTCATACACATTCACACATTTAATCCAGCTCATAAGATGTGATAAACATTCACTCCCACGCTCAATAATGGATGACCTAAGTCAGCCACACGGAATGCAATCCAAAGTAACCAATTCAGAATGTACACCAAACATTATTGCACATCTACAGTATAGGCTCAGTCGTCACATACATCTGTGACACAAATTTATATTTTTTCGTTTTGTAAATATTTTTTAGACATGTTTGCCTTTTAATGGACATTAGAGACAGACAGGAAATGTAGGTAGAGAACAAAAAATATAACATGCAACGAAGGTTGCCAGCTGAAGTCAAATGATGTCATGTCTAAGAAACTTATTGTGAAAGTTTATTCTTTATGTTGGTTTTGTCATGTCCCTGACAAATGAGAGGTTTGACTACTGTAACGTTTTATCTTTGAGGATACTGTACTACTAATTCTTACAAGACTATTGTTTGGGCTTTTTTCCCCCAATTGTCCCAACGTTACTCAAATATGTTCAATTGCTGCAAGCAACTATGGTTATAATCAGGGGTGCACATAACTGGTACGCAGGTATGCATGCGCGGAAAAAATCTGAATTGCGCAACGTCCCTTGTGTCACTACGCGCCTTTGCGTACCTCAAAACATCAAAACAAAACACATATTTCGTCTACACGTGTTTCTTGTCAACAATCAATGGAGTAAACTACGAGACATGTCAAAAAACCCAAAGACATTAAGCAGCTACGTTGCCGTTTTGCTCCCTGCTAAAAATCTTCGGACTTTCTGTGACTGACTGAACTGGGTGCTGGCCGCGCAGGACATAACCGACGGACCTGTGAAACTTTGCAGGAGGCAGAGGCTTAGATCACTGGACGACAGGGTTGTTCGCCGTGTGCACAGACAGGGTTAACGTCGGTATGAACAACAGAATTGTGACAAATCTCCACCAACTGGCTGCAGTGGGAGACTCCCCTGTGCACATTCTGTGCCCCGCGCACACACTGGAGAACTGCGCAAAATCTGCTGATCACAATGTTCACGCGCAGCGGTCAAGCTGCTGCAGTTTTATTTACAACAAAGTGGAGTGAAACAAACAGTTGCAAACGTACTCAGTGTGTTATGGAAGAGTTTGAAATCAGACAGAGGTCGAAGAAGTACTCATATCTTGTACTTGAGTAAAAGTAGAAGTACCAGAGTGTAGGAATACTCTGTTACATTAAAGGTCCTGCATTCAAAATGTTACTCAAGTAAAAGTAGAAAAGTATTCTCATCAAAATATAGTGAAAGTAGCGACAGTAAAAGTAGTCATTGTGCAGATTGGTCCATTTCAGAATAATATATATGATATGTTTTGTAATGATTGATCATTAAAGTGTTCTCAAAGCTGGTAAAGGTGCAGCTTGTTTGACAAATTAGATCAAAGTCAAGTAAAGTACAAATATCTCAAAATTGTACTTAAGTACAGTACTTGAATAAGTGTACTTAGTAACTTCCCACATCTGGAATCAGATATGACTTCAAGTCATGTGATAATTCCTTAGTATTTGATCCTTCAACTTGGCCTCAGGAAATGCAAGGACTTCACAGTTTTGGCAACAAGTTTTGGAGAAAGCAAATCGGAGGTTTAAAAAGAGACAGGGAGGCGCATCTTCATCATCTTCATCATCTTGCATGCAAGAAGTGTAAATAGAGGACAGGGAAGGAGACACTGAGGAGGACCACACTTTGTGTGGGGTGAGTACCAAACGCTGTCTCCTGGTACTCATCTGAGTAACTCACTCAAAAAGTTATGTGCACCCCTGGTTATAAACCTTTTATGAATAGCCTTTACATATGCGTGTATATGTGGCCACAGTGAACCCTTACTTAAAAGGATCAACGTGAAGGGACTTTGTAAGAATGTTCTCAGTATTGTTTTTAACTGGACAGTTGTTCTTTAACTTCTACTGCCATTAACTCCAGTCAACGTGTAAGCCACCAACAGTGTATTTCACAAACAATAACTTCCAAGAGAGTAATGGTGAGAAATGTAAGTGCCATCTTGTAAACCCCAAAGCCTACTTAGCCTTTGCTACCCCCAATGAGATTTCACCCCATTCGTCCATCACTCTCCCATTGGAGTCCATCCATTTACCCAGCTGGAGGCTGAGTGGGGGGCTCAGCAGGTTCGATAGGCTGGGCAGAGGGTAGACGCTAACTTTGTGATAAGTGGCAGTTCACCAGGGGCCTCCATTACATCAACCAGCATGGTCATTTCTCAAATTGCATCCAAGGAATAAGAAATTCCAAGGCAAATCGTTGCTTCCTTTCTCCCACCGGAACATTTTTCTACACATCCATGTACCAAGACTAATTGAAGACTGAATGCTATCATTGGGAGGGCCCGGACGGATGCAGTGATAAAATAAAGAAGTGCTGCAGAGTGCTTTGGTTGGCCAGGGATTCTTGTTTTTTTTCATGACTGGGGTACATTGGCTGGCGGGGACATAGTTCAGTCTCATCAGACCTTTATTGCTGTAGGGAAAAAGCTTATTTACTGTAAACTGTTTACGGAGCTCTGTCACTATCTCTGGAAATGCAGAATAAACACAGGAACACACTCCCACTCCTAATGTCTTGTAAACATCAGAAACACAAGCACTGTTGCAAAGACACTACACTCTGGATGACACAAACACACACACACTGTGTTAGCATAACACATTTTCCCACACGCACATTCAAAAGACAATACACAACTATGAAAATAAGAAAAAAAGTTGCATGTAAACAACGAGTGCTGTTGGTTTTATCCGTGTCTCCAGTTTTTATACACATCGGGAAAACACCTCTTAATCTCAAACACACTTTCCCATCGTTAGATTCAGACCTACATGTTTCCGCACATGTACCAAACCCCTTTTGAAGTAAAGGGAGAAATGAAACATGACAGATGTCTGAAGAGAAAGAAAAAAACAAAGTCTGTGGACATGCTGCATCTGCCAAATATATGGTATCACACTTTACGGAGCAGCTTGAGCAGATGAATCATCAAGTCATCCCCGCAGGTTTTCAAATCCATTTTAGCGCACAGACATTCTGTTTCCTGCCTCATATGTGTTGTGCACTTAAACAGACATGTCAAAAAGTATGTAATGTGAAAAGTGTGTTTGCTCAAGTGTGCTAGTTTAATAATGGTTTTTCCGTCTATGTCTATATCCACCCGCCCCCTTCACCCTCCCCCCACCCCCCTCACATGAAGACCCTACCTCTTTGGGGCGGGATGTTTTTCCATTAAAACTCCATGGTGAGTTTTCCTTATTCCCTCCTTGGCTCTTTTGGAATAATGCAACTGTCTACTACGCTGCAGCACACCGCCTCCTCTCATTTGTCTCCTGTTATATTTTCAACACATTCCTCAAAGGGGGGGAATCCCAAAAAGGATTGTTGTTGTGTTCCCATATTGTTTTTATTTATTTTTCAAACCCTTACATTTACTTTTTGTGATTTTGAAGTGGGAGGTTGTGTTGAAGCCACTTTCTGTGTTTCAAATGTGCACATTTGCATATATTTTGTTTATATTCATTTTACTAGCTATGGTTTCATATTTTAATTATTGCTTGATCTTTGAATAAAAAAAGGTTTATGCATCAGAAAAACAGATTGTATAGGGAATGGGAACATGAAATCATTAACAGAAAGTCGGCCATATTTGGAAGATACCAGCAAACCTGTACAGCAAGGGAACTATCGTATCGTTTTCACTTAAAACCTCTGAAAGATGGTCAGGCACTGCTGTGTTGTTGGCTGTAACAGCCAATCCCATTACTGACAAACAAAACATAAAAAATGACTGTGGCATTAGATTTTATTATTTTCCAACGGAGTTATGATGGCGAACATCATCAGGGGACAACAAATGGGTTGGTTGGAAGCCATCTGCTGACTGTTAAGTTTCAAAAAGGATTACTGAACTACAGCAACACAAACCAATACACAAGGAATTGCATTTAAAACATGAAATATTGCAGTAATCATAAATATACAGGTTGATTAATTATCCATAATAATCCAACATTTTGCTCGTATTCAGTTAGCATAACATTAGCTACTTTATCTTACTTCTGTCTGCATGATTGCATCGTTGTCATTGGGCCTATAGATCTGTTAATGCTGCACCCTAAGTTTTCTAGATTTGACATGGTATACAAATTGCCGTTTTTTTCAGTTTAGACACTTAACCCTTTCAAAAATAACGCCTTTTTTTTAAATCACATGTTGTGAATAGTTTTTTTAATCTGGCTGTTAGTTTGTTTGCACACAGTTATTGTAAGACAGCCTGAATAATGAAGTACACGTTAAAGCGTGGGACTTCATTCGGATTTTAAAGATGTTATTCTAATAATAAAATATACTAACTTTAGATTTTGTGATGCTATATCTGAGTTTCAAATGTTAAAAGGGCAAATCATATACAGTATACAAGGAACTTTTTATTGAAGGGTATGAAGCAGCATTGGATGTATTTTCCATGCCTGATTTTTGTTAAAGGTCCCATGACATGGCCATTTCTACTGATCATAATTCCATGGTTGAGGTCGACGAGAATAGATTTATATTGTACAATTTCCCAAACTCACATTGGTTTCTCATACAGCATCTCTGTATAGTATGTGTATTCACTGAATTTCACTCTGTCCTAAACAGCTTGATGGAGCTCCTGCCCCCCCCTCCTCCCTGTAAGCCCAGTGTGCTGCAAGACAGCGGGGGCGGGGGGGTGCCGAGGGGGCTGCAGCAGCCCCATCTGCGAGGCTCCATTAGCACCCGCATCCCCCCAGCGCGTCACATTTTTGCCGCTAAAAGTGTGTGTTTGTGTGTGTGTGTGTGTGAGGAGCTCCACGGATTGGTCCATTTGGACCAATGGGTCCATTTGGGTATGGGCACGTCACCATACCCAGGAAGAAAACAATGGAAAAAGAAAAATCTCCAACGAGGCGTTCTGGGGCAGCATAGACAGGTCTTTTCTGTGTTAGAGTTTTACTCGCTACAGGGTGTACTTTGAGGGTTTGTGACTCTGCAGACCGTTTACATGCATAACAACCTTCATAACACACAAGGGGACGGGTAATAACCGGAAAAGTATAACATGGGACCCTTAAATAAGATGCTTCCAGTATTAGCTTTAAAAAAGAAAATGTCTTCATGAGAGAGTCACTTATGGAGAGACGATTGAGTGGCTCAGTGGAGTGAACTTTTCCCTTCACTACTCCCTAGCTCCTCCCTGTTGACTCCATTCACTTTGGGAAAATGAATAGCATGTGGTGCCTTTTCTAAGTCTTGGGTTTCGTCTTTTGTTGTGGTCAGCCACTCGTACTTTTTAATTGAAGCTTTTTTTTCTTTCCGTCTTCATCCATCTCCTGCTTAATCCAGGCCCTTACTGATTTCAGAGCGTATACTTTTCAAAGGTACACATCATTAGCATGGGAATCTTGACCCTCAAAATAACTGCCTCACACAGCTACTTAAATCTATATTGTTTCTCTAATAGTGTATGTCCTGAGACATGAGCAAATGTATGCTCGGCCTTAATTTAGCCCCCATTTGTACATTTTTGAGTATAACAGGAACTCCAAATTCTGTCGTGTGAGACTCAATCTTCTTCGCAAATAAACGGTTTTACACCAATATATATGACAGTAATTGCTAAATCAGACTGTGTAGAGTAGGCTATTAAACTTCCATGTCTAGTGAAGCACTTGTGGAGCAAACGGAATAGGAAAAGGTAAAAACAGGCCTAGTTTCCACGGTGATGACCACTCTCAAATGTTCACTGAGTTCCCCAAGTTGTTGTCATTAGTGATGTGGGTTCGACAGAGCCCCAAGGCTGCCTCTTTTCCAAGGGCTGTTGTAAAATAATATATGTGACGTTGAAGGATGTGTCCTCCACATGATTGCTCTTCCTCTCTTCCTCTCTCTGCCTTTCTTTTTTCCCCTTCCTGGTTTCAGTCTTAATAGAGGCTGCTTTTCTGATTTGAATTAACCATATGGCCCAGAATCAGTTCAGTGACAGTCGTACTACAGCTCTTTGTCACTGGATGGCCAGCTCAAGTGAGCTTTATCATATTTATTTATTTCGAGGGCCCTGAAAATAAATGGAAGCTGCCACCAGACTTCCTTCCCCCCCCTTGGAGGCGCCTCACGTTAGCCCCGGGCAAAGTAATGCAAAGCGACTTTGATGGTTGATGTTGCAGATTGAATTATGCCCTTGAAGAAAAGCTATTAGCTCCGTCAAGAGTCCTTATTTGTTAAATTAAAAGTGGAAATGACAAGAGTAGTCTTTAGTGAATTAAAGTTGCCAAGAAAATGGAATCAAAGGCAATCGTACAAAACAAAATTATGTGAAGGGAGAATTGTTTTTGCTTTTTCTGTAGTGACCCCCTTTCAATTCTATGTAGTACGTTTTTATGCTTCATAATGTATCTATTTCATGTTTGTGAAACTTGGTCTTTATTCCAAGAACTGGTTGCTGTCCTCCATATGGAGAGCAGAATTAGCCCACTTTCAGCTGGAGCTTTGCCTCTCTGGTGTAAGGGTTGAAACCTCAACACTTTTAAGCCCACTGAAGTGAGATCAAAAGAAAAAGGATGATTTAAAACACAGATGAATACAATTTCAATGCATCCTTAGGAGGAGCTGGGATCTTTTGGACTGTTGGCAGGCTCTTCATTGGCTGAATCCTCTTCAGAGAAAACATGCAGTCATAGAAATCCCTCATAGAGGATAGCTAACTGTACACTTTTGTTAAATGACTTATCTTCTGGACGCGCTGTAAAACACATAAGCCAAGATGAGTTCATTGGTGTTAGCTAATGCAATATCCTTAGCACGACTTTATCTTGCCCTCCATCTCTCTTTCAAAGACTGGGCTTTCTGTGAATATTTGGCTATTCAGCTTTCTCTTCTTGGCCCATTATACAATTTTATAGAGGCCTTTCTTATAGCTACCTTCACCACTTCCTATTTCCTGATCACTCTCTCAAATAGTGTTGGCCAAACAAGACATCAACATCTCCTTGCATCCAGGGAGTAATTTATGAGGTGCTGACAGGCTATAGGGAGGCAACAGAAAGAGAGTTTTCTTTTTTGTGATCAGGTTATGAGAGCCAAGAACTCATACTCCACACTTTACCACAACAAATATCTTTGAGAGTTTTTTTTATACAAAACAGTTCCTTGTATCATTGAGAGTTTGAGTGAAGTGAACATCTTTCAGCACCTAGTATTGTCAAAGGGAATTACTGGACAACCTCCCCCTACAAGATGTACTGGTAAACTACAGTATTCACTTTCTTAACCCTACCCTTCATTGTAGTACTTTTTTTCCCTTTTTTTACTTTTTATTTAGCATCCTTTGAGAAGGACATATCAGTAAGATATAGCTATTTTGTTCAGTTGCAACCAACTTCAATAGGTTCCACACCATTTTGTATTGGAGCGATCTTGATGGATGTGTCCATCCTAGAACCAACAATTAACAGTGTAGTATTATTTTTACTTTTCTTTATGATAGGGGCCAATAAAGTGATGATGAAAAATTTGATGTTGTCAGGTAGTTGGATGGGCAACTATGAAATCTCTTGCATTTCAGAAAATTGCAGTGTGTAGAAAAATGTATTAATTGATAACAAAAGCCTAGTACCCTCAATTTGTGTGACGGCTGTTTGCTAATCAGTGCTTATTTAAGCGATTTCGTAAACAACCAGTTCCAATGTAACTGGATGATTGGATGATAAGATTATAAGCTATCAATGGCGACTGTTTTCTAATGTAAGACTTTTTAGCCAACAAATGTATTGCCCATTAATTGAGAATTGAACCATTTTACCAGTGCCAACAAGGATTGGTTAAAGCCAACTGGCTGGCTAGTTAAACCAAGTGTGTAGTGCACTGTACTGGCAGGTAAAATAAACTCCTATTCTTAATGTTCCCAACCCTAGTCCAGATGCTGTTCGCATTGTATTTATATTCTCACTTGTTACTGTGCCTAAGATGTATAATGGCAGGGAAAACGCTCCACCAAATGGAAATTAGTTTTTCATCAATTTTCTTTTTTAAGTAAGGAAAGACAGTAGTTTGTGTGTAGCGTTCTCACCAGTAATGTTTCCAAAGGTCAAGGTTAAGCATCCCTATGGGAGTGCGTGACACTACCATGAGTTTGTGACCCCTACGACAACCTCATGCCCGATCTGCTGTGACTGTGTTTTACTGTCCTGGTCAGTTATAAGGCCGGACAATAATACCAGACCTAGCTACTGTTCTTTGATCATTACCACATGGGCAGCCCTACCGCAGCTGAAAACCCTTTTTATGTCCGTTTCCTCTCAAACAGTCCTGACATGCTCAATAATCCAATAAATACCATACGTTTTTCTCCTGTTGCCAATACAAGGGAAGCAGCTGGGACACTGCTGTTGTGCGATGCATGTTCCTTTGAGTGATACATATTGTAATTCTCTATAAAAAGTATCCTTTACACCTTGTATATTCTGTGTAATTTAAAGAAGTTTACATGCCTTCCAAATTCATCCTAATAAGCAATACACTTGGTGTTATACTGAATATCAGGAACACTGTATATACTATGTCTGTAATATCAAGCCCATTACCTATCACATGAAATTGTTCATTAAGTGGCAGTCTGTCAACCAATTGTGACTTCTGTAACCCTCACAAACGCTTACGATGGAAGCTAAATCTTGAAAAAATTATATTGAATTGAGTATAGGGTAAAATGAGAATGTGGACATTCTTTATTGCACACAAGCTTTTAAGTTTGCCTGATTTTGGTTATTTTATTAATATGAATTAAGTAAGCACTTATTTTAGAGCTTAATTCATTTTTTCCTTGACTGCTAATAAGGTGGATGCTTAATGTATTTAAAATCTCCCTTGCTTGCCTTCTTGCATGCAAAACACTTTTATAAGTTAATGTTATTCATTGAGCAATGTCACTGTGTAACTTTCATATACTTGCCTCCAATGTGTTACATTGTTGTTTTGTAACGTTGAAAATCATCATGTGTTCTAAATCAGATTCTGATTATATAATTCATTAAACAAGCGCCTATTTAAATAGTGTCTCAACTATGCCACATATGTATTGTACTTCACCATATGTGCCTCAAAGTCAGTTTAAGAGGGAATATTCTTGTTTGCTGCTCTTTAACAACAATATGCATGGGGCAAATCAAGTTTATAATTATCGTGTTTGCTCCATGGTCTGTTGGTTACAGTATCCAAACATCATTTGATTTTGACATGTTCAAACACCACACAGAGCAACTTTGAGACCAGTCTCTGCATTCTTCTTCATATGTTGTCTAATCTTCGTACACTTTCCCCTCCTTTAGCAAAGCCAAGCCGCCCCCTCAGATGTCCCCGAGCAAGTCCAGTGGAGGAGAGTTCTGCGTGGCCGCCATCTTCGCCTCATCTCGCTCCTGGTTCATCACCAACCCCAACATGAAAAGAGAGAAAGGTAAGACCATAGCCACAGGTGCTTTTAGAATTAAGATCCTGGCAATGTTCCAACAAGTCTTCCAAAAATGCATTACCAAAATACACTGTTGCAGGAATGAGTCCTAAAGCCCGGAAGTGGCGTAGCATTTTACAACTTCCGGTTCCCTCTTCTCAAATAAAAGGGTTTTGTAAGGTCTGTGGTTAACATAAGCACTTCGAGCGATAGAATTACTAACAAAGAATTACTAACAAAGCACTTATATACTAATAAAGGACTGGCTTATCTAAAGCCAGTTCAGTAGCACTTGAAATGTTTTGGCTCTAGGAAACCTGATGTACTTATATGATTCTGTTTTCTTCTAGTTTGTATCTTGTTGGTTGAATGCACTTATTGTAAGTCGCTTTGGATAAAAGCGTGACGTGCATCACAACTTAACTTAAGTTTCTTTATAGCCTTATTCTAGCTTTTTACTTCTGTCGACTGCATTTTGCAATTCAAAAATCATAAATCAAGTGTGTTTGCTATAGATCTTTTATTCATGCAAAATCCAATGGACAAATCTATTGTCTCATTGTTTTATCAAATCGTTTTTTTATCCAGGATGCCCTTGAGATACTTACTTCCTGGTCAGCCAACAAAAATACATCTTCACTGCCCCACTCTATTAAAAAAAACAAATGACAACATGCTGGCAGTTCCTCCCTCATTATTGTTAGTGCACCTTTTAATTACCATTTTAAGTAGCATATATAACAGTATTCTTACCACTGCCTTTTTCCCCTTCATAGATCCATCCAAGCAGTCAGTCGTTGAGTCGTTGTACATCATCAGCTGCTATGGAACAATGGTGGAACATGTCTTGGAGCCTCGGCCAATCAGCACTGCTCAAAAGATTAGTGATGACACACCACTGGAGCTCAACACCTGCCCAAGAGCCTGCTGGAATCTAGCCAGGTAAAACTATGCTGACCAATCATTCTAGAAAGAGTGCCTCTAATACAGTCAGTGATACAGTTATTTCTTTTGGTGCAGGACTCCACAATGGAATGAGTTGCAGCCACCCTTCAACTCCAACCATCCCTTGGTGTTGGCCTCAGATCTGGTGCAGTACTATCAGTATCTTCTGGCTGGTGAGTGCTGACAAAATCTTTCTACGTTCATTGGTTTGATTGTGTTCAACCATATTCACATATATTCTAGGATTTCAGGAACGTTTAATGCATATGAAGTCAATGTAAACAATATATTCCAGTACAAGTCAATGCATGCTTGCCTCAGGCAAATTGAAGTGAATAAGTGTTCCAGGCGTCAACTTATTAATATACTTTTAAAGAAGGAAACATTTTGACAGTGCTTTATATATACATTAATGTTTAGTTTTTTTAAGAACCATGCTCGCTGTACTTAATCAGTTCCCAAATATATTGTCTGTAAAAAATTGCTGTTAAAATAATTACTCTAAACCTCATACTGTATTTTTTTTTGTGACAAACATAATTTACGGTCCGGATAGAAAATAAATACAAGCTCTGGGCGCTGAACATATTTAAAGCCCTTTATGTGCTGAACTTTTTGGTAATATAATAAATGACAGTGTGGCAGACAGCACCATGCACTGTACATGCAGTGTACTGTACCAGATGAATCTGCAGCTCATGTTTAATATGCTCCGGCAAATGCGTCTGGTTCCCCTCCGCTCAGCAGCCTGTGATGTGACAAGCCAATCACAACCATTTATCCAATATGGGAAGTATGCAGAGCCCAGTTAAGGCATTTTTGAACACTACCAAGATGGCTGCAGCTGACCTGGAAACTTCTGTTGTTGGCCCGCTATTGGGAAGCCTGACAAAAAATTGCAAAGTCATCTGCCAAATCAAATAAAACAGAATCTTGCTAATTTGGAGAGTACAAACAACTTTATTCTTTCATTTCTAATGTCAAAAATTGCAACATTCATTTACAAATATGAATCATGCTTCTCACTCATAGCGCATTTAGAGTATACTGATATGAAAATAAAAAAGGTATGTTTTTGGAAATTAATCAACTATTTCAGCTGAACATGTAGTTTAGGTAAATATTTATTTCCTCTTTGCTTTTCCCTTTGTGGTACATTTTTGACACCATTATTTACCAAAATATTGATTTGTTATAAAAGTGAGTTTAAATTCAAAGTGCCATTTTACCATTGCGTATCTGCCTGCACTGTATGCACTATTTCATTTTATACATGTAGTTATTGACATATAGGAAAATGTATGTTTTGGTTGAACTTGGTTGAAAATACATGCTGTGTCTTTTTTTCTATATGCATCATTAGTCAAGGTGGTGACCCCTATTCCCTGCTTTTCCATGTTGACTGTGTTGAAAGCCAGTCCTTTGCGTCGTATTGGTGCCACATGCTGAGATGAGACCTCTCCAGTCAACAGCCATAACATGTCCTTTCTCAAAGTGTTCCGTGAAAGATACTTCAGCCAGTTATACTATTTCACATCTCATGAGCGATATCGAAAAGTATATCCATTCCTTTGTTCGGTACTCAAGTCCGTTCTTCGGCGGCTGCGCTAAATGCCAGCTCCGGGACACGCTAGCATAATGCTACAAGATGCCGCTCTCAAACCAATTAGCTGACACCCTAAACTCTCTAATTCAATAACAAGTACAGAGCAGTGAGCACTTTAAGTTGCCCTCTGAAAGGCCAATTCGCAAAAAGCACCGAGTGCACTCGGATGGCCACACACGGTATCAATCCACCCCCTGGAATCGGCTGGCGTTTTGAGCTCACTCCATAATTATAAACACACGGAATCTGTAATTAGCTCTCGCAGCTGCTCCGGGGCAAGTGGTAGCTGTTTTACCCTAATTTCTCCACTCATCTCTGTTGACTTCTGCACTGCTCCAGGTCTAACTGGTAGGATATTTTTCTCAAATTAGTGCTAATGGTCTCTCCTAGTGTCACAGCAATGAGGACACGTTGGAATGACGGACATGCGCGTCAACTTATTCTACCATTGTCTCTGCCAACATGGGCAGAGGAACTCTGCATAATGAGAGGGATTCATTGCATTAACATTTACATCCAATTAACAATAGCCAGATAACACCGCCCTGTCTCTTTATACCCCCAACCATCCAAGTGTGAACAATGCGTGGTCACAACGTTATAAACATAATTGTTCAGCCCTCTACCCATTTTGTGTGCTCCTGCCATTTTCCCTCAGGGTCGGTGTCCTAGACACCGCCACCACCGGTCTTGTCTCTTGCACGGCAACTTCCAATTTGTGTGTGCATTGCAACCGAGCTCAAGCATTCAACATCCCTTTTCTCAGCATGCTTCCCCTTGCCAGCCCTCTCTACTGCCGTTTCCTCCAGGGCTTGGCAGCGCAAAGGAGTAGTGATCCAGGAGAAAGAGTAGATTTGACCCAAGGATGAATTACAGCACAGCCATACGCCTCTTGTCCAGTTGCCTCCTGCTGAACATAACGATCCTGCCACTGCAGATGAAACTGAAAAAGGCACACAAATCTTACTTGCAGAACAAACTGTGCTATTTAGGTTTTATTTGTGTGGCGAGGCGGGCAGGGAAGATAGTGGCCGACCCCCTCCCACCCTGGACACAAACTGTTCACCCCCCTCCCCTCTGGCAGGAGGCTCTCTCCATCAGGACCAAAGCCTCTCGCCACTTCAACTGTTTCTTCCCTTAACGGCCTAATTAAACAGTATGCATAAAATGAATGCACACTTTGCGAACAATATCTTGTTTAATTTTATTTGAAGTAATGGACGAACCATACTAAGAAATCTATGGAAATCCCCTTCTTCTAATCATCTTACAAAACAGGCTGTGTCTCGAAAAAGGTGACACGACGGCACAAAGCTGGCAGTGCTTGATTGACAGGCCGTGTTCTCTGGTCTCGTGGCTCAATATTGGATGACCAAGGCTGATTAAAAATGCAGTATGCAGGGAAAGGAGTAGGAAGGGGAGAGGAAGGGCCGGGGTCATGCAAGACCAGAGTCTCCAGGACGGGATGATAAAAGGCAGCAGTGGCGCCACTTCATGGTCACTATCTCCACCTGTCCATCTGTAGCAGCTACTCGCAGCACTCAGCCTCGCAGAGGACAGCAACGTGCTGCACTGCCTCGGAGAGATAAGGAAGAAAGGGACACATATTATACAGTATACTCACAAATAGAAGAGATGCTGTAGGGGGATACAGCTTAATAAAAGCAGTCTTGAGCCAATTGTTTAGTGTTTGGGGATCCCCTCTTTGTAATGTGGAATCACAGAATTGTTCTCCAAAAGTATTAGGCAAGTGTGTGAATGGATCAATTTTCTCTTTGCCAGAGGTGTTTGAGCTGGGTAATAAGGTGACTCCTATAATCCCTATCAAAACACCCTAATGTATTATAATTATACCTTTTATTCAGATTTTCTTCTCACTGATTGTTTTCCTGGGGTGAAATTTACTTAGCTGTCCACACCATGCTTTCCAACATCTTCTCCCCTTGCCGCAAAGTTGTTTGAAGTAAACAACCTGGTGAATAATTTACCACCTATATCTGGCTGGCTCCTTTGGCGATGAAAGCGGCAACAGAGGCTATGCTTTTTGGCCGCGGCCCTCCCCTCCCTACCTGTCATATAATGTGCTAATTGTGGAGACTGACTGACTGGCTCGCTCTGCTGCTCTCTTGGGACTTTGAGGCCCATGACAGGCCAGCCTCAGTTGCCTTGTCAATAGATCTAATTGCTCCGAGAGAGGGGCTGGAGTGATGGCCTTGGAGCATCATCAGGCATTTGGTAAAGAGAAACCATGGCGCCATGACTGGGTCAGTAATCAAAGAGAGGGAGAGAAAGGAAGGGGTAAGTGTAGCACTGGCTGAATGAAGGTACTGTCAGTCAAATCCGCCTTGAATGATATATAATGACTAAGCTATCCCAATCTGTCAGTATGCCAGCACCTATCTGCCAGAGTACTACTCCAAAGAGGAAAGCGAGAAGAGAGGAACGTGAGAAGAGAGATAGGCGGAGGAAACCTAGCAGGTGAAATGTCTGGCAGCCAAGTGTGGCAGGTCAAAGCAGAGATAGGAAGAATGCAGAAAGACTAAATTAATCTTTAAAAAAATGAATAAGATAAAGGTGGACAGAGGGGCCAGACTAGACAAGACGGCTATCCTCTGTCCACCGAGCAGCCAGATCTATCAGATTGTTGTCCCTTATCTGGCCCTGGAGATCGGCCTGTCCGACCGCTGGCCCAAGGCCTCGGGAGGTCGGGCTACATCAATACCTGGGCAGCCTTTGTTCTTGTTCTGACTCCCTGCTTCACTGCTTTGGCCAACAGGCCACTGGCTTCCAGCCTTCAGCACAGAAAAAAAAAACACTCTCTCTGCATTCAAGATAAATCTGTTCCTCTGTGATGTAGATTGTTTTTCTTTCCTATGTCGATATGCAAGCATATAACTACAGTGTGGTTGCTGAATAAACTGACCAAAGCAAAGTATTACACTATTAAACCAACCTTTATAGTTAGGAAAATACATTGTCTAACACTGGACAACAGGATAAGTATATTAGCCACATAATAAAACCCCAGACTTTTCATGCATTTCTGCACAAGTTAGCGATGGTACAGAATGTTTGGCTGACAGATGGTTAAGAGGGACTAATGTGCCAAACATATTCAGGGTCATTGTCAATTAGCTTTACTTATGCAGCAACACAATGTGGCAAAAATGTGCAAGCATACATTTATTGTAGTACCAAGTATGATTCCAATGAAAGTTCCTGAAATTCAGCACATATTATACATTGATGAGATGTGTTTTGGCATTAATTGAGCCTAAAAATGTAATTAAATAAAAAAATGTATTTGCTCAAATGGCTCGAGTCACCTTTTGACCTCTTTGTCATAAGCATGAGTTCTTTGGGAAATTGTTCAACAATGATGCGACAAAGGCATTATTATTGCAAAAAAAAAAAACATTACAAAAATGTTTTCTAAAAAGTCTGAATTTACATTTAAATACGACTAAATATGAGTCTGCTATGTACAATAAAGCAGTCACTTAAGCAGTTAAACATTAACAAGGAGAACAATTGAAGAAATCTCAAGTAGACTGATGAGAAGGAATTCCTCTGAAGTGTATTATCCCAATTGAATTATCCTGTTTTTAAAATGAGTTTTAGTAATTACATTTTTCTATGCCGACTCGGATGTTTCTATAAATATGTAAATGAAAAAACAAGATCATTTCTACTCTGCTTAAGCCACACACTTAAACTCCTTTCTTCAGTACAGTGCAATAAGTTTGCACTTAAAAATGTCCCGTCTGTGAAATTGCATTGACGTTCTGTCTCATAAAAGCCAGTAATGAGCGTTGTAAAAGCAAAAGGCCAAGTGGCGGGCTAGCCGGACGCTAAGATGGGTAGATATGACTGTAACAGCCGGGTTCAGTCTGGCTCCTGACGTGCACACACACACACACACACACACACACACACACACACACACACACACACACACACACACACACACACACACACACACACACACACACACACACACACACACACACACACACACACACACACACACACACACACACACACACACACACACGGAGGGTTGTGTATTGGGTATGACCCATGGGTATGACCACTAGCTCCCCACGCCGGAGCCTGGCTGTGACTCTGGTCATTGAAAGCCCCCTCCCCACTGGAAACATGATCCAGCCAGTCCACCAACTGCTTCAGAACATCAATAATTAATTAGGGAACAGTTATTGGCCCCTATGGTCAGGGAAAGAGAGAAAGAGGGCAGGGGTAAGATACATATGCTCAGGCTTGGGGGAGTGGGGATTACATGTAACAAGATTACTAACCAGCATACAAAAAAGGGTAACTGTATTCCCTTACAGTCAACAGATTACTGTTACAGGTCTTATAATCATGGGTTACTAGCAGGATTGCAATGTTAGTAAAACAACTAAAAACAGCATATTGTGTAATGTAAGCTGTTCTGTTCTGTAGGTTAATACTTTAATGTGTGACTTTATACGCTGCCCGAATCTGCTTTATGGTTTTCACTTTCCTTTCCTTTTTTTAAATCAGTAGGTCAACCTTTATGTTCATACAATAGTGTGTGTGAGGTATGTATTAACTGTATGTATGTATGTATGTATGTATGTATGTATGTATGTATGTATGTATGTATGTATGTATGTATGTATGTATGTATGTATGTATGTATGTATGTATGTATGTATGTATGTATGTATGTATGTATGTATGTATGTATGTATGTATGTATGTATGTATGTATGTATGTATTGAACTAAACGGAGCATTTGACGTCAGCTTAGATTTAATTTCTGTTTGTTTAAGCTGTAGTATGTGCTAATGTGTTTCAGTGTTGGTGTATAGGCTACAGCCTGGATATGCTTTAAATAAAAAAAAAATTCTAAGGTCACATTGTGTTGACTAACATAATATACATTTGTTAATTATTTTATTTATTTATCTGCATTGCATAGTGAGGTAATCCAAAAGTAAAGTAATCAGATAACATTACTTTTATATGTTGATACTCAGATTAGGTTACTGATTATAGATATTTTTTACAGGCAACTAGTAATTGTAACAGAATACATTTTTAAAGTAACCCTCCCAACCCTGTATATATTGTATATACAGTATATAAATATATATATAAAGGCCTAGGAGATACATGTAACAGCAAAATTAGGATAAAACAAAAATAACCTCATTCCATTACAGTTGCATACAAAAATACGTAATCAGATTACCAAAGCGTTTAAACTATTTGAAATATATATAAAAAAAGATAAAAATGGGGATCTGTTACTAGCAGGATAACAGGGGGCGTGTGGGAGAGAAACTCCTTCTGGAAGGTACTTTGAGATTTTAGCTTTTGCAGACCATTTACACACAAAAAAAATACATATAACACAAAAGAAAGGAACAACTCCAGAAAGCATAATAAGACCTGTTTAGATTAAGCCACTGATTACATATCTATAGGTACTTTGTAATTGTAATGGAATACATTCTTAAAGTTACCCTCCCAACCCTGTTTAAATATCAATGATTACAATAACCTTTCAACAAATTGTGCCTGTGTGTGTGTCAGTGTTTTATAAAGAGTCAGTGAGAGAGAGGAGAACATGACAGAGACCAAGAGACAGATGGAGTTCTCATGGCTTGAGTTAGCAGGCATGCGGAATAAGTCCTAATGTACAGAGTCAGTCCTCTGTCTCCCACCTCAGGTATGGGGTTTGTTTAACACAGGAATAGCTAATACACTTGTCAAGTCCACATCTGGAGAACAGGAGGCACTGCTGTATTTAGCCACACACACACTCACACTTTTCATACACACAGGACAAAGGCTTTGCTTTTTGAAACCTCTGTAACACCATGTCACACACTTCACCACTTCTTCTTCAAATACATTCACCTTCCCCAGTCCTCGTTTTTTGTACATATTTATTTTTTATATATTTATTATATTTGTTTTCGATCTTCCAAAAAAACATCATGTCTAAACAGAATTAAACATTTGAACCATTAAGTCATAACTGCCTACATATTTGTATTGGTATAGAAAAAGACCAAATCAGACTCCAAACACACTTTAATAAACTAGTTCTCAATTATCATTTTCCTTTACAGGCTCATTCATGCAAATGATAATAGAAATATGTGATTTACTCCCCTAGTCAGCTTTGACCTGCCGTTCCTCTCTTTAAGCACTATCAGTTTCATGTTTTATGAAGCTGAAGGCCTTTACACTTTTTAATACAATCATTCTGTATAAACCATTGAAAACTTAAATATTACCGATAATCTCTGTCACCGTAATGAAATTGGATATTGGAACGCAATATAGGCAGCTAAAAATATATAACATTTAATCGATGGGTAAAACATTATAGAATGGTGTGTTTGTGTGTTTTCCTAGCGATGCCCCCAGGAAGCCCCAGCCCGATCACCCGCCACGAGTCGTCGGACAGCCTGGCGTCAGACCACAGCGTTCCTGAGGACGAGGAGTGGCTCTCTCAGGTCAGAACCTTATCTCTACCAACATTACAGTTACCTGACTATAACATTTTGGTTGCTGTGTTCTAACATTTAAACTGTTGCTTTGGACAAAAAGAAAAGTTTGATCGTGACTGATTGGCTTAATGTGATTCTTAAAAATCCCGCTTCAAGATACACTTTACTGCAGCAAAGGGTGTGTCCAAATTGCAATAAAAACAGGTTTGAGAAATTATCACATTTGAATGTTTGACTTAATTTTGCATGATTCTCTCAAATTCAAAACCTAAGTTCAGGAAAACAAAATATAATTGCGGTTGCAAAAAAGCTGTTTCCTATACTAAATGAAAAGACTATCTGGATCTTAATTTTTTGGATTCACATTTACTGACCTTGAACATTAAAATAGGATAACTTCCTAATCACGAATGTCATCCTACAATATACTGAAATGTTCACAGTATTTGTCAAGGCATGATTTAGAATCAGAATACCTTTATTAGTCCCACAGAGGGAAAATGTGCAGCGTTACAGCAGGAAAGAGCCATAGACAGCTTAGTCATGCATATCTTACATGCGTTAAAAAAAGTACTAAGTTATAATATAATAAACAATATTCTAAAAAAGTACTAAGTTATAATATAATAAACAATATGCTAAAAAAAGATAAAAACTAAAAAAGTTACATCATTTTCAAAAATACAGATCAAAAACAAATCAAATCTACAAATCAAATCCTGTAGCAGTTCTTAGGGTTTAGCAGCCCGGTATATATTAGTTATTAAAGATGGCATATGTATATAAAGTATATATTGCACATAAAGCACATATTGCACATAGTTTGACGGTATTTAACAGCAGCAAGTTACACAATTTACAAAATACAAGATACATACCTTGTAACAGTAACAAGGGTTTAGCAGCCAGGTATAAATTACACAGTTATTAATGGCATATATATATTGATTTAGCGGCCAGGTATAAATTACACAGTTATGTTAGAAATATCCAGTACACAAACCCTTGTCTTTTCAGCTTAACCCACAGAGCACTCATCCTACGTGTCGGCAGGTAACCCACTACATTTTCACCATCAATTATTCCACTGCATGTATAATTGATCGGTTAAAATGCACCCCATTTAGCTTGCTGAGGCACTTGTCCATATCTGCCATGATAGTTTGCCAGGAGCAAAACTATCCATTGCACTAACCTAGATTTTTAGGAAAGTCCTGTCAAATCATTGGTAGGGACGTATTCTTCAGTTGTTGGATATGTAACGGTACAGCTCTACATACCTTAGCATGTACCTACGATGGAACTCTTTTGGATCGTTCCAGACTATTAAGGAATGTAGGCTAAAAGGACCAAAACGAAATAAACACAGGGATGTGGATATGACATAAAGGGCAGAATTCCAGTACCTCCGATTTATCACACAGTATCTTGGTGGATTGAGAAATGCTTTTTGAATTACAGTCTAAGTAATTGCCCTGTGGATTCCATCATATCATATCAGTTGCCTTCATTAGATTATAAGCAGGCGTTTTGGCTTTGCGTTGGGATTTAGGATTGATCGGCTCTCCACTAATGAAATGTGAGGTTTGTGACCCTCCATGTCAGTGCTCCAGCCGCTGTAACATCAGGCCGTTTGCTGCTTATCAGCCAGAGTAACTCTTCAGCTGGCTGTCCGTCGACAACAAATGCTCCTGTCCTTACACCTCGCTCCACCGCAGGTCTCTACATCTCATCTGTCAAGTTTGATGTGATGGAAAATAATGACATAGCTCATAGCAGTTGATAGATGGTTAAACTGATCTAGTCATTCCTAGTACATGAATACATATGTTCTAAGACATTGTGCGTTACAACATCTCACCACAAGTCAGAAAATGTTGGGCCTAGATGAGCCTTTGTTGCTTTAGTTCTTGCAATGTGTCCCTCACATATGGTGCTTTTTGGCCCTGGCATTGGTGAAAGACATACATTTAATGTATTGTTCAGCTAAAGAAGAAGAGAAAAAACAAACAGGTGTAACGAAAAACAAGCAAATGGCTCTTTCAATTTGTATCTTCATCTCATCTGATCTTTCGAATACTCGGAAACGTTGACATGACCATTTGGAATAAAGCTAACTGGTGATCAAGAGTCGTTGGAAGTTCATCAGCAAATTCTGCTTTGTTTTAATGTATGTATCATGACAACAACTTGCATGTCTGCAATCTTAGGTCTTTATGTTTCTGATTTTGAAAGATTGAGAGTTTGAAGAGTTGTTTTCCTCTTGCAAAGGACCAGAAGGCTTGCTAGTTGGTCGTTAGCTTTAGTCTTTTGGTTGTGTTCACATGCAGGTTTTTGTCAAGAAGCGGACAATGTAAGTTAATCAACATTGACCCCATTGCCATTAATTATGTGATGTCTGTTTGATGTGCCTGGGCCTTTAGTGTTTACAGTATATGCATATATATGTGTATGAACACTGATTCACAGAGGACTCCAGAAAGGGTAAGCTCCCACTCTTGTCTTAGATGTTGGCCCCTAGCAGCCAGAGTGGATTTCTACAACGAGCTGAGAGCTGGGCTGAGGTGAGAGATGAACATGTAGGAAGTAAAGATAATTACATGTGAACAGTGAGACACCAAGATCCATGTTAAGTGTTGCAGGGAGTTGAAAAGTCAGAGTTAGCGTGGGAGAGATTGAACAAGTGGGAGTTGCAGCCAGAAGATTGTTACATTACAGTCGAAGAGGAGAAGGAGAACGGAGGAGGCATTAATAGTCTGATGTTTGTGAGTCATCCACTCCTATCTTACATTCAGCAGGCATTAGTGCCACTCCGCTCAGGTGCCCATGGACCGCCTGCCATTCCAGTGCCATCTTTTTTCTCCCAGGAGGCCACACTTCACCCTCAATGCCATGATGTTGCTAGAGTCACACTTTCATTAACCCTCTGGGAATGCTTCCCATCGTACCACCGGCTCTCCCAACACACAAGACCTAGATGAGTTCTGACAACATTCTCAGACTTTTAGTAGTGCAGGGGTACATCAAGCTTTTTGTTGGATGTCATGTAAATGAGTTCATATCAGTAGTCTATGGGGTGAGTATTGGCCTATAGCCAACCCCCTGTCAAATCCACTGATGACGACTCTTAAGGAAAATTGCCAGGACTCTGTCATTGACTTACTGGCGATAGAGGAGAACCAAAAATATGTTTTTTGTAATAGAATGGAATGACAGAAAAGTAATCGTTTCATTTGGTTAGTGTTTCCACTTTGGTTGAAATAGGAATACCTGGAGAACAATGGGATGCTTTTCTGTTTTTCTGTGTTATTTTGTTGCACTGTTGGAGCAGCCTGTGACCTAAGATTGTCATCGTCATAACTACACTGTAGCTATGTTCGTATGACCAATACAAGCCTTGAAACCTTGAAAACTTGATGCTATGCATTTTCTTACACATATTAATTTAATCCGCAGAATAAAGTGGAAAAGATTGTTATTAATTATGTTGTTAAAAAATGTAATTCCCACACAGTTTTATCACCATGTTTTTGTGCTTTACCAGAAAGACAGATGAAATAGATGTTAGCTAAAATTAATTTGAGTTACAGAAGACGGCCCGTAAAAGACTGTTTGAATTTTTCTCTCTTTAGCATTCTCATTAATGACCAAATACCTACAAATCTAACTGAAAATATACAAATTCCCAACGGTCTTAAATGTACTCCCTGTTAAGTGCTATTTGGCATTTGTTAACGAGCCTAACTGTACATGCCACAAGCTAAACTGGAACAGTAAACAAGTTCAACGTTAGCTGCTAAACATAAGATAGTTGATGTGTGAGCATCATAACATTATTGAGCGTTACTCAATCATATTCTTACCTCACTAATCTTTTCTCTTGAATCTCAGGTGGAAATTGTGACCCACACAGGGCCCCACCGACGCCTTTGGATGGGCCCACAGTTTCAGTTCAAGACCATTCACCCTTCAGGCCAGACCACCGTCATTTCCTCCTCATCCTCCGTCCTTCAGTCCCAGGGTCCCTCTGATGTCCAACAGCCCCTGTTGGATTTTGACACGGATGACCTGGACCTTCACAGTTTGAGGTACAAGTTGTTAAAATAAGTGAAGTCTATATGCCAATATATGGCATTTTCGCCCTATATCAACAAGAACAAACTGCCTGCCCCGGCTGTAATCACTCGTTTAAAAAAAAGAAGCAAAGCATCTGAGGCCCGTGGATAATACTGCATGTGTGTATTAATAAGGGGCTGCTGAATTAATCAAACTGTTATTGAAATTGCAATATTGGCTGGTGCAATATTCAAATCGTAGGAAGTACAATATGTCTTGCAGCCAAAACATGTGTAAATGCAATCTCAAATGAAGGATTGCGGTACTGCATACATGTCCAAGCCTACTCCTTCTATCCTACTGACCTAATACAATATTTTTTCTTGGTACAGAAATCATTCCTTCCAATATCCTGATTCATATTGCAGTTCCAATATTAGTCAGATTAATCACAATACGTTTTGTCTTACACATTCTTCAGTAAGTAATGTCCAGATATGTTATGCGTGCAGGATCCAACCGGTACGTTCAGAGCCAGTCAGCATGCCCGGCTCCTCTAGGCTGGTAGCTGATCGCAGAGGGCAGGCCAACATCATGGACTCAGGATCAGGTAGGAAACTTTCTTTGTTTACCTCTTCTTTATTGTAAAACCTTGTCTTTTGCACTTCTGATACCATCTTGGTTCTTTATATTGGCTTGTCCTCCTAATGGTTTCATTCGTATGATGTTCTTTTCCATCAACCTTACTGCAGTCTCTCATTATTTCATATTGGTCAATCCCATCAACCTCATCATTTGAACAGTCAGACTATATTTGGTGCTGTCTGTGTGGTCCATGCTTGTCTTGTGTTTTGGTATACTTACAATAACACTCAACCAACATGATACATTTCCACAAACAAATATATTGCAATAGAATGATCCAATAGTAAAATAATGGATATTATTATTATTATTATTATTATTATTATTATTATTGTATTATTATCTGCCATTCTTTTCCTACTTGAAATCCAATTCCCAACCACTTAAATTGAAAATTGAGGTATTTTGCAGTAATTATTATTGTGGCAATATGGTTATATAGAAAACTGAATCATCTTGAATTGTCTAAATTGTCCATCTTACCTGATCCATATTCTACATCCTTCGCTGATTGGATGAATTGAAGTTATGGTGGGAAGGGGTGAACGTTTAGACTCAGTTGTCCATTTTTAAATGAATATTTGAAGATTTTGTATGGTTTTACCAACTAAGCCTTACATATAAAAACATATAGAGGCCAAAGTCATTCATATAATGACTTCTTTATAATTGTAGGTGTGTTTTTATGTAATCATTTGGTTTTTCCGAGTTCCAACCTTTCTTTACCGTACATTATCAAAGATATAATTACCTGAAAAAAAAATGTTTTAGCTGATCTAAAGTTATAGATCAACAGCAGTTTAATAGCATAATGCCAATATGTTCTCAAACTGTAAAAGCTCTTGTCTGTTTTGGAAAAGAAAAAAGCAAATGCTTTCCATGTTGAGAAGCCTTTAACCTTTAACCCCAGAACACATGACCATATCTTCACTTCTAAAAGGTTTAAATTAATAATATTTTTTCTCAAAGCAATGATACACCTGTGAGTTTGATGTAGAAAAGTCAGTCAATATAGATGTGTTTATTTTAAAGTAAATTCAGATTGAACAAAAATGTAAATTATAGTGCCCGTCCAAAAAAGAAAACATTACTTATAGTGAAAACCACCCTTGAATGATGGGTTAGTAGACTAAAAGCGTTAAGAAACCAAACTATAACATATAATAAGTACCCTGTATCAAGATCGATGCAAAACAAGTGACATTTGACCTTTTTAGAGAGGTTTAGCAAAAAAAAAACACTTCTGGGGTCATTTGGGGGCATTTTCCATATCTCTGGCCCCCCTCGGTCGATTTTGATGATTGACACCTCTGTTGAACCGTTAGAGCCAATAGAATCGAGGGGAAGTTCCTAAAATCCATCTAAACATTACTATTGGTGAATAGAGTGATGCGTAGCCAGAATGCCCAAAACCGGAAGCTGGTTTGTAGCTCTCACACACTCTATATGAGATCTCAGTTTTTTACAAAAATGTTATAATGGATTATCAGTAATCATTTCAAAGTGACACAGATACATTGGATTAACCTTCAGCAGCGTTTTTATGCGTTTTAATGCCATTGAACACAACTTTTGTTCAGAAAACAGCAAAGGTAAGACGTATTTGCCATTTTGGCTCCTTAAAGCTACGTTGTGTGTTGTCTGGTTTTGCCTTCGCTGCCCTGAGTTCTGGTTGCACAGTGATGCTACTTATACCTCTTTCATTTGATATCTTGTTTGTGCAGATCCGATAAGTAATACAATATTTCTACCGTGAGCTCTGTGCTAAGTGCGTTAGCATTTTTTTGCTTAGTGTTAATTCAGAGGCTTGGTATTACCCTTGTGTTTCGTTTAGCTAAACATTTTTCTTATCGTCAGTTTGCTGAGTTTCTTCCCGTTAAGTGGGTATGACACATTCATAGGTTGTTAAATGTTAAGAAGCCCTGAGACACAGTTTTGTGAAAAAAATCAGGTTAATACACTAAGCATATTGCTTAGAGGAGTGGTTCTCAACTGGTGGGTCGCGACCCAAAAGTGGGCCGCGGACCCGTTTCGAGTGGGTCGCAGATGTGTGAGGGAAGAAAAAATAAAAAAAAATATTTTTTTTTTTTTGTGGAAAAAACTTTTCTTTTGGAGGCCCGATTTTCTAACGCTGTGCATGCAGTCGGCGTTGGACTGGAAGTAACGGAGACCATAAACAGTTTTGAAAACTTTTGTAACATCTTTGCTGATATTTTTTCGAGTCTTCTGGCCAATCAGAATAAACATGTTGCCGGAAGTCCCCACGGAGAATAACTTTGCGGTAAAACTATTCTTTATACATCCATGTTTACAACTTCAGATCAAAATGAACACATAATGAAATATGAACCCCGGTTTGATGATTGACAGGTAACAGAACAATAGGGGCTATCTACCCTTACCCACAATTTAAAGTAATTCACACAGACTATCTCCTCTTTGCTCTTCTCTCTGTGTGGAGCAGAAGGTTCAGCTTCAGAACAAAGTGAAAAACAAACAATGGCATAACATATTATTAATACGTTGGGTAGTAATAGATTTATTTATTTTCTTCTCAGAGTGTACCAGAATGGATAGTTTATATGTTAGTATTTAAAAAAATCTCCTGGGGGGGAATCCCCCCAGACCCCCCTTCTGGGGTTGGGCTTTCAGCACGTGTGCCTTTTTGTGTTATACAGTTCAGCTTTGATCCCATCATGTCATTAAACCTTATTTAAAAGCATACTTTAGTTCTGTGAAGGGATATAAGGGATATGCACTGTACTTCACTTTCATTAATAGTGTATGCTGAAAAGCGTGTATATATATATATATATATTACAGCACGATTTTTTGTTGAATAGATTTGAGTGGTTCAAAATTTCGTGTCGCGATTTATTGACTAAGGAAAAAGTGGGTCCCGAGGCCTGACCAGTTGAGAACCGCTGGCTTAGAGTATGCTTTGTTTGCTGGTTGTATCTTAAGGGAGACTGCTGAATTTGGTTTGAATGAGTTTAATGTTAAAGAGATTTCCGTTGATGTTGTCTAACACAAGTACAATCGCATCCAAGTGGATTAGAAGTAGTCCGACATTTACACCAGCCATTCTTCAGCTTTCCTACGCGAGTTGCTGGTCCTGTTGTTCTCCCTTCCTATTGTTATGTGCACTTTGCCCTTTTTTTCTGTAATTAAATAGACTGCAATTGTTTGAAAAGGCCTGTAAAGTCTATCAGCCATTGAACAGGATTGATTTATTTTCAAGTGGTTTTGATGTCCCTCTACATGTCTCCTTTAATCTGGTTACGATGTTAGCCTAATCCAATCACACACAGAGATGAGAGGATTTCCCCTTTAAAATATGTCTTTTACTCTCAAATGATAATGCTGTTACATGGGTCTTGTGAATGTGTGTGTGGATTACGCCTGGTATTTACTGCCAGTGTGGGTATGGGTACCATCACTTATTGTGTGAAATTATATCCTGTTGCCTTTTATCTGATAAAGGAGATAAAGGAGCGACACAATGTCTGTGACATCGGCTGTGTCTTGTGACAGAGACTTCAGCCAGACCCGCCCACACACTGACATACTGTAGAGCCACTGCTGGGCTTTTCATACAGGTGCCAAGAAACATTTACATCATGTGTCTCAAAAAGGTGTTTCAAATATCTGATTTGATATTTGTCTTCTCTGCCTGTGGCTGCTTTCCAACACATACCAGTTAATAAGCACCACACCACACACAATTATGATAAGCAGATCAACAAAATGTTGGAATGTAACTAAGTATATTTACCTTACTTAAGTATAATTATACGGTACCTTACTTGAGCATTACCATCCACTAGATCAGGGGTTCCCAAAGTGGGGGTCGCGAGATGATCATAAAATAAAAATGGAAAATAAAAAATTATTTTAAAAAAATGGATTTCTTTTTTTTAATAATTTTTTTTTGAAATTATTATTAATAATAACGTTTGCATAGAAAAAAAATTATTTGACAATCCACTAGCGCAGTGTTTCTCAAACTTTTTCTTTTTCTTTTCTGAAATTAATTCACTAGCACACCATGAACAATTTTTGCCGAAACAAAACACAACTCTAACGCCGAGCATCTGAATTAGCACTAAGCGAAAGAGTGCTAACGCACTTAGCACATAACTCACGGTATTTTATACTTCTGCGATCTACAGAAGCTAGATATCATATGAAAGCTGAGATTCCTCAGATTCCAATGGTATAAGTATCATCACTGTGCGACGAAAGTTCACGGCAGCGAAAGCCAGCAAAGACAACACACAACTTCACTTTACGGGGCCAAAACGGCAAATACGTCTTACCTTTGCTGTTTTCTGAACAAAAGTTGTGTTCAATGGCATTAAAACGCATACAAACGCTGCTGAAGGTTAATCCAATGTCTCTGTGTCACTTTGAAATGACTACTGATAATCCAGCATAACATGTATGTCAATAAGAGTAGTTTTCATATAGAGCGTAACCCAGCTTCCGGTTTTGGGGATGCTGGCTGCCCATCACTCTCATTCCTCAATGGTAATGTTTAGATGGATTTAGGAACTCCCCCTCAATTCTATTGGCTCTAACAATTCAAAAGAGGTGTCAATCACCAATGGGTTCCAGAGATATGGCAAATACACCCAAATGGGTTTTCTTCTAAACCTCTCAAATTTCACTTGTTTTGCATCAATCTTGATACAGGGTACTTATTATATGTTATAGTTTGGATTCCTAAAGCTTTCAGTCTACTATCCCATCATTCAAGGGTGATTTTCACTATAAGTTATGGGTTTCTTTTGGACGAAAACTATAATTTACACTGTTCTACTATGTTCAATCTGAATTTACTTTAAAATAAATACATCTATATTGATTCTGACTCTTCTACATCCAACTCACAGGTTTATCATTGCTTTGAGAAAAAAGATTACTAATTTACCCCTTTTAGAAGGGAAGATATATATTCATTTTTTCTGGGCATGTCATTTTCAAGCATGAGACCTGAAAAACAGGCTTGGGGTTTAACAGGTTAAAAGTTTTCCAAATTCTAATTTCTATTTTAGAAGTGTGTCAATCAAATAACTATATAGTTATTTAGATCAGTCGATTAAGTCTTATTTAAATGTGCCTTTATGACTCATTCATAATAACATAAAAGGGAGGAAGATGAAGAACAGTCGCTGGTTAAACCACAGACCTACGCTTTATATTTACTCCATCCCTGTCTGTATCCTTCTGTCTGCCCAAATTGGTATCTGTGGTTGTTCTGACTCCAGCCGGAGCTCTCTTTTTTTCAGTTATCAACTTTTGGTTTCAGAGCAGAGAGGCAGGAGGAAAAAGCCAGACGGAGGGATGGAGTTGATGCTTATCAGTGTGCGTGTGTGTTCGTAAGGAGGGTTCATTGTTGTGTCCTGCCACTGCCATGGCGCCATTTCTTATCACACACACACACATCACTTTTGTCTCACCCTCTGAGGAACATGCCTGTGTGTGGCAGAACTTACCAATATCAGTTTGAGGGCCTTTAGCATCTCTTGTTTGATTAAAGTTGCAGACATGTCATACAGCTTTACATTTGAACAGGCTAAGAAAATATAATACAAATCAAGTATTTTCATTTAATTCTTGTTGTGATAAAAATAATAAAGAATTTGATAAATGACACCAAGTTGTTGAATTGAACTCTGTCCCGGGTTAATCCAAGCAAAAACATGATGCTAATTTTGAAGGATCTTAAAAGCATAATTTGTTTAGTTGAAAGGGATCCTAGGCGGCGATCAATTTATGAATTGAATATTTCATCATGTTAAAGATGAAGGGCTGCACATGCTAACAAATGTGTCAACATTTATTCAAAAACGTGGTGTCATTTAGTTAACCCTGTATTATTTTTAGCACAACAAAAACACTTAACTTCCATTATGTTTCACTTTATTTTCTCTTGTTTGACCTTCTCGTCACTTCAACTTCAAGTCAAAACATCTTATGATAATATTAACATGTCATGTCATCACTGTGTTGTCCGAATCTGCAGTTTATTTATTATTAAATCATATCCATATAATATATCAATCCCCAACATGCCCTTGGGCAAGATACTGAATCCCAAATTGCTCCCATAGACATGGTCAATGGAGGGTCTTGATTTGCTTCCATAGTATGTAACTCTGAATAAAAGCATCAGCTAAAACGAAATGTTATTTAATGTAAATACACCATTTATCGTCTCACTATTGTCTAATGTATTTGTGGTCAACCCTTATTACAAATTCCTCATGAATGAACTATCCGAAACCACATAAACTTTACTGACTGGATTCTTTTCACATGAAGCACTGCAGTTCAAGTCCCAAAAACCTTCATCCCTCTCAGCCGTCTTCCAGCCGTTTTCATCAAAAAACAAAAGTGTTTCCCTCAGAGTCCTCAGGCTCAGAGAGGCCATAAAGCTGCAGTTTCCCCTACAGTGAGTCACTTACAGTCAGTCAGTCTCCCCAGTGTCTCCGATCTTATCTCAGCCTATAGACTCTGCTTATCTGTGCCTTCCCCGAGGTGATGGGAGACCATGTCTATTGGAGACACGCTCTCACAAACAGACACAATGTATGTTTTACAGTGGTTCCAGTCATGGCTCCTTGACTCACCATATCTGTCTGTATGGAGGGGCAGAGGAACACCAATCCTTCAGTCTCACTTTCCACCTGCTGCAATATACAGGATCAATGCATAGCTGTTCTCAATACCCCCATCTGCACCCCCAGGTGTGTGTGTGTGTGTGTGTGTGTGTGTGTGTGTGTGTGTGTGTGTGTGTGTGTGTGTGTGTGTGTGTGTGTGTGTGTGTGTGTGTGTGTGTGTGTGTGTGTGTGTGTGTGTGTGTGTGTGTGTGTGTGTGTGTGTGTGTGTGTGTGTGTGTGTGTGTGTGTGTGTGTGTGTGTGTGTGTGTGTGTGTGTGTGTGTGTGTGTGTGTGTGTGTGTGTGTGTGTGTGTGTGTGTGTGTGTGTGTGTGTGTGTGTAGAGGTGGCTTTAGTCTAGACTACACAGTGGTCCAGGAGGTCATATCAAGAAAGAAAGCAAAGGAGACAGACCTGAAAAGAGATAACACTGCAGGATTGGAAAAAAAAAATTAATCGTGTGTGTGTGTGCTGATAAATCTCCCAGCCGCCCTCCACACCACTGTAAGTTGTGTTATGACTCTGCAAAGAAAGCCACCCTGCTCCAAAACAGGAAATAACAACAAACCTCCTCCATCTGTAGCATCAGCCATCTTGTTGTTTATGTTTTTGTCATCCTCAGTGTGTGCGTACCTCCGTCTTTGTCGCCACGTCTGACTGTTTGCATGTGTGTGAGTGATTTATCTGCGGCTTTGCATCAGTGATAGTGTGTGTTAGCTGGCGGCAGAGCAGACAGAAAGAGAAGGAGCAGGCTTATCACAAAAAGGAGAAGAAGACACTTTAGAGAGCTACTCAGCTTTGGCACAGGTCTTTGGGTGTTGAGTGTGTGTGTTCGATAGACTGGTTGACATGTATGACCATGAAAGGGCTGGGCAGTATACCAACTTTTTATTGTTGGTATATTGATTTATTTTACGATGACAACAATGCACAATCCCAGCCCTGATTGTATGCAGAAAAGAATACCTTGATCTGCCCTAGGTCTACCCTAGGTCTACCCTAGATGTCCCCTTTATATTCCCTAGACCTTCCCTAGATCTGTTGGTGATCTTCTGGCAAACTTCCGAATCCATTGCGCAATTGTATCTTCCTCAAGCCCCCTTCTAATCTGTTTCCGGTCTCGTTTCAGTCAAATGAATGGAAAAGGAAAATAACACTGGATTTGGCTTTTAGAGTTTTTTAAAAACTTTAGGCCCTAATGGGATCTATATTTAAGTGTTCGTCCTGGAAAGTTCATTTATATAAAACATATATGCTGATTTAAAGATGGCTCTTTCTCAATTTTAGACGATGTGAAACAGTATTTTTGGCCCAAATGACGTCACAGGCTGACATGAAGGTTGTCGTACCAGCATTTGGCCTTAACAAAAATGTGATTCACCAACCGGCTCATGTTCAGGACGTGAACCCAGCCCCACTCATTCAGAAATGGGGCCAGCAGTTTGATATGCTTTCACATACCAGCCTGGATATGACTTTACATCATGAGCCTTTGCTCCCCCTAAATAGTGATTTCAAAACATTGGGAAAGTTCCTGATTTCAAAGCAGATCCGGTCTTTTTTTATCAATCTATTATTTACACAATAACACTTTAGGAGGAGAAATCCAGAACAACTAACTGTTGATAATAGTATGATTGAATTGTCAAATGTATTGAAGTAAAGCACTCAATTATGTGTTTCAAAAATGGTTTCACCATGTCATTTGATATACAGTATCTGGTGTCTGTAATATCTGTAATGAAAGAGCTTTAGAAATATCCCACGTGGCTTTGACTTATAACTGAACATTTAGCCAGATCCATTCCCTAGCTGACTTACCCTTCACTCACTCTGTGTTTGAGAATGTGTGTGTTAATACAAAGTAATTCTCCTTTTTTGGTTTTATCGTTTTTCGTGAAAAACACTGAATGTATGAATGTGAAAGAAATGGGTTCAGTTTGGTTAAGATGAGATCAGGTAACAATCAACTTTACACTTTTATTAAGACCAATTAGTCATTAAGATGTCTTTAAGATGCAATGTCCCTCTTTGTGTGTGTATGAAGTGAATGTTGGACTGTGTATGGTGAGTGTTATGTTATCGTATTGTGCCAAGTCCCATCATGTGTGAATGTAATGGACAATACAGTATTCTGAATGCTGATTCTAGTCTATGAAATATAAATGACACTATTTTCATCAAACCATTCCGTTCCCATATGTGATTCATGGTGCAAACGAGTGTCAGTATCAGAGAGACAGTGGTTTGATTCCCAGTACCTGCATTCAATTTTGTGATGTGTCCTTGGGCAAGATATTAACCCTAACCCCAAATGTCTCCCGTACGCATGTCCACAGGGTGTCATTATGTGAAAAGCATCTGCACTTGGTATTTTCCTACACACTGTTATTTACTGTAGGTCTTTCCTGTGTATCATTTGGAAAAGTAGAAGTTTCCTCATTACGTATGTGTTTTTCTTCATGCTATGAGGTGTCTGCTAAGAGCAAACACCTCTCTACACATCGCAGAATACATGCAAGATATTGGGTCTGGGATAGAATAATTTTAACAAGAATAAACTGAAACATTATTTGGATTAACCCCCCCTATTTAATCGGGCATGAAGTCTCTCCAAATAAGTTTTACCACCATTGTTAAATGAAAGGAAAACCAATAGCTGCTCTATAACAGTACAACACATACTAGTAATATATTGGTGGAATTGCATACATAAAAGATTGGTTGAAACATTCAAGTGTTGGTGTATGATTAAGTTATTGACTACCTGTATGCATGCATGCACCTGTTAGCATCACCAACACAATGTCCCCTTGTCTCGGTGACCCACCACCTGTCTGCCACCATCAGCACCGTGAGGCGAGAAGGGGTTTTCCCTGCATTATTGTCCCTACAAAGGCTAGAAAATAATCTAAGAGAGGGCTTTGAATGACTGAATAGGAAGACAAGGATGGATAGCCCCAACGCACACCCACACACACCTACACACACTCATTTACTCACTCAGACACGCACTTTGCCTACCATCTTGCCCTCCCTATTCGCTCTTCCCCTTTATACTTGAGCTGCCATTTAAAAGACTAGGCACCTGTGCTGTGGTATTCTGTCTCCCATTCTTTTTTTTAATACACACATACCCCCAGTAACCTATACCCCACAATTACCTGCCAGGCTCATAAAGGGCCCTTGTATTTTTGCGCTATAGTGGACACACTAACAACAGTGATCGCGCCAGGCAGAAAGATGCCTGGCCATACGATCTCTTCCTTTTAAGACAAATACCCCAAATTTCCCGTGACCCCCTCTCCCCACCTTTCCATTTCACCTCTCCTGATTTTATTTTCATCAATAGGCACCTTTGTCACCTCGCCGCCACTTTGCCCCCCCACCCATCCTGTCCATTGCCTCAGGTTGCGTTCGTTGACCCATTGGTTGGTGACAGGACATAACAACAGATCTCTAGCGTCATCACTGCTCCTTTTTTTGTTTTCTTATCACCAGCAATCAGGCCAGGGTGGTTATCAGTAGGAGTACAACGATCTGCTAGAACATCTGAAAGAAACGGAAGCAAAGTTTCAACACACATGACACATTTAAATATGGTTTTCCTGGAATTCCTGGAATAGCTCCCGTTGGTTTGGTTTCTGTTTTTCAGACAGATACATTTCTCTACATAATTTACTGGGTGCTAAATGTCAGGTGCCCTTATAGTTGATACACTTAGATTCCTCTGGAACTAATACACAAGTTATTGAGCCGTTTCCGCTCTACATCCTGAACTCCTCCCTTCGATGCAATGCACTTCCGTTTTGGCGGACTGGGTTTGTTTTGCTAGCTAGCTCCTTTGTGCCGACAAAGCACTGATATCGCAGAGACAAAGAGGATATAACAATTACAACATGAAGAAAAGTGGTTCGGGAACTACGTGTGCGGTAGTTGGTTGCAATCACTCGAGAAAGCACCTGAACGAGTGGTTAGATAGAGAGTGCTACGACCACAAACCAGCACCCAGCACCCAGCCATGTTGTTCATTAAATACAGATAAACACAACAAATACTGCATGCATTGTATTTTTTAATATTATATATGAATATGTTCATAGTGATGTAATTGTGTGGGCTGCTTTTATATTTTAATTTGTAATACCTGTTAGGATTAAACATGTGATCTTTCTTGTTGAAGCCATTTCTTTAGTTTCCTCTCAACAATTAATTAATTCAGTGTTATTTATGTACAGTATGAGCTTAATATGAATGATGAACTGTGTTAAAAGAAATTGTAGCACTCTAAGGAACATATGAAATGCAATAATGCAATAACAGTGCAATAATGAAATTAAATTGCATCAAACTTTATTTTCACTCAAACAGTACAGGCACATATGATATATTGCACAGCATAAAGAGATCATGTAAATTGTGCATTATGTAAACAACAGACAACTGTTGGCTCCTGTGGGCATGACCTAAATAAGGCAGTTTATTTTGGTTTTAAAATGCTGAGATATTTACTGCAGAACTGTAACCTTCCCTCAACAAAATCGTCAACAATTTTCGGGAGCATGTGGGCAAAGTAGAATGTGCGCAGCCTTATGATATGCCTTCAGACTGTCCATTGCTTTTCCATCTATTGCCATGGATTGAACGAAGTAGGAGCAAATTTTGCTGTACGTTATGCTGGGCCACGTCGTCATGTTATCCTCCCAGTTTTGCACTGAATTCGGGTGGGGGAGAGTAACGCCATCTCCAGTCAAAGAAGTAGAATCGTGTTCCCAAGCTAGCATCACTGTTAGCATCGAAATCGCTGTGTTTACACCAGTGCCCGTCTGACTGTTTACACCGGTTTACACCGACAGACGCTGTGCAAAAGACTTCCGGCGGAAATGAAGTGCATTTGTGTAGGGTTATGGCGCTACCCGTGGTTTGGCGCGTAAACTTGTCTATAGAATTCTGAGGCAAATGCATGAATAAATTGTAACTTTTCAAAGGTAACAATTGTTATAAAGTATCATTACTCCTGCCTGAACACAACACAACCAACACACAGCCCCTCCCCCCTACACACACTCCAGTACACACACACAAAAGCAGGTTGTTAATTAACTGTTTGAATAACAGCTAATAGCAGCTGTTTGGTAAGCTAGGGATTTACTTTAAGTCAAAGTATCATCTACCTGATCTACAACACATCTGAGCTGACACATTGCGTAAAAAGAGGTGTTTCATTCCACATGTAGCGTTACAATCCTTTGAATCCAATGAGCAGCATCCTTATTAATAGTTTAGGTAAGTTTTGATTTGACAAATTATGCATAATATAAATACAGACCCTGAAATGTGCATAAATGAAGTGAAGCGACTTTTACCGAAATGTAAATTATATAATTTAAAGGAATGAGAAACATTAAGATCCTGATTCTTAGTTTTACATAAAAGCATAGAAAAAGTTTACATGCTTGGTTAATTAGAAATTGATTGTCCAGGTACTGCTGGATAAACAAACAAACAGACACAGAGACACACACACACACACACACAAACACACACACGCACACGCACACGCACACACACACACACACAGGCCAATTAAAACACGGAAATCTGGATTCTTAGTTCATGAATATTGTTGGTAGCAGAGATAAACCTATGCTTTTTTGTTAGTTCATCGTTTATACAAACTTCCTGTCATTGTTCAGGTTCAAGCAAAGCAGGGTGGACCCCAACGCACCAAAAGAAAACCAGAACTTAAAAAAATCTGAAAAAATCTCAAGGACAAGACACAGCTGGGCAAGGCAGGAAAAACACAAGGGCACCAGGTGAACAGAATCAGGTAATCAAACAGGCGGAACAACACAGAGACAGGAAGTAAAAACAGACCTAACACAGGGGTGAACACTTTTTCTAAATTAAATAGGAAACAATCACGGATTTTAACATCATCATGCACGGACTGTTAATTCAGGTCGCAACAATGTCATTTTAGGTTGCAACTACATACTCACTAATAAAACTAATGGATTACATGTTCCAAGAACCCTTCCACATCACTAAGCTTTAGAGTTGCTATTCATTCCACACAGTCTGACACTACAATATACTGTGTGTTTTGCTTGTTCCATCTCTTTATTGAAGTTATTTAATGTTTGCATTGAGCAAAAATCCATGACTCCTTGATGTTAATGGCTGCATCATTCAATCATATAGAAATAATTAGCATGGCAGATTGCTTAAGATAAGATAATACTTTATTGATCCCGATTTGGGATTTATTTGCATTGCAGCAGAATAAAAACTAAAAAGACAAAAATAAGTACTGGAATTTATTGTATTGTGTGGACAATCCCGAAACCAAGACCAAAACAGGTGGGAAATTGACTCCTGAGCTTGATAAATGACTGTTATTTGATTTGCAAGTAACTATATGCACTACTGGTAACACACTCATAAAGGAGACAGGGTTATATCTTGTGAAACTCATCTTAAATGTCGACTTATTTTTCATTTTTTCCGTTTTCTGTCCACACTCCTTTTGACATCTCGCTCACTTTTTAGACCCAAGGGTGTTGGCTGGCATCTGTGTATGCATGCATGTGAGCATGTGAGGGTCGTTTTAGCCACATGTAGGGATTTATGGCAAGTGTGTGCGTGACAGAGGGATCAGGGAGTGACATGGATTGATATGGGTGAGTGCTGATCAGGTTTTAGTGCTGTTGTTATCTCTCGCTGGCTCTTTTTGTCGACGTGTTTGTATATTTTTGTGTCGAGCACTTATAATCTGTGAGAGATGGAATGCCCTCCAGCATCTGTGTGTGTGTGTGTGTGTGTGTGTGTGTGTGTGTGTGTGTGTGTGTGTGTGTGTGTGTGTGTGTGTGTGTGTGTGTGTGTGTGTGTGTGTGTGTGTGTGTGTGTGTGTGTGTGTGTGTGTGTGTGTGTGTGTGTGTGTGTGTGTGTGTGTGTGTGTGTGTGTGTGTGTGTGTGTGTGTGTGTGTGTGTGTGTGTGTGTACAATGCCAAAGGGGCAGTGTATACTGAGCAGCTGCTCTTTATAGTGACTGAGCGGACACCAATGTGTCGGGCATCTGCCATGCGTTCACTCTACCGCCTACCCACTGGAGTGTGTGTGTGTGAGTGTGTGGCCTAAGAGTGAGAGAAGCTGTGTTGTTGTTTTTGATTGTCATAATTTATTTCCAGTAGTTTATTCATTTTGTAGCAATTGTAATTTGTATAGAAATATACATGTTGGTATTTTTAATAACAATTTAAAGGAAAATGTGGTTGTACATTTTTTTTGAGTGTGTGTGTGAGCTTGTGTGTGTTTGTGTGCCTCCACCAGCTGCTTAGACAGTGGACCATGTTGATCTTTCATGTTCAAGTCCAGTGTGAAAACTGTTTAATTCACACATGAACACATCCACACATGTGCACACAAAACATTTGCGTGTTACAGAACAGCGGTGTGTCCCAGTGTGAGGGGGGGGGGTTGCTGTTGGTGCCACCTTTTCATTCCCATGACCTCAATCTGTGGCGGGCGCCCTGCCAGGCTGGCCGTCCCTCTGTCTGCTGGGCCTGCCGCAACTTCCAGAATGTGAAGAGGAAGCAATGGAACAGCAGTAACCTAACCTCACACACACTCTGACACACACATGTGCTAAACTCATCGTTATGCACTCATCTGAGGAAGAGTTATACTTTGTATCATGGATGTAATAAGAGAATTTGATCAAGCTTTGGAATGGGGCCCAGTATATTCCGATGAAAGTTGCTCAATGGCGCATGAAACCACAATGGGCCCAAAGAGCATGCACACTTCCATTTGACTTAAGCCCCGCCTCCAATCCACTATGTCAGCATAATATCCAGTTTGGCTCGGTCAAATTATTTGAGGGGAAAATAAGGCAACGGCTATTTGTACATCATACACATTTGACGACCTCATGCATTTAAATTGAATTCAAGTGTTTTTACTTGTTAGTTGATTTAGCTAAAGATAAATGATATGCTGTGCAGAACTCTCTTTCCCAATGACGTCATATAAATATACATTTATTATATATTTTTTGTTTTGTTTATCTCTTTTTGTATTTCTTTGTTTTGTTTTTAATTCTCTGTCAAAGCGTCTTTGAGTTTCCTGAATGTATTATTATTATTATTATTATTATTATTATTATTAAATTAACAAAAAAGGTAAATCAAAATTCAAAACAATGTTACACATCACATGAAGTCAACCATGGTGACTAGCAGACAGCAGAATTGGATCCTTCAAGTCGACATATAAAATTATGAATAGGGTATTTTTTTTGTTGCAAACAACTTTATTTCCTCCATGATAGAAACATGTTTGACAGCCGGGGTCCCTTTTAAAAAAAGTTATCCAAAGCATTACCAGTCATAATGCAGTTTACATTATCAAATGTAAAATATGCATTAGTTTGAATTGATCCAGGTTCCCACTGGAATGCAGGTAGACTAAATAAGCTTAATGCAATGTTAAAGACATGTCACTGACCAACAATCTAAAATGCATTTGTGATGCATTCATGGATAGTTGAAATAGTAAGAAAAAGTTGTAACCTTTAATACTTCATGGCTCACCTGTTCTGTTTACTTTGTTGCCACCAGGACATTGATTACCCTTTTTAATGTGTTTGAACACGGATCAAAAATAAAGCTTATGATCCAACCTAACGCTCATGCACACAGAGAAGATGGAATACTAACTTACCATTTCCCAACTCTCAAACCTCCCATAAACCTGGTGTGATGTCTTTCTTGTCTCGGGACAGTCTTTAAACGTTTTTAAAAGTTAAGTTGTTCTGCACATCTCAATACAAGGAGCAATATCAGATAGGAGCCAAAAAAGCATTTACATTGTGCTTCTCTGTCTTCATAATACAATTATGAACAGCTGACTCAGTCCCCAAGTACATAAATGAAAGACCTTTCACATCATTTTTACACACACACACACACACACACACACACACACATACACACACCCACACACACACCCACACACCCACACACACACACACACACACACACACACACACACACACACACACACACACACACACACACACACACACACACACACACACACACACACACACACACACACACACACACACACTCAGGTGATTTAGAGGTATTTCACCTGTACATATCAGGACTTTGGGGGCGTGCACCCTCTTACAGCTTTTTTTCCCTCCATTTCCTCCTCTTTACTTCTCTCCAGCTCTCTCTCTCCACTTTCCCTCTCCCTCTGACACTAACCCTCTCTGACAGTGTCTCCAAGCTGTCGCACCCTAATCCACCTCTGAGAGGTGTTAAAGCACTTACACACACACACAGGCACACACACACACACACACAGTGTTTCTCTGGATCCCGTAAGGTATCGATCTGCCGTCCCGCTCACTCTAATGGGATTCTTTACACCTAGGCATCAGCAACGCCTAATGCATCACATAACATCTGATGCAGCAGACACACACACACACACACACACACACACACACACACACACACACACACACACACACACACACACACACACACACACACACACACAAACACTTACATAAACAAAAATGAATAGATGCTATAAGAGGAGAACAGCACTAAACAGCTTATGATGCATATGCTGTTCAGTGCATTCTCTTCTAGACTACACTCCATATCTCTAAATCTAACAGTGATGAATGACTCTATTCAGCCTTCTAAAGTAAGATGAGCCCTGTTTCTCTAAACTTAAGATTCTTTAATGGATTCAAAAACGATTGACTAAAGTTATTATGTTACAAAGTTTTACCTGGTATGGTGTTATTATTTTTCTGTTCAGTAATGTTTATCCCACAGACTGTGGATTTCTCAAAATGTTTAAAAAAATTGTATTCGCATCTTAAGAAATCATATATGGAAAGAGCATTCATAACAACATGGATTAAGTTAAAACTAAAATATCAGGAAAAAAAACTTAACTGTTCACTAGAGTAAAAATGAGGACGAGAAAAGATTATGTCATGATCAACAATGGTAAATGGACTTTATTTATATAGTGCGTTATCCAGACTTTACGACCCCTCAAAGCACTTTTACATTCTATAACTCATCATTCACACATTAACAACACATTCACACAGAGCAATATGCCATTTTGCTCAAGTAAGCTAACATTCAGACACTGTTGGCCATGCCATCTGGAGCAACTCAGGGTTAAATATCTTGCCCAAGTATGCTTCGACATGTCGACTGCTGGGATCGAACCCACAAGGCAGCCACAGTAGCACACGAAAACTGTTTGTACCATGTAATAGTTGTATTACTTCTGGTCAATTCAATGGCCTGTCATTAAGACATACAAACCTAAAGCAAAGTCCCTACTGTTAAATGGACTATAAATATAGTACTACCTTCTCCACCTATTTAATATGAGCTCCTTCAGCTGGACAACACATTCCCTGTTACCCTTCAAACAACTTTTACGTAACCTTTCTTTATCTTCATTGCCTCTTTCCTTCCCTTTGTTTTTCTCGGTGTCACCTCGGGGCTGACCAGGTGGTGGGCTACTGCAGGCCCATTTCCTCAGCAGGTGTGTGTGTGTGTGCCTCTTTGTCGTCGTCTGTGTGTGCATGCATGCGTGTATAGAGAAATGTGTGTATGTGTGCACATTTACGTAGATATTATCTGTTCACCTGCTCCTTGTGAGCCACATAAGCAGTCATTGTGTGTCGAAGCTAGGACCAACCCCCTCCAGGTGACAACAGGTGTGTGTGTGTGTGTGTGTGTGTGTGTGTGTGTGTGTGTGTGTGTGTGTGTGTGTGTGTGTGTGTGTGTGTGTGTGTGTGTGTGTGTGTGTGTGTGTGTGTGTGTGTGTGTGTGTGTGTGTGTGTGTGTGTGTGTGTGTGTGTGTGTGTGTGTGTGTGTGTGTGTGTGTGTGTGTGTGTGTGTGTGTGTGGGAATAATATCAAGGAGGATATTGTTTGTGCCGGGGTGGGGGGAGATAAAAGCAGAGGGGAAGAGGTTACAGCCTCAATCTTTCCTCACCTGGAAATTATGTCCTCCGCCATTTTAGTGGAGTGTGTTTTCAATCACTGCAGGAACGTGAGAAATGTCCGCTTGGGAATTCCTCCCCAACTTCCTGTCTGTCTTCCTGTGTGTGTGTGTGTGTGTGTGTGTGTGTGTGTGTGTGTGTGTGTGTGTCTGTGTCTGTGTGTGTGTGTGTGTGTGTGTGTGTGTGTGTGTGTGTGTGTGTGTGTGTGTGTGTGTGTGTGTGTGTGTGTGTGTGTGTGTGTGTGTGTGTGTGTGTGTGTGTGTGTGTGTGTGTGTGTGTGTGTGTGTGTGTGCAAAATGTGTTTGTGCTGCTACAGGCAACATCTCTTTCACAGAAAGTGTCCTTTTTACACCAAAAAATCCTCAGACCTTTGTGTGAGCAGTTTCAACTCTTAATAGTTGTTATATCTCTCACAGTCTCCGCTCTCTACTGGACTCTATGGTTACTAGCTTATCATCCAAGCATTCACCTACTGAGACAGTTATAGACGTAGCCGGACCTGGGGCGGGCCTACCTGAATGCGCGCGCATCTCACCGTATAAAAGGAGGCCTCGCCTCCTGACTGTCATCCCTTTCTCTTCAGCGAGCGGAAGTGATACACTGAGCATAGACGTGATTAAGAGAAAGAGAAAGAAAAGCATGGAACCACTCGTTGAGCACCGGACCTGCCCGACATGCCCTGGCCTGATCGCGGGGGCTGATCCGCACCGCCTGTGCTTCCAGTGCCTGGGGCCTGACCACGCCGAAGACGGCCTAGGCCCGTCGCCGGCCTGTAACGCCTGCCGGATGATCCCTCGGCTGAGCTGCCGACATCGAGGCAATCATTTCCGTGTGAAGTTCGGCCTGCAGGTGGAGGATCAGGACCTCGAGGTGGTGGAGATGGATGAACCGGATGACGAGGTGCCATTCGAGTTCACCCTCCCATGTTCACCGCTTGTTGATCCAGGGAGACCAGAGCGTGGCGACACTCAGACAGAATCCTTCCTTTGTGCCGAAGAGCCTAAGGAGTGCGTTCAGGTCGAGGGTTATTCAGTTTGGGGGCTTTAGTCTTCCACCCCATAGTGGGGCCAGGGAAGCTAAACTGCACCTCCTCTGCCCGGTGCGTGCGCTAGTATATTATGTGGAGCGCACGGTTGCCCTTAGACGCACTGCACAGCTGTTTGTGTGCTTCGGGGGCGGGGTGACAGGGAAAGCTCTGTCCAAGAAACGCCTGGCAGGCTGGCTCTGCGAGTGAATTGTACATGCCTATGGAAAGGCGGGGAGAGCCTGCCCCGCGGGGGTCCGTGCACACTCTACACGGACTGTGGCTGTGTCAACAGCCTTATTCAACAGTGTGAGTGTTGAGTACACATGCACGGCGGCATCTTGGTCAACGCCAGGCCCCTTCATATAGTTTTATCATCTGGACCTGTCTGGCTCTTTCTCCTCGTCTGTGCTTGCTGGGGCAACACAGGACTGGTGAGGAGGTTGGGTGCTGTGGGTCAGTGGACATCTGACCCCCTCCCCGGGCGTTCTTTCCGGGCGTTTTTTCTGGGCCCCCTGGAAGGTCCCGGGGGACGTTGTGCGCACTGGGCCCTTACGGGGCTGGAGGGTTCTCCTCGCCTCCCTAGGGGCAGGAGGGGAGAGCCCTCCACACTATAGCCCATGCAAACTCTGCACAGGGTCAGTGTCTGAGTGTGGGGGACATGGGGCACTTGCGCTCTCCCCGTGCTCCTTAGGGACTCTGGAGAGGTGGTGCATAGTGAGCCCATACGGGGCTGGGGACTCTCTCCGTCTGCCTATGGGCGGACGGGGGGAGCCCTCAGCACTGTTTTCCGAGAACACTTTTCACGAGGTAAGCGTGTCAGAGTGTGCTCTGTCAGCCGCAGCACAGACTTCTCCACGGTTACAACCGAGGTAGAGGAGAGTGAGGTGCAGCGGCAGGGGCAGTGGGGTGGAACGGTGTTGTTGGACGACAGCACGTGTATACATCGGGGCTCCGCCCACTGTGAGCCTGTGAGAGATATAACGAGGGGTTACGTATGGTAACCCTTGTTATATAAGTACAGGCGGAGCCCTCTACTCGGGGCACTGTCTGTCCTATACCGCTCGCTGAAGAGAGGTGTAGGATGACGGTCAGGAGGCGAGGCCTCCTTTTATACGGTGAGATGCGCGCGCATTCAGGTAGGCCCGCCCCGGGCCGGCTACCTCTATAGAAGTTTCAGTAGGTGACTGCTTGCATGATAAGGTAGTACCCATAGAGTCCAGTAGAGGGCCCCGCCTGTGCTTATATAACAAGGGTTACCATACGTAACCCCTCGTTTTATCTAACGTAAGAAAAATACTTGTGTAATTTGTTTCATACAGTGAGTGTGTTAACTGCTCTTAGAAAACACATTTTCCCTAAAACAAAAACTGACTATGTTACACAAATACATTTTAAAGGTGTTTAAAGTCAAAATAATTTTAAATGTGTTTCATTAATGTATTTAAGGGACAGGTCACCAAATGTACGTCACCCTTAATTCACCTGTTAGAGGGATTGCTACAGATCCTTCGAAAATAGATGTATTTTGCCTCAAATGACATAGTAGTGATTATGATTTTGGCTTGGAATCTACAAATCTATAGTAGAAAGCCTGCAACGAAATGGGGAATGGATTTTCAAAAACATAGGCATATCTTCCTAAAATCCATAACATTTATGAAGTGCGAGGTTTTATTGATTGTTTGTGTATTACTTTAGCTTCATTCTGATATTTCAAAGCTGGACTAGAGCTATATATTTGCTAAATATGCAACTATATACAGTATTAACTATTTCAAGCCATGTTTGCCTTGTACTTTCATTATGATATGTTCACCTTTCAAAATGGTCATTTTCGGGGTGTGGCTTAAACGGGCAGCCTGACCGTTTTTCCACCTCTATGACTTTTTACTAGATTAAGCTAGTGCTGCTGGCGCACCCACATTCGGGCTGATTGGGGCCAGAACATCTGTGAAATATACTGTAGTTTGACTTTGCTTTCACCAAGTTATCTGCTCATGATGACTCCAGGGTAGTGAAAACGATTTTGGTTTTAACATTAGTTATCCAGCGTTTGGCAGCAAAAATGAAGGCCAGTCAATAAGCCATGGTTAGCTTGCTTAAAACAAGAGCCCTGAAGCCCTATCCCACTTCTATAAAGAGCCAGCTGGCTAGTTCATTTAAAGTCAATGAATATTGAATGGGTCCAAATTGCACCAAATGTATTACCACACGCTGTTGGGGCCCCAGCAATACAAATAATAATAATAATAAATGGGATTTATATAGCGCTTTTCTAGACCCAAAGACGCTTTACATTACACGTAAGGTCGACAAACAAAACAAGAACAAAAACACAAACAAAAACAGAAAAGCAGTCAGGAGGATGTTGGTTCAGAGGGGGGAGGGGCGGGTTTAAGGATAAGCAGAGTTGAAGAGGTGGGTTTTGAGACGGGACTGGAACCGGGTGAGGGAATCAGACTCACGGAGGTCTTGGGGGAGGGAGTTCCAGAGCTTCGGGGCTGCCACAGAGAAGGCTCTGTCCCCGAAGCTCCAGAGTTTGGCCTTGGGGATTGAAAGCAAACCGGCTGAGGTGGATCTGAGGGACTGGGGTGGTTGGTAGAGGATGAGGAGGTCAGTGAGGTAGGGGGGGGCCAGATGGTGGAGGGCTTTATAGGTGAGGACCAGGAGTTTGTAGTGAATGCGGTGTGAGACGGGGAGCCAGTGGAGTTCTTTGAGGACCGGGGTGATGCGATGCCATGATTTGGTGTGGGTGAGGAGTCTGGCGGCTGCGTTCTGGACACACTGCAGTCTGTTGAGGGATGTAGTGCTGATGCCGAAGAGGAGTGAGTTGCAATAGTCTAGGCGTGAGGAGATGAAGGCGTGAATGAGTCGCTCAGTTGCAGGGCGGGTGAGAGAGGGACGGAGTTTGGCGATATTGCGGATGTGGAAAAATGAGGTTTTTACAACTTGGCGGATGTGGGGGTCGAGGGAGAGGGTGGGGTCGAATATCACGCCAAGGTTGCGTGCCTGGGTGGAGGGGGAAACAGGGGTGCCATCGATGGTGAGTGTCAGGTTGGGGGTTTTGCTAAGGGTGGATTTGGAGCCGATGAGGAGGAGTTCAGTTTTATTGCTGTTGAGTTTGAGGAAGTTGTGTTGCATCCAGGATTTTATTGCAGTCAGACAGGATTTGATGTGTGTGAGAGGGGGGTTGTGGGGGGATTTGGTGCTGAGGTAGATCTGTGTGTCGTCAGCATAGCAGTGAAAGTCCAGGTTGTGATGGCGGAGAATCTAACCAAGGGGTCTGACCCATACAGCAGCCAAGTATACTGTAGATTTGGTAAATTGTTCTCGAGGATTGCGGAGGATATACATATCAACATACACACAGGATTGCTTTATACTGTAGATGCTTCTTGAGTCATTTGCGAGTACTGTCCAAAGATATTGCAGATGTGTATTCTGACTCACTCAAACTAAAAAAACTAAAACAGGAAGGAGGAGAAACGTTACATCAGCAAAAGAACCATCGTCTGCAAAGAATGACACATTCAGAAACAGATAGATTCAGTTGCTTGGACGGAAAAAGCACACCTTTGTCTTTCTGAAACAAACACACACATTTTGTCTCAGGCTTGGACTCACTGATGGATAGCAGTTGTGGCAGCACTAGCACACGTTAGCATGTTGCGGCTGCAGAGCCTTGTATCTTTTGCTGAAGATCATAGCAGAGGCAAAGTGACAGCTTTCTTAGACAGATCTGCTTCCCTTTGTCCTTTTCTTGCCATTCCTCTAGTTTGTTGTGCATGTTGAGACAGTAGTGGTGTGCGTCTGGAGGTTTTGCGTTGTTGCCAGACTGAGCAGGTACATTCAATAGACTGTTGGCCATTTTGTTGGTGCTGCAACTTTTAAGTGCTTTAGCTGATACCTTCCAAACTTTCCGTCACATCCAATCATTCTCTCCCACTTTTTTTCCCAATGTTTAAAAGTTCCCTGTTGTCGTCAGCAGTCCTGTGTTCCTGTTCCACAACATATACTCCCTTTTTTTTTTTGTGAATGTAAATGGTCTGCAAAGGCTAAAATCCCCCCCCCCCCCCCCCTGCCTGAAAAGCATCCATTGGACTTCTTTGTTTACTTTGACGACATAATGGGATTACTATAGGCGCTTTCACACCGGAGTACTTTTCCCAGGAATAGTTCCGATAGTTCTTGGGATTTTGCTTTCACACCAAAAAGATCTGGAAGTAAAACCTAGTTCATGCGAACATTTTCACCCCTTTTCAACCCTTCTCAGTCCCTGCTAGAGAGGTGGGACTTTCCTGTAGAGGACAAGGTTCCAATTTCTGATTGGCTGGGCGAATTGCAAACCACGCCCCATAAAACTCCGAAAAGTTTTGTGAAGCCGCCATTTTATCTGCTCGCATTAGCATTATTAGCATTAGCTACTAATGCGCACCAACGAAGAGAGACTAACTTATGGCAACACAAAATAAAACGTGGGAGCGGTGGAGTGATGAGGAGGTGTGGGTGCTTCTGGCGATTTACCCGGGACTTCGGGTGGAGTTGTTCACGGCCTGCCAGTAAACCCAAAGCAGAAGAAGAAGAAGTGACGTCAGCGGCTTCATTTGCGTAATCCTCCCTCAGGGACTTATTCTGTTGTGAACGCGATCTACTAGGACAGTTCCGGGACTAAATACTGGGAACTAAGTACGGCAAAGTACTTGGTGTGAAAGCGGCTTATGTAACACTTGCGCTGCTAAGGTGTAAGACATTTTTAAGCTATTGACCAATCACAACAGAGCTGGCCAGCTAACCAATCAGTGCAGACTGGGCTCTGGTTTGAGACAGAGGGTAAAAAGAGGTGATGCAGACCCTTTAAACATAAAAGCATTTAAACATGTCCCAGTAGGGGCACAACATAAAAATATGAACCTTCAAATTAACATAATATTTCCTCTCTTGACGTTTGAAAATAATGATATTGATTTGCACTGCCTGTGTGTATTTGGTAAGGGGTTGGTGTAGCCCCATGTGGATGTAATAAATACACCATTATAGATATATCTTAGATATCTTTAGACCTTGATCTTACTTCACCAGGCTGCATAACTGTGCCTGTCGTCACAATGATGAGTTAGAATCTAAAAGGAATGCTGGAGACCTGATTTCTGTGTGTATATGTGTGCGAGTGTGCACGGATGCAGTTCCTAGGATTGAGTTAGTGCTGTACTGGATGGAGACCGGAAATGTATTCAGAAGCATGACACGTACTTGAAGAGCCTCCTGCACACTAAATACACATGCACACACCAAACATGTGTTTCTAATGAAACTGGTGTATCGGAGTGCTGGTCAGCCATACTGTATGAGATCATCCAGTTGTGTGTGTGTGTGTGTGTGTGTGTGTGTGTGTGTGTGTGTGTGTGTGTGTGTGTGTGTGTGTGTGTGTGTGTGTGTGTGTGTGTGTGTGTGTGTGTGTGTGTGTGTGTGTGTGTGTGTGTGTGTGTGTGTGTGTGTGTGTGTGTGTGTGTGTGTGTGTGTGTGTGTGTACCTACAGGAAACGCATACGTTTGTGAGTAGTTCTCTGAACAAACAAAGCACTCACACTTATAGGCTGCATTTAAAGCCTTCAGTTGGTGTGTGTGTGTGTGTGTGTGTGTGTGTGTGTGTGTGTGTGTGTGTGTGTGTGTGTGTGTGTGTGTGTGTGTGTGTGTGTGTGTGTGTGTGTGTGTGTGTGTGTGTGTTTGTGTGTGCGCGCGCATGTGCATGGTTCTGGTTCTTACCATCGACAGCAGCTTTACCCCATTTTGCTAAGACTCTATTAAAGCTCCAGTAGCCTTTCATCTAAGGGCTATGCTTATATATGCTCCACCTGGCTTTATGTTTGTATATTTGACTCAGTGGCTGTGTGTGTGTATGTGTGTGTATGCCGTCAGCCACTGGGCTAACAAACACACTTAATACAATTATCCCTCTGGAAAGACGAGAATGGGTGACAGGCGGCACCTCAGAAGGTACACTGTCTGGTGTGTGTATTTCTGTGTGTGTGTTTGTGTGTGTGTGTTTGACGGGGATATTGTCACTGGCTGCTAGTCATGGCATTTCCACGCCTGGCTTCCGCTGTAGTGTTTCCATCCTTCCCTCCAGTACCCCTCCAATCCCTGTCTTCCTCATCTTGTAATCGGGGGTTTTCCCTTATAATTAGTCCAAGCACCCTCTCCCCTCCAGGTGACGCCTGCTCGCATGGCACCTTGGCCCCAGTAACAAGCACCCTTTCCCCCCTATGGCAGTGGTGCTTCCCCCCTAAAGCGTCAGGAGTGGGAGTTTAGCTTAGCATAAGAGCTAACTAGGCTGTGAAGCCTCAGAGCGGGCCCTGGCGCCGGCCAGCCACATCCCCACTGGTCAGTCTCACTCTAATCCAATAAATGAGCTGTGCGGGAGGGCAAGTGTCACACACTCTGCACACACACTCACACACACACACACACACACACACACACACACACACACACACACACACACACACACACACACACACACACACAGTTGTAGTAACAAAGTTGTGACAAGTTGCTACTAATTGTGTTCTGTCTGTCTCCGTCTCCTCCTCCTTAGGGCTCAGAGAAATTCCTCAACCATTGTGCTGAACTCAAGTGTGTGTGTTTGTGTATTGGGTTGTGTAGAGTGTGTATGTTGTCTCATTTGCTTCTACTGAGCTCTCTATTCTTTTGTCTTCCAACACATCTTTAGGTTTTTTACTTAATTTTGTAATTGCATGAAACAAAGGGGTAAAATATAGAATCATTTAATTTCCTAGGTAAATATTCATTTCCCACAGTTTTTTTTTACCCAGTCCTGATGTTGTGTCTGCTTAGAATAAATGGTCCCAGTTTATCTCTCTTTTGGGCTTCAGTGGTCTGTCAAAATGTAGTTATTTGCAGGAATACATCCTTCAGTCTATGATAATGGACAGGTCTTCTCTAACCCTAACCCTAACCTGAACCATAAACCTTTTTTGAGTTTCCTAAAACATTAAACCATCCAGGCTATCAAACCTCATTTAGAAATGACTAAATCAACTTAGGTTTAATGCAGTTTTATCTGGTCCATCACATGTACTGCACTAATGCCTCACCCCTACAGGATGCATGTCAATGTTTTTGACACTTACAGATGTTGTTAAGAGCTTGCACTACCTGTTCTCTGTTGTTTATCCAGGTAACATGTATCAACATGCTAAAAAACTGGTGATTACAAAAAAAAAATCAACATATTTAAACCCTTAAAGAGGAAGCCTTTGACTGAAGAATCAACATCCTCTTTACCGCAGGAAGTTGCAGGCTTTATGGGAAATGTGGACTTAATTTAGTGAAATACAGGGAGTAACAATATCACTGGCTCGAGCTAGAAGTTGCCAGTCTTTGCAAACACACCATATTTGTTTTCTGAAATTAAGGAGCACACAATGAACTGGTCAGTGACGTATTCATGTTTTATGTGGCACATACCACCTTTTAAACAAGAGCCATTGAACACACAGAAAATAACATCACTCCTATTAACTTAGATGTGTTTGAAGACAGTCTAGAACAGAATCTGAACCAGAGCTGCACAATTATTGAGAAAAACAATTGATACAAATATCAGGCATTTGAAATGCGGTTTGGGTTGCTGCATTGACGTGTATGTTAAAGGAGCCCAAGGAAAACTATGGAATACTAAGGTCCCCAGCACCAACATTATCAATTTTACATAAATCTTCAGTCTTAATTTGTATTAATGCTCAGTAAATGAAGCATGTGTGTCCAACATCAGCTGCCTTGTACACTGTCTGATAAACAAATATGACCTAATGAAGCAGCAAGCAGTTCCAGTCTTTTTCTGCAAATCAGGAACACATGTGCTCACAAACACACACCCATGTAAGAACGCAGCAATGGCATACAAGCTAGCAAGAACACATATTCTCAGGCATTTTATCATGTGCACGGATACAGCTGAGTGAACACAGAGGCGCCTGAGGAAGTGGGAACTTCTCACTTAAGTTTCACGCTCATTTTGTTTTATTTCATTTTCTCGTGTGTCCATTTCTTTTGTCTTCATCTTCCCTTTCCAATGCTTGCTTCACTGACTAAGGTATTGTCATCTTAGGCCAACTGCCTTTTAAGTTTTGAAAGCCACAATTCATAACACACTTAAATCCGTACCAGTATCCATACACGCAAAACACATGACACAATCCCACCACAGGAAAAGCCCTGAGCCAGAACAGGCAGGAAAACTCTGGAAAACCAGGATACAATTTGGCACTTATGGAGCCTAAACGATTTCCTCCTGGGCGTTGGGCACAGTCCTACTGGGAAAAGCCAAAAGACCGGCAGAGAAAATTACATCCGGGAAAATGTTTATGCAGCACACTCAGCTCCCTCGCTTGTTGCCTCGCAAATGAGTGATTATTCATCTACTCTTAACCTCTGAGAAAGAGGGGGGCCGATGCAGAGAGGAAGATTATTTCCATCATTAGCTTTTGGAAATGGCAGCTGCTGGCATAGTTTAGCTTTTTTGTCACAATGTGAGCTTCCTATTTGGCAGAGCTGAATGTAGTTGGAGAGCTCACACACATTGTTTAGCTCATTGTAGTGAATACCAATGGTTTCTTTGGGGAAGGTGGGTAATTGGAGAAAGTGTCCGCACAAATAGTAGCACACCTCATGCAATGTTCATTGTAAAAACATTGTGTTCTTTGCCATAATTGCCAAAACAGTACATAATGTATGTTTTACTATAACCCTAACCCTAAACATCAGAACAATACTATATCATGAATGGACATATACATGGATATCTTAAAATGTGTTGACACATCATGACAAAAATATCTTAAATAAAAAGTGATCACCATCATGATTCACTATGTTTACTTTACAACTTTACACATACAAGTCGGTACACATGGTTATTCCCATTCTTATGCAACAGTTCTATTGGTCTTTTGAAGCTCTGGAGGAGCACTATCTAATCTGGAGAAACAACCTTGATGGTGTCATCTAGAGATGGTGTTATTGTAGCACAGCTGCAGTCACATTCAAAAGGTTACAAGCTTAAAGATGCACCTACTCTTTTTGTTTTCCCATTGACTAGCACCCTCACATTAACTTCAAGTCAGCTGTTGGCAAGCTGGTGTTCTGAAACGCAAAAGTGGAACCTTTTCCTCCGATCTGCTTCAAAATGTTGGTTGCATTGCCCAAGATCACGCTGCTATTGAATTTGGTGCAATTATACAGTACCCTATTGTTGGGACTCACATCCTGGAAACTGAGCCACGGATTCCCATTTCCCATGATAAGGTTGTGAAAGCCCAAAACCACTTCCTGTGAGTTCTGTAATTTATTAAAAAAGAAGTCCTCCTTCTACATACCTCAGCTTTCCAATAATTCGGAAATCCGTCAACTTTTACTAGATTTTGTTATGGAATTTATTTGTAGGTAAGGATTAAACTATTAATGTCCTTATTCAAAGTTTAGCACATTTGATGAGACTGATCAACTGGTCAACATTTGCAGCCCTAAGTGTAATACTCCCACACCGTTAAATCTCTTCGTACCCCACTGCCTTTATCTACACTCTACATGTCATCCATACTTCCCTTTTCCCACCATGTTAGCCTTTTGAACCTCGAAAAGTTACATAATTCATCCTAGTAGTTACAAAATACAATATTTTACAAAATCGGACATATGTGATATTTTTTAAATAACATTAAACATTATAACTTAGTGAATGATGTTGCTTTATGCTTCAACTTTTCTTGAATCAAGACACATGGTCTGGTAGAATTCCCCGGGCATTACAAAAGCAGTTACCATCGAAGTTGTCAGTCAGCCAGCCTCACTATTAGTTTTACTCTTAGTACGCAGTGTGAACACAGCATAAACCAGCACCTTCCCTCTTCCTCCCTGTCCACTCATCCACACTGTAATTAATCCCAGGAGTCCCTAGGTGTTGGGTCACTTACTGTTAGGAGGGGGAAGAGAATGAATGATGGATGGACGCAGCGGCCGATGAAGGGATGGAGCGGTGGGCTGGAGTCATGGGAACTGGCAGGCGTAACTTTGCTTTTGTTTTCTTTTAACAGCTCGTTCGCACATCACGTCTTCAAATGCAGGCAAAAGCAATTTGTCCTCTCCGTCCTCCCCTCTCCTTCCTCCCCTCTTCCTCCCTCAGCCTTTGAATCATTCTCCAGCTGGGCCCAGTTTAGCCCATGCCGTGTCAGGGTGTCTGTTTGCATGGTTATGTCTACGTCGATTCTGTGTGTACCACCAACACACATGCAGCAGCCCCAGGACCTTGACCAATTCCCAGTGGAAAAGCGTGGCGTCTCTCTCCGTCAGAACATCTGGAAGTGGGCATTCTGCAGTCGGCAGTCACTGCACTCTGACTTGATTATATTATCTTGTTGGGGCATGTGTGTTTGTGCTTTCCTGGGGTGTGTGCATGCAAACACACAAATCACACATTTTGGATTCATATAAACACCTACTAGATGATAAACTAATAACCTGTGTGTGACAAGCTTTATGAGTGTGTGTGTGTGTGTGTGTGTGTGTGTGTGTGTGTGTGTGTGTGTGTGTGTGTGTGTGTGTGTGTGTGTGTGTGTGTGTGTGTGTGTGTGTGTGTGTGTGTGTGTGTGTGTGTGTGTGTGTGTGTGTGTGTGTGTGTGTGTGTGTGTAGGGGTCAAGTGGTGATGGCTGATGTTGTCTACTTTAAACATATGTTTAGCCAGGGCCCACTCAAACGTTTGGCAACCATTAGACAACTTCCTCTCCATCTTCCGGAGTCGTGTGTGTGTGTGTGTGTGTGTGTGTGTGTGTGTGTGTGTGTGTGTGTGTGTGTGTGTGTGTGTGTGTGTGTGTGTGTGTGTGTGTGTGTGTGTGTGTGTGTGTGTGTGTGTGTGTGTGTGTGTGTGTGTGTGTGTGTGTGTGTGTGTGTGTGTGTGTGTGTGTGTATGATTTTTTTAACATGCTATGAAAAAGAAAGTGTAATTTACATGATCTCTTACACACACACACACACACACACACACACACAAATACACTTATGAAGCTCAGCTCCAGACATTTTTCTCAGAGCTTTGTTTTGCTACAGGATCAGCACAACTGTGAACTGTAGATGCAACCGTGGCCTCAGAGCTGCTCACACATTCCCCGAACACACACACACACACACACACACACACACACACACACACACACACACACACACACACACACACACACACACACACACACACACACACACACACACACACACACACACACAACCCATGCACAGACACCTAAGGGCCTTGGTCGGTCATCAGGAAATGAAAGGATCATTTAGCTTAGAGGGAGATGAGAGGATTGAGGTGGAGAAAGACATGGAGTGTCTGTAGTTTCATGCAGATTCCTGCAACAGAGACAGTGTGATTCACCAAAAACAAAACGCAACAGATGAGAAAACCTTCGTTCCGATCCTTGTTTTTTTCTGAGGCTTAACACTTAGCATATGCAGACGCATCATCCAACACCTTGCAGATGGTTACTGCTGGTCATGGAATTTCCAGAACAGTATGACTTTTAGATACCATTTTCCAGTAAAGGAACATCAGGAAATGTAATAATTTCACCGGGAAATTAGAACATTTTGGGGAATTTAGCAAATTGGAATTTAGCACACTGACCTGTAGTATATTTAATGTAAGTCATTCAGAAGGCATTTCATTAAACATGGTATACCATACCTGATGCAAACTAAGTGTAGGTTACTTTAAAGAGGAAGTTGAAAATAAGTTATTTTTGGATTAAGAATTATACCTTTTGGAAGTTGAGGGATTTGCGACAAAGAAATGTGGGTAAAATGTGCAGGAACATGTGATTGCCAACTATAATAATAATAATAATAATAATAATAATAACAATTAATTACATTTGTATTAGAGCACTTTTCCAGGTGCTCAAAGCGCTCAAACTATGGGACCAATGACAGATTATTCCTGTCTGGTTAATGCCAATGTCTTTCAAAAGCAAAATTTGTCATGTTTGTCCCTATACATGTTATAAATGTATAGCCAGTAAGCACACTGCTCTTCAGATCTATTTTTGAGCTCATGTCTTCCTTAATTAACATTCCTTTTTATTGCCAAAAGAGTGACGGAAGCATCATGTTTAGAGATGAATATCCTTATTAACTTTTGTAAAACCATGATATATATATACACTGTATATAGTATACTGTGTCTGTGTATATATATATATATATTATCATAGTAATAATAGAATTGCATGAATGAGTCGTAAATCCTGGAATGGAGTTTTTTTACCACTTCCGGGTTCCCTCATCTCAAAGTCCACCTTTATTTGAACCTGATGTTGGATAGATGCCTGACATTTTGTTCTATGACATTACGTCAGTAAACACCCCACTGGTTAACATCTGAAGCTTTTATGTCCGAAAAATGGCACTTGCTAACAAGGATACTGCTAAATGTCAAAGCGCTGTTGGTTTAGCGATGGTGATGAAGCTTGTTTAAAGTGGAAGGTTAGCTTGAATAATTCTGGCGATTGCATTTATGCTTCAGCTATTATAAAAGTAGTATTGTATGTGGAGATAATCCTTCCAAACAAAACGTAGTTAGTATCATAAACATGCCAAAAATCTTATTATCTGCAAGGTTCAGAATTCCAATGGATAAATCCCATTTGATTCTGTTGAGGGAGCCCTTGTGGTGCAATATTGCGGGTTAACCTACAAAAAAACAAAACAATTCCTTAACCAATTCAATCGATCACCACAAAAACACAAAACAATGATGTTATATATATTTGACCGAATTTCACCCTTGCAAAATGCTAATATCAGCTCTAAATGTAATTGCAGTTGTAGTGTCATTCTGTTATTGAGTGTGTGAGCGCAGTCACAGTCAGGCAGCACTTTGCTGTGCCTTGGCAGAGGGCACAGAGAGGACATGGACAGATCCCTACAGGCATCAGAGCCACATGTGTCTCTGCTAACATTTGCCTCACACACCTGGTGTTGAGCTTGCCTGCCTGTGTGTGCGTGTGTGTGTTTGTATCTTTTCATGCCCTATTTAGCCAAACACTGTGAAGCAGCGCCAAGTGTAAGCAAGTTTATTTGTCACACTAGCAGTGGCCTGGTATGAAGCAGTGGAAGGCTGCACACATTATTTACGTGTGTGACTGCGGAAACAGGGCTGGAGGTGTGTGTGTGTGTTCATGTACGTCCATCTATTAACATGAAGAATGTACTTGAGTGTTTGCTCTTCCATGATTCTGTTTCTCTGTGTGTGTTTACACATCGACCTACATGTTTGCACTTCACACATGTGCGGAAGAAGTGTGTGTGCATATTTAGCTATGTGTGATTGCGTGTTTGCATCTATCGGACATTTTTATGCCTACATGACATGTTTACGCATGCGTGTGATTACACTTCTCCTGATGTATGAATATGCGTGTGTCTTTGCACTACATATGAGTATAAATGTGTGTGCGTGTGTGTGTGAGACGCAGGTGCGCCAGTCTAGCAGCTCCATATTAGCTCTATAACCAAGCTAGTTTGACACCTTCATATCCAGACTAGCGTTCAGCTGCTGGCTCTGGCACATCCAGGACCAGCTCGACCCTGTGTGAACGCTCTGTCGCCTCCACTCATGCTCAGTTAGGTGTGTGTGTGTGTGTGTGTGTGTGTGTGTGTGTGTGTGTGTGTGTGTGTGTGTGTGTGTGTGTGTGTGTGTGTGTGTGTGTGTGTGTGTGTGTGTGTGTGTGTGTGTGTGTGTGTGTGTGTGTGTGTGTGTGTGTGTGTGTGTGTGTGTGTGTGTGTGTGTGTGTGTGTGTGTGTGTGTGGGACCCACTATATGTGTATACACCTTTTTTCATGCAATTTTTATGCAATGTATTTTAATCCTGCCATCCCTGTGCATCCATTCAAGTTGTTTTTCAAATTTGTTAGGTGATTTGCGCCCTGTTCACCTGTGTGTGTGTGTGGGAAAGAAAAAGCATTTGCAAATATACTTGTTTTTGTGTGTGTGTGTGTGTGTGTGTGTGTGTGTGTGTGTGTGTGTGTGTGTGTGTGTGTGTGTGTGTGTGTGTGTGTGTGTGTGTGTGTGTGTGTGTGTGTGTGTGTGTGTGTGTGTGTGTGTGTGTGTGTGTGTGTGTGTGTGTGTGTGTGTGTGTGTAACAACTAGCCATGCAGTGTACACTGTGTTGGCATGTTGATGTGATGGCGTGTCACCTCCATAGACATCTAGTTAGCAGTGCCTGCTAATCCGGCTCTACAGCACTGTGTGAGTGTGTGTCAGCATGTCTGTGAAAAACAGTGCTTAAGTGCTAGCATAAAGATTTCTGAAGTGTGTGTGCACTTTTGTGTCAATAGCACATTTGACAGCAAATATTAAATCAGACACAAACTGAACACACACTCACGTAAAAAGCACACACAAGAGCTAACAGCGCTCCTTCTCTTTACACTTTGATTAAAGGTTATTTGTCAAGACTCAGACATACACATACAAACACACACACATGCTGATGGCGATCATTAGAGTGTATGGAGTGCCTCCAGGCTGCAGGGGCCTTTTAGCTGGAACCATCTTTTTTTTCTCCCTCTCTCTTTCTCACTGTTTTCCAAATTTCCTTTTTTTCCATTCTATCTTCCCCACAGGCCGGCCAGAGGCTCTAGGAGCGGCATTTAGCCAACGCTGTGTGAATGTGTGTTCTAATTCAACTGAAATGAACCCCTTATTGAGGTGATATTAAACAAAGAGATCTGATAAACAATTTTTGGTTAGATCCAGTGAATTTTGAATGTATTATAAATATGATATCGACAAGGTATACATTGTGCTATTGAGAACATTATTTCTTGATGTTGCATCTTTGATATCAGATTTGTTAATGCCCTAAATGTGTATGCACACAAACAGGTCTAATTGTATTTAATTATTTTTGACACTTTTCTTTTAAAGATATCATTTTGTATTCTCTGCCAACACTGTAATCGTTTTAGTTTATGGAGATGACACAAGTTGGAAACATGCAAACATCTTGGAAGACCTAATATAATCCACAGTATTTACAGAATGAACTTTAAATGTATCTAATTATATAAAAACAGTTTTACAGTTTGGTAAATAGAGTTGTGTGGGTATGGCTCCTTAAATCTCGGATATAAATTAGCATTTTAGAACTTCTCATTCCTTGGTCTCAAAATCAAAAATTTGTTTTAGTAAGAAATAAGGTTTGTGGTTAATACATAAGCTTAACAGAATTTCAGGATTTGTCATAAAACATGTCAACAAATCCCCCACTCTTCATGTGTCATATAAAGTGACTAAAGTGACTAAATACACAGCTAAACGACATCACGCCAAACACAAGTTAGCCTTTAGCTAAGTAGCATTGAAGTACAGCCATGTGACCGCAATGAGGTTCATTTAAAGCATTATGTAAGCTTTTTACTTCAGCTAAGTGCATTCACAAAAATCAGTTTATATATGCAGAAATGATCCTACTGAACACAACTTGTAAGTATCATAAATGCGTTTTGCCTACAATTTTCCAAAATCCAATGGAAAAATCACGTTGCTTTTTGTCGAGGGAGTCCTCGCGACGCTTACTTCAGGTCGGCCTATACCAAAATTATTCGTCACTGCACTACTGTGTACACAATCAAACTTTAAAAAAACGTGGGAACTATCCTCTTAAACAAAGTGAGTAAGGTAGTCTCAGGTAAGAGGTGGACAAAGACACACAGGCTGATCTTAGTTGTAGAGCATCAATACACCAATGCTGTTCAGTCTATTTGTCCAACTCCAGTGTGTGTGTGTGTGTGTGTGTGTGTGTGTGTGTGTGTGTGTGTGTGTGTGTGTGTGTGTGTGTGTGTGTGTGTGTGTGTGTGTGTGTGTGTGTGTGTGTGTGTGTGTGTGTGTGTGTGTGTGTGTGTGTGTGTGTGTGTGTGTGTGTGTGTGTGTGTGTGTGTGTGTGTGTGTGTGTGTGTGTGTGTGTGTGTGTGTGTGTGTGTGTGTGTGTGTGTGTGTGGCTTTCAACAGCTCCTTGGACGCTCGCCTGCCTTGTTAACACCTTTTAACACGCAACACCAATTAACCCCCTACCCCCCTGGCTACCAACACACACTCACATATACAGCACATTTTCAGTCACACCTCTCATCCCATTTATAACAAGAACCGAATGGATTCCAGCAAGTCATAGGCCTGCCAGTACACTCATAGTCATGCTGCCTGCTGCACACTCTGGCTAACTTTTACCTCAGTTCATATCATGATTAAAAAAGTACATTTGAGTCTGAATAATATTAAAGTTCGAGAGAATATGGGACACTGCCTTTCTAGACAGTACTCGGGGTTGGTTTTGAATACCATAAACAGTGGCTGCCTTCAGGTTTTTGATCCAGTTCCTTCAGGATCAAGATATTTTACTGTTCATTTTGTGTCCAAATAGGGACATGCCTTTCCGTTTCGTTTTGCAACCAGTCATGGTAATTTAAAAAACAAAAATTACAAGGCCAAAGGCAAAACTTTTTTCGTCCAAGTTTGTTGGGGTTGTGGATGAACATCCTTGGAGTAAACACTACCTCCAATGAGCACTTTAGGGTTAATGAATCTCCAGTGTTGATGTTATTTCACAATATTGATCTGGATTTTATGATTTAATCTGGTAAGAAGGCATCATTTGAAAATGTGTTGTCAAAAGAATGTGTGTATTGAGCAATTTTAGGTTCTTGTGAAGGTTTTTTGAAATGGTTGTTATTATCGTTACAATTTCTGATTAGAGTTCATTTGATGAGCTTTATTTAGGATAATATAATTCTCTAAATATTTTTGTTCCTCTGCCTCTATGGTATGTGGACAGTAATGTATGTCAGTGGGTCTTATAAACAGAAAAGGCTATACAAATACGGTTAACACATTCATGATCCTCAGAAGATAAGAACTGATGAGTTTTGTTAAACGTGCCTCTCGTGCTAACATCAGGTCACAATTTCCAATTTTTATAAGATACCTAAAAATAAAACAGATAGCAATGACATTCACACTTCCATATTGCTAGAGGATGAACCTTACTCAAATACGGTGGTCTCATTGAAATGAATGATTGGGCTGTGTCAATCAAAACACAGCTTTAGATAGATAAATAGATTTATTTTACACATTGATGAAACACTTAAACAATTATTGTACCGATATTTAGTATAGTATTTATATGACTTTCCTGGTGGAATTGGTCTTTTCCGGGTCTTTGGTGAACCGGCCATGAGGCAAACTGACCGTTTGGTAGCCAAACGGTATTGTTCATGTGACCCTGCTTTTGTGAATAGACTGCTCACTCTCTTGGCTGCGTCTGGTCTTTGTCGATCCACCAATCATATCTGCCATTATTCTATGTGTGTGTTTGTGTGTGTGCATGTCAGTCACATTTTAGAGGCATTAAAAGCCAGCCGGTGGGGTCAGTCAGTCACTCCACCTCACACCCTAAGTAGACATTGGTTCTGACACATCGTACACATCATACACACAGAATCACACACACCACCCTTTCACTGTCCCTCACTAGAAGACATATGGAGCATGACTAATGGCTTCATAAAGACACACATAGAAACACTGTGGATACATTTTTGTCCAGCAGCCACCAGTTAATGGTGTTAGCCCAAAAAGCCAACAGATGTGTCTCCATGTTTCCAGACCATCCTTTGACCCACATACAGGTCAAATCACACCCAACGCATACACACTGTGTCATGTCTGTGGCAATGCACTGCTCTCAAACGAATCCAGGTCAAATAAAAAAAATAATACATTTGATATTTATCAGATTTTATATGTTTGTATTGTTTCCTTTTTGGTATCTAATGTCTATTATTTTATATTGCACATTTTGTGCGTTTGTATGCAACATGCGTTTGTGTGTGTGTGTTTGAATGCCACATCAGGGCACCAGTCCAGGAGCCAGGCGTCTGGACTCTCGTCAGCCCACATCACTGTCAGAGAGACATTAATGAGGGGCACATTTACTGCTACATTAGGGAAATGTCACTACGCACACACACAAAAACACACACACACACACACACACACACACACACACACACACACACACACACACACACACACACACACACACACACACACACACAGACACACTCCTTTCGGCTGAATTTTCAATGCAGACCTAACAATGGATTAAAATGTAATGACATTTCCAAGTTAAGGACTCATTTTTCCAGAAGTTTGATGTAAAACTAATAACAATGTTAACCCTTTTTTTTTTCATTGGTGATCATATCATGTTCATTTAGGGTGGGCCGATTTTACAATGTTCTAATTACACATATCCACCTCAAAGATACCACAATCTGATTGGCTGGCGATTGAGCAGTTGGGTTCAGGGTGTTGCTCAAGAGCTCCCACGTGGTGGTAATTATGCAGAATCAGAATACCTTTTTTCATCCCACAGAGGGGAAATGTCCAAATGTTGCTTTTCACTTTCCAAACGCCAATATGCTTTGGCGACAATGTTTGTTTCTTCTTACCAACTCTCTGGAGCCCACATGTTATCAATTTACTATCAGAAAACACTCATGGTGAGTTCACGTATAAAGTCAATGAAATCCACAAAAATGTGTGCCACGCAGAAAAGTTATGCAAATCCTGGCGAGTACATGAAACAAGGGACATGAAATCCGTACCTTTGTCTCAAGAAATGTTCTCTACGCATGCAGCAACACAACATATTGAATAAAACGGTTTGAAATGGTCAATATTTTCATAAATCTTCAATCAAAGAATAAGGGAAGAGGAACACACCACTCATCAGGCATCCAATGCTTTTTGGTTGTATTGTAAAGACAACAATGCACATACTAATCCTTCATACATGTTCTGCATTAGGCCTTATTTTTGTTTTAAACACCTTCGGTTGATAGACAGGATGAGCCTCCGAGTGCTGGACACTCCCGCAGTTTTCATATCTCTTTTTTTTAGTATGACTCTTTGTGTTTGACAGCAAGGAAGAGAGCTGATGTGAAAGGATTGGCTGAAAAGAGACGAGGGTCAGTGCTGAGGTCCCAGACTTAAGTCCACTCCACTCATCTAAGTGTTCGTGTGTGTGTTTGTACGCACTTGACAGATTACTAACCCAAACGCTGTCAAAGCGCTGTGTTACTCTCACGGCTCTGCCACTGTGACTCATGCTGTGTGTGAGGACGTGTCTGTGTGAGGATATGTCTGTTTGTGTGGTTTACTCATTGACTGGTGAAAGCCCTGGGTACATTGACATGACATTAGTCTCTGCCTCTCTACCCAGTGTGATTTTCTTCACTGCCATCTAAACACTTGCTCCATTTTTCGGTTCTTTCAAATGTTCCTAGAAAAAGATAATTAAACCTGAAATCAGAGTTAATAGATGATACAGTCTAAGCTTTTACTGCTTTTTTAACCCCTTTTACCCACCAGAATCAGCGGTGAGTCGAGGGCATATTATGTCATTTCCAGGTTCATATTTGTATTTTGTGTCACTGTGACATGTTTACATTCTTTAAAATTTAAAAAAGGTTTTATTTTTCTCATACTGCCTGTTCTGTCTGAAACCAGAGCCCATCTGTTCTGATTGATTAGCTGCCCTGCTCTGTTGTGATTGGTGAACCACCAGCACTAGCCAATAGAAGCACGAGTGTGACATACTGATGTTATTTTGTTACGGAAGTAAACAAAGGAGTCCAGTGGAGACGTTTCAGGGGGGAATGTGTGGGAGAGAAACTCCCTCTGGAGGGAGTTTTGTGATATTTGCTTTCATCATGTTGCTGAGACATGTTTTTATCCATGATATAGATTGAATGCAACACAGATTAGAAAACCAATGCTAATATTCATTTTTGGTTAGCATTACCTTAGGACAGTGCCTCGGAGCGAAATGCTAATCAGGAAGTGGCTATCTGCCCAAGTGGGTAGTGTTATCGAAGCATAGTATAATCTGCACTCCTCACTTTGTGTAGTAAGTGGCTTGTGGTGGCAATTATTTCATGCTTATGAGTAAATTCATTGTGATGAGTGAGTCAATGTAGCATGTGGTAGCCAGCTAGCATGGTGGGCTAACGCTGGATCACTGGCACAGTCATTAGTATTCTACTCATGTTAGCCCTTTTATACTGTGCTTATCAGTGTTGTCCTTACTCATACATACACACACACACACACACACACACACACACACACACACACACACACACACACACACACACACACACACACACACACACACACACACACACACACAGGCACGATAAAAAAGCATTGGCTCAGCCTGCCGTGTCTGCTCAGTTGGCCAAATTGAAAATCTTTGTTGCATGCAAAGGCCTTTTGAAATCTGCCTCATGCACTGTAGCATTAAATAAGTAGTAGCAACACTGGAGATTGGTCGGAATATGTGTATGTAAACAAACAAGCATTCACAAATACGGACATGCATGAAAACACAGCTCCCAGGTAACTATTCTGAAAATAAGTTTTTTTTTTCCCAGCCTCCTTCAGTCTTGTAACCCAGTGCTGACATCTTCCTGTTGTACGCTCCCCTCTCTCCCCTCCATCTTGAGGATAGTGAGTAATTAGAAGCAGATGGAGCTGAAACTAGTGTAGCCAGACTGTTATTTTAGCCCTCTGCACAGCCACTTGTATGCCCTCTCTTTTCCTCTCAGGCCTGTATTCCATATTCAGACACTAATTCCTGACCTTAACACAACATGGCAGCCTCAATATTTTAATATGTTCCAGTGATCGCTACAAGTTGAGGCACTTTGTGTTGTCTAAACACGCTGAAAGAGATATTACGGGGCTGCAGTATGTAGTGATCGTCATAAGAAAGAGAATTACATCATGGGAAATATTAATAGCTGCAATAATTAGGTCAAGCCTTGTGTTCAGACATACATCCACTTGACTTCAAAGGATAGACAAGGCAAGTTTATTTATATAGCACCTTTCAACACAAGGAAATTCAAAGTGCTTTACAAAAATGAAAGACATTAAGAGCAATAAGAAACATATTATAAAATGATATATAGAAACACTCATCTAAAAGCAATGATATAAAATGACATTGGAAAAACTGAACTGGAGATTTGTTTTTCGCCACCTGCGTTCAGCTTTACGACACTCTCTTTTTTCTGTTTTCACGGTCATGGCCTTTCTCCATGGAGATATTTCTTCTTTCCAGTCAATCTGCAAACAATCTGCTGAATCTCTCCACTCCTCTTTTGACTGGCGGTAGAGGGCCACTGATGAACACCTCTGCATTTAGAGAGCTGACAGTTTCCAACAGACATTTAAAGTCTTCTTTCAGCACTTCTGACTCTTGTTTCACAACATCATTTGTTCCAATGTGCAGTACCACATTTTTCACAGTCGGATGTTCAGCCCCAATATGCAGGATCTTCTCAGCCAAGTCCGAGACCATATCATTGGGAAAACAGAGTACTTTGGTGTTGTTCTTACTACACATACTTTCTCTTACAGCAGAGTCACCCACAATCAGAGTTTCAGGCCCAGTCGTTAGCTTTCCCTCTAGCCTTTTTTTTTTGGAGTAGCTGTTGGTCCTTACCCTGCTGTGTGAGGAGGACAGGTTATCCAGGTCATCAGAAAGAGATCTCCGGTTCTGGGTCAGTGGAGCGTATATGTTCTGGATTGGCACACTTGGTGGTTTAGGAGGATTGTTTTTTGTTATCCCTTTAGCATGTTTCCTAGTATGAATAGGGGTTGAAGAGGCGCTCTTCCTGGGTGATAACAATGCAGGCCAGCCGGTCGCATCACAGATTTCAGAGCGCTGGGCTCTGACTGTTATTCGTCCTCCCAAATCCCATGGAAATGATTTACTCTTAGGCTTTGCACCCAGAGAGTTCCAGGGATGACTACCGCTTGTAGATTTATTACCCAGTACACAGCCCTCCTGTTCCTTGGAATCCTTGTAGCTGCTAACTAGCTGTGAGTTTGAATGCCTTTGTCTATTATTTTGCAACACTGGTAAAGTGGTGTCGTTCCCACAACATAGTCCATTCACTTCCACTTTAACTTCCAACCGTTGCATTTTCATTTCCAACTCGGCCATCTTCTGTAGAAATTTGTGGAAGTCATCTGTAGAGAACGGAGGCATTTTGCTACCAACTAGCTTAAGCTAAATAGCATGCAGTACAGGCTTTAGCTGTTGCTAGGCCACGCTACTGTAAGACTGAGGTCGTCGTAAAAATATTGAAACATGGCTGAAACCCTCCATCTATTTATGAAGAATAATTGTCCCAGTGATAACTTAAGGTCCAGGAGCCGCTGCTCGAAGTTTTCAGAGAAGAAAAATAGGAAAATCAGCATAAAAAAGTAAGCAGAGGCAAGAGCAAGCAGAAAAGCGTCTGCACTGTAAGAAAGCAGGAACAATTTTACCCCAAAACTCTCCCACACTGGATCAGGTTTAACTAATTTCCTTTAGTATAAAGAATAAGATCAAAGGTTTTTCTAATCTGATTCAACGTCAGCTCTTAATACCAACGTGTTCTTTATCTTCCTCAGTCTCACAGCGACATTCGGCTCTTCTGCAGCAGTAGATTTGTTCATCCTGTGTCCTCCAAGATGAATTAGAAAGCTAGCAAATGTTAGCAACTTCCACATCAACCTTAGGGGTGGAAATATGGATGCTCTAGATTGGGATCACACATAGCTGCTAAATGTTTGAATGAAGTACAATAACAAATTAAATAAATAATAATTGTATTGCAATAAAATGCAATATAATGTCACTTCTTAGCAACCCCTAAAAGAAGCCATTTAGAAATGTGTTCGGAGAAAATAGATAGCATACTAACACATATTAATACAGACAGAGAATGGAATAATATTAAGAAGTATCTATTCATCTCATGAAATGTGATATTTTTGTTTCAATCACATACTTGAATATAGCCAGTTTAATGCCGTAGGTCCACTTAGCTGACTAAGCAGTTTAATAAAGCAGCTCTGCACTGAATCTTATTTTTCATGAATGTTTTAATGTTCAATTTTTGTTCAAACTTTTAAAATGTGTTCATTTTTTTTTACTAGCAATGTGTTGTGTTATGCAACACATTGTATATTCCCAAATTATACAAATGTATGTCAAAATTGCTCCTTTGCATGGCTGATGTGTAAGGCTGCACCTGTGATAGTTAGGGGACCCTAGTTGTTTTATAATTAAATATTGAGCACTATTGCTATTGAGATTGTCTTACTTTAAACACTGTATATGCAGTTGAGACAAATGTAAAAATGTCTGCCCAATGGGAATAAATACCATTGCACTGGTCAGCAGCACCTACTGTCAAAGTGTTAAATTGCATTTTTCCAGATTACATTTCATTTCACTTTTTCAAATGAATTCCTTTATGACTAATACGTTAAAAGGTTGCTAGGCGCAACTTTGTTTTTAGCAACTGCATTTTGGATGTGTACTCAACCAATCACAGTCCTCCACTGGCATGCAATGCCTACTTGCCCCGTGCACAGAGTGAACAGTGAACAGCACCTTAGTCATGTTTCTTTTTCCAATATGCTGGATGTGAAAGAAGTGCCCAGTCCCAAGATAATCACATGTATTGTGGTGATTTAAATGCTGGATCAAAGAGCCAGCTGCTTCACGACATTTCAGTTGGTGATACAAAAAATAAACAGACTGGCTTATTACCCAGTGAGCAAAGCGAGGGATGACTACCTCCACCACCCTCTCGACACCCAGTATCCAACCCCACATTGTAGGGTAAAAGGGCAACGGCAGGAAAACAAACCAGCCTCGTTTAGTGTGTGAGTGTGCACGGTGCTCCTTGCGTTTCCACTCTAGGTTATAGTACTTCCAGCTCATCTCCTTTTACAAGGCGAGGCCATTACCCACTGTCAATTAGATCACATCCTGTGCGGCACTGCCGGCTGAAGCCATGTTAATTAATCATTGGTCCCCAGAGGTAACTTGCTCTTGCTGATGTCATGGCTTCAGCAACCACGATTGGCTGAAATCATGGAAAACGCATGTCTGTCACCACAGGAAATGGAGGGAATTCCTCACACTGTCTTGGATATAAGAGGAGTTTGAATAGTGTGTGTGAAAGTGCTTCTATGTTTAATTGTTCTCAGTTTTAATAGGCTTATTGTCTCCTTATGTGACGTCAAGGCAAAATGTGGTCCTGGAGACACTTACTGTGCTGTATCCGGAACTACCACAGAGTTTTGGAGTACTTGGCAAGGTGATTTAATTCAAGCAGATATTGTCACTATGATAGATCCCAAGTAAAAATACCTAACTTCATACCAGATAAAAATATGTTTACAGCCTGGTCGGTGCCTTCCCACGCCCCCGGCCGAATTTGGAATTGCAAGTGGTATAATCCAATCGCTAGATGGTCTCTAGCTAATTTGAAAGCAGTTGTTGATAGTTTGAATTTTTCTTCTCTGATTTATGTATCTTTGGGAATCCAATTCATTGGTGTCCCAATTATGTTCAGAACTAATTCATTGACAAAATAAGTTATCCACCTAAAGGGGATCTCCAATGTTACAGTCCTTATTATAAGTGTTTTAGTGTTATACATTCTGCCGTCTGTATATATATTTCTGTAGTCTATATAGATGGATGGATGGAGGAATAGGTAGGTAGATAGATAGAAAGATAGATAGATAGATACTTCATTTATCCCAAGTTGGTAAATTATTTTTATTCCAGCAGCAGTGTCAAGCATTACACAAGTTACAAATGTTTAAAAGATACAAACATAATAATAAATTAAATTGACACGAGCAGCAAGTGTATAAAGTTGTATACATATCAGATAAATATCAGATAAAGTCCCTCACTTGATGTCACTTGAGTCAGTGTTGGTTTCTGCTGAATAATGAGCCTACAGTCTTTGAAGCGCAACAGAATCGGAATCAGGCAAAGAAACAACTACTGTGCGACTTCCAAAATCCTACAGCATGCTCTTATTGCGGGTACATTTTCCACCAGTTTTTGACATATTCAAGAATACAATAAATAATAATCTCAGGTTATACTGTATCGATTCAGGTCCTTTTTTCAAACTGCCCATCACGAGTCTTACAATGTAAGATGTGTTGTTTTTTAATAGGGTTAGCTCCCTAGGTGATATTTTCACAAGACACTTAAACTTTGTTCAACAGTTAACACGTTTATTATCAAGCTATTAAATCCAAAATGGGTCAAACACTTGCCCCTCCCTAGTGGAAATGAATTAAATATCATTCAAATGTAAGTGAATACAATTACAATACCGCAATGACCTGTCAGTCTTATCTCAGTGTTCGTGTGTCCAAACAGTCATTGCACGGATGCAGGCATGGTGCTGCAGATAGCTTTGATAAATCCCTAGTGTGTATGTGTGTGTTTGTGTGTGTGTAGTCTTGATCTCCCAGTGCCATGATCAAAGCAGGTAGGCCTGTGGTCACACACTCACTCACACACACACGACAGACAAACATTCCTCCAAACGGTTGTTACATGCCAGAGTCAAATTAGTCCATGGGCTTTTTAAGTGCCACAAAAGGTTCAAATTAGAGACAGGACTTTGAAGCCGTACAGTTTGCAGGGATAGTCTATAGCCCCTCGCGGTTTTGGCCTCCATATCATTCCCTCAGAAAAGAACATGTTCACATCAAAGGTTAACTGGGGCATGTGTACTGTAACTTGTCACCAACATAGCCCTGATTTCCAAACAGCAGGGAATTGGGACAGAGCGGTATGTGGAATGGGAAGAAGCATAGTGTGTAATTTCATCGGGATCTGCGGGTTGCTCTCAAGCCCCCTGACTGCATATTATAGATGGATGTTTGTAATTTGATGAAAACACATAGATTATTGTAGATTATGTTCATATAGTAAGAGCTCACCTACAGAATATCCATATAATGGTGCATGGTAAGAGCCCGGGCCGCTGCATTAGTAGTCGCTCTGTGGTATTAGTTTAGGAGTTTACCCCACAGTCGGGTTATATGTACAGTCTTTATTCTGCATTCCCATGTTAAGTTGTAGCATGAAGCCAGCCGTCACAATACATCGATTAGGAACTGAATCCAACTGCGGTTTTCACTTTTTATTTGTCTGCTTATTATTATAATGAAACATGTCAGAAATTAGTGAACAATTACAATTTCACAGATCATAAGTTGACGTCTTAAATTAGATTTTTTTGCCAGACCAACAGTCCCAAGAGAAATGAAGATGAGAATAAATCGACAAACTGTTTGAGCACTCAAATAATTATCATAATTAGATTTAATGAATGTACTCATTCCCCAGGGTTCCCCTCTTCAGACAACTCTGATTAAGATACCAAATTATTTGTATATACATGCACAATATATGGTCACCAGTAACAAAAAAAGTATATTTTTCAAAAGTGTTTTTCACCAAAATCAAACTAAGAAAATCCATTGGTATTACCAACATGTGTCCTCTGGGGGTGTGTTTGTTTTCCCGGTGGTGTCCTTGCTATATTGGGTTGCTCGGCAGCATATGGAGCCTTTGGGTGCTACAGGGAGTTAAAAGGCACTACCACTGCATCGGCCAATCGTATGGCAAATAGTGGTTGTTCATTGGAATAAGAGAAGACAGAATAATGGAGAGGGAGCACTATAACTGATTGTGAATGTTAGATTGTATTTGTTTTTTATCTGCTTAGGAATGCAACAAAAAGGACAATATTGTATACAATTGTTTCCTCAAACTGTGTGTGTGTGTGTGTGTGTGTGTGTGTGTGTGTGTGTGTGTGTGTGTGTGTGTGTGTGTGTGTGTGTGTGTGTGTGTGTGTGTGTGTGTGTGTGTGTGTGTGTGTGTGTGTGTGTGTGTGTGTGTGTGTGTGTGTGTGTGTGTGTGTGTGTGTGTGTGTGTGTGTGTGTGTGTGTGTGTTTGATAGTGTTATCTCCATCTTCACCTTTCCTGACACTTGTGTGGCTCATCAGCGGCTATGTGAAGTGACAGGCCACATCCTGGGGCAGCTGGCAGGAGCTGGCGCGCCGCAAAAGAGCAGCACAACTCCATAAAGAAACACACACAGACACACACACCTCGGGCCATTCCCCAGTCTTAATTCCTAAACGCATTTGCTCCAGTTCCTGTTGAGGCGCTGCAGGGGAGACTGTCGGGGGAAAGAGGAGGGGTAGGATGCTCTTCACACACTATTACTCCTATCATACAGACACACAGAGAGTAATCTACCGCCACTGACATACATACAGTTAACGTTGACATATCTGTGGAGATTTGGCTGGAACAGGCTGGTAGAGTCCAGTACAGTCAACATGCACCCACTGGCAAAGAGGTGGGTAAGGTGGCAGAGCCCACTTACAGCGTATGGTACATAGGAAGTGTCAAAAGACTGACTTGGAGACTAATAGAGACGGATTGTCTAAACCCAAAGATCCTCCTGCTCCTAAAGTATGTGTGTTAATTGAACAATTATGTTTTTTGGTTCTTTAATGAAAATATACCAGTATGCGCACAGAATCAAGTGAGTAAGGGTGTTAACAACACAAATCGACATTATTATTTTTTTCCCTTTAATAATCCAATCAGAGTTTAAAATTAAGATATATAATTATATATATATGTAGTCAATTTAATGTAGTTTTAAATGTAGGATTTATGTTTGGTTTTTGTTGATGAATTTAGTGACTGTGGCACCACATTTTGTCCAACTCTCCCAATAATTCAGACTTAACCCTCGCCGCTTCTTTGCTATGGCAACAAAGCAGAGGCTTGTCATCATTGTAGTTTTAAGGTCTACCCCCTTTACAAAACAATGGAAAAAATATAATGGATTTTTTTGGTTGAGGAGCATTGGCTGTATCATTAAAAGAGAAACAGTTAGACCCTCCAGAAAAACGCGATTCTGCGATCGCAGAATTTACCGCATAATCAGCCAAATGGCGCAGATTTTTAAAAAGCCGCATATTTATCAAAAGGCCGCATAATCCCCGCATTTTTCCACACAAAGTTGAGAAGAAAAAAAAGTTAACTCGTCTTGACGTGACGTCATCAGCTCGCGCATCACAGAATGTAAACAACACTGTATAGAGCTCATTTACCAACGAACATTTCTACTAAAGACCGGGCAAAAAGTGGGGGGAAACTATTCTGCACCCCGTGCAACTGTGTGTTGCAGCATAAGAGAAAATCGACAGTGGCGAACCACTTTGATTCATTCAAACATTCGAAAATGCTTTCTGCTGCTGCGGACAAGAAAGCCATTCAACTCCCGTTCACCGAGGGATCAACCTCCAAAACCCTTTCGAGGGCTACAAGAAACGAAGTGAGTAGCCTACAAGATTGAAGCTGGTCAGACAACGAACGAGTAAATGAAAACAGAATGAGGCGGAGAAGTGTGTGTGTGTGTGTGTGGGGGGGGGGGGGGTGGTGTGTGTGTGAGATTAAAATAGCCCAATTGCGTTTACAATAAATAAACATTGAATGTGTTTAATTGAATAGTAAAGGGGTTTAACGTTAGTGGCAGGTTGTGTATGAATAAGACAGCCCAATATTTAAAAAAATTGTTATTCTTTTCCCCCGCATATTTAGCATATTTCGCAACTTTCCGCATATTTCCTAACTTCCCGCAATTTCACTGCATAAAATCACATAAAACCCCGCATGTTTAATCGCATAAGCAAGGATTTTAGACCGCATAATCAAGGATTTTAGCCCGCACAATCAAGGATTTTAGCCCGCATAATCAAGGAATTTAGCCCGCATAATCAAGGAATTTAGCCCGCATAATCAAGGATTTTTGCCCGCGTTTTTCTGGAGGGTCTAAACAGTGAATTGCAGTGGTGGCATTATCCAGAATGTGTCCATATAACTATCAGTACGGAAAATGTTCCTTAAAGTCCAATTTATTTTTCAAATGATCTTCTATAGTTTGACCCTTTCTTATTGAAGTTCCTGAATAAAAATTATATATATTTTCTGAATTGTTAAGCTGTAATTATAGGCAGAGTTGTTGTATAGCTCCTTACATTTTGAATTTGAAAGCTTTTGGTTCTTTTGGGATTTGCCACTGCTTCTTGAGTTTCGTATAGACCAGGGCTTTTCAAAGTTGATCAGGAGGCCACCTTTTCAGAAAGCTAAGGGCCCGGTGATGGACATTTCCCTGAGCTGCTTTTCTAGGGGGGTGGGGGGGTGGGGGTAAATGGACCCACTGAACACATCTCTCTGGCCTCATAAGCACCTTTCCCTTTGCTAATTTGTGTTTATTGCGTAGAATATTTCATATACATTCAAGATACAGCACATATTTTCCATATTTCAACTCCCAACTATGGGGTCCCTGGTTAAGTTTTAGGAGACTTGGAAGAACAAAATACATTTTTGTCAAGGTCCAAAGATTTCATATCAAAATGGATTGAAATGGCTCGGCAATGTATTCCCCGGGTCTTCACTAACACACATACCACTGTGAGGTAGATTTGTCCAACCATTGGCGAGATATCGAAACTCAGCAATATATGCATATACACAAACACACAAGCGTTTGTTATTTTAGCATGATTTTTATCGTATTTTGAAGAAAACATGCTCATGTTTCTTTAAAGAGCCTGTGACACGAGTTTCCCCCATCATCCAAACCCATCAATTTGAGTAAATATTGTCCCCTTGAAAACCGTTACTGAACTGATTTTGGATATTTGTACTTTGATAACCGTTAATCTGCCCTTCAATGTTGACCATTTTCTGGATCCTCTCGAGGATTCTTCAAGTCCCGCCAAATTATGTGTGACGTCATTGCGGGCACAGCGCTCCAGCTGCACCGTTCAGGATCTCAGCATCTGCATGTAAACGCACGATGGCGCACACAGCAGCAAGCTCACACAGCGATGACAGTTTAATTTTGAACCTGTCTGAGAGCTCATATGAGGCTGAAGGATCGGTTTATGTTGTATTAGAAGTTTAGGAATTAGGTGCGTCAATATGGGCGATCATACGGTCATGTAGCCAGTGGTGGACTGGGACTAAAAATCAGCCCGGGACTCTCGACCGGCCCACTTCGGTACCTTTAGTAAGTTGTCAACGGGGGGAGTGGGGGATGTGCTAGTGACTTATCCGACCGGCCCACTTCGGTACCGGCCCATCGGGATTCGTCTCGATGGCCAGTCCGCCACTGCACCCAGCCCAGCCCACGTAAACTGTCAACGGGGGGAGCCTCGCTGCGGGGATCGGAGTGGGAATAATAATAATAATAATAATAATCCGTGCATTTTATCCATTAATTTTCCCAACATTGTGGTAAAAAAAACACACTTTTAATCCATGTTGGTGTACTACAACTACAAAAAGCATCGGTTTGTTTTTTCATCAGGAAACGCAGACCGGCTCAAACAAAAGATTTTTAAATCATCATCCTCACGATCATTTAATGTATCATATGTTCGCCGAATTGACATGAAAGCACTAATAAATGTAGTTTCATCCACTTGAGTTTACAACTACAAAAATAATCGATTTGTTTTTATATCACATCCTACGGGAGGAAATTCAGCAGCTCTCACTACCGATTTTTAATCCTAATTTAATCATCATCTTCACCACGATCATTTATGTTTATGTTCGCCGAATTGACATGAAAGCACTGACAAATATGAATATACTGTAGTCAACTTCATTAAAACGTTATTAACGTGCCTAAACTCAGTAATTCACCATTTCTACGCATGACAACACACTTTGTCCGTGTTTGGCTCTCTCGCCGCACAGTGAAGCGTTCCCGCATTGACCTCACTTTCGGCTTCCCCCAAAACATCAAAATGAGTCGAAGGAATTTCCCCGCGATGTTCGAAATTATTGATATTTATCGTAACGGTATCGCATCTTCTTTTTTAAAGTGACGGTTCGAGATGAATAGTAGCCCAATATTTCATTGCACAAAAGTTGTTGGGATGCTGTCACAGGCTCTTTAAGTTATGTGTTTGTGTTGGTACCGAGGATCAGGTATTTTAGCCTATTTTCTCCAGTGTCTGAAAAACCAGCCTTATCATTACTGCATGTTTTCAGTCATTAATAAGGAAAAACAGTTCGCAAACTCTTCACAGACTTAAATGTGTTACCTTGATTTAGTTTAGATCAGATTGGCTCTAAAACCTGCGCTAACATGCACCTTTTTTTTTAAAACTCCAGACTAGCAATATCAGCTCTTGTCTTCATGTTTAAACTATGAGAAACATGTGTTAACCACTTCACACTCAGATTTCCTATCATAATATGTTCAACCTTTTAATGTTTGCTCTGTGACGCCATATATTTTTATTATGACATTTACACTTATGTTTGTATTGATAACCTTGTGGGAACTCAAAAATTAGCTTTCAAATATCACACTGAATTTGCCAAAATTAGCTGCACCTCCCTCTGCCCGCCGGCTAGACTCTTTGGGATTTAGTGAGGAAGAAGGAGTAAGGGCCAAAGATGAAAGTGTCTGGGGATCTCAGCAAACTAAAAACAAATCTCTGGCAGCGTCAGGGTTAACCCCTTTGGCCGTTGAGGGCTTTGAAGTGCTCGGCCATACAGTTAATTGTTAGAGTCGGGATTAGAGAAAGGTGGTAACAATTTAACCCGGGCAATGAGAGGTTCGAAGGCCACTGCTCGAGCCTATCAGGTGTTTGCAGATGATGTGTGCGCCTCAGGAAAGCGACAGCACACTCCTGGAGATGAGAGGAAGGCTTAACCGACCGATAATGCTTTGTTTGCTCAAGCCCCATCAAATTGTAATTGGCTGGGAGGGGGAACAGAAGCCAGCTGATTGGACAGCTGGTGCTCTTAACTGTTGCTACTTTGGATAGTATGCTGCCCCGTGCTGATAATGACCTAAATATTTCCTGTTCAAGATTTAAAAAGAAGGATGTTATTTTTCCAGATCTGAAGACACTAAATAACATAAGAAAGTAATATACAGCCTTCATCAATCAATGTCACTGCCATCTAATTGTATTTATTTAGTTTGTATTAGGAAGTGTTTGGGGTCATTGTAGCATGTTTGCACCTGTCGGCCACCGTCATTTTCTAAGACAACTGAACAATGTAACCTTAGAAAAGAAGAAACCAAGATATTTATCATCAAAAGTGCATCAGTAATTGTATTGTCGTATTATTGTATCCTGATTACGTAATCCTGTGTAAGCCTGGTTTACATAATACCTGCAACAATAAAAAAGTGACACCTCAGTAAATGTCAATGTCGCTATCAGGAGTACTGTATATCACACAAAAAAGAAGAAATTAAGCACACGCTATTCAACCCTTCTACTATGTCCAAAATCAATGTGAAATAATTTCAATTAAATACTTTATTTTATATTTGTATCAATCTGCACTTGGAAAAACTACACTACAAATGTCACTGTCTTTAGAATCAGAAAAACAGAAAATATCATAAATGTAACAGACATAAATGCTTTTCAGTGAAATCCATGGGGGAGCAGAAATGCAACTGCATACATTCATAAAACACTAGCAGTGTGATTCTGTCTTCTGTTGTTGCATCTCTCTTGTGAAGAATCTTACTTTGGTAACGTTTTTGAGTATTGTCATTACCTGCTCGATGCTGCCTCTGAACATCACCATCGAACTTGCAAACACACTCATTACTGTCAAGTCGTTGTACCTTCCTTGTCTCTTTCCTTTATCTTTATTCCGATGGTCGTGACATTTTATGTATTTTTTCTACTGGTACTGATCCCAGCTGCCACCTTTGCTTTCTGTTGGCCCCCTTCAGCTAAAGCAGACCATATTTGACCCAGAGCTGAGTTTACATTCAAATACACTTGAACATGTTTGCTCAGTCTTTTCTTTATTCTACCTGGCTTGTGGGTTTTCTGATAAATCCTTGTCATTTGTTATGCATCACAATCTTTCTTATCGTCTTGGCTCCAGATTGCTGGCAACGGTCAATGTATTTGCCATAGCTGGGTGACCAGGAATACATGGCCACATTATTGAAATGTAAAAATATATTTACACACTTGTAAACTGAGAAAAGTTGAAATTCATCCATTCTGCGTCTATAACCAGTGTGTTTCATTTCCAGTGTCACTAAGAGTTTACTTTGTTTTTATATGAACACTTTTTTTTGTTTTTTGCATTTTAGCTTTACATAATAAATATTATTGAAAAATTACACTTATTTCTGCAATAAAATGTTTATCCCAATGACTTTACCATCAGATATTACATTTGACCAACTGGTACCAAATAAAGGTTGAACTTGAACGTTTGTTCGAAAGAAACAACTGAACAGAAATCAAAAGTCAAACCTTTTTCTAGTGATTGACTAATCTTTTAATAGAGTGGTGCGGTGATGACATTTTTGTAGGCCTACCAGGAAGTTAGCATCACATGAGTTTTGGATTAAAATATATGATCTTTGGCAACCATGCATCTTTGATACTTCCATGTTTTGTTCAGCAGGATAATCCCCACATATTAACATCACTTCTATAAGAGTAATGCAATGACCAGAAGATAATAACCAACATATTACTATTAACAAACTACATCACGGTCACACTAAGTTGAAGCGGGACTGATGTTCGACGTGATGTTCAGTAGTCTTATTTAGCCACTTGTTAGCAACCTCCGTAAAAAGACATTAAAGCCGTATCTTGTGTCATTCAAAAAACTTGAAAATCACGTAAGCTTGTGTTAACCTCAGACCTTACTCGGGCATAATACCAAAACTCATTCATAAAATCATTGACTTTGAGACGAGGGAACCCGGGCGTGTTAAAAAGCCATTTATTGGTTGAGGAATCATTCTACTCATATTTTAAGGAATATATAATATAATATAATACCATGAAACATAGATATCAGCATTTAGACCCACTTATGCTT